>NW_027187353.1:7577402-7658262 GCF_028583685.1 Petaurus breviceps papuanus | reverse complement strand
AGGAAGGAAGGAAGGAAGGAAGGAAGGAAGGAAGGAAGGAAGGAAGGGAGGGAGGGAGGGAGGGAGGGAGGGAGGGAGGGAGGAAGGAAGGGAGGGAGGGAGAGAAGGAGGGAAGGAAATGGCAACCATACTGGTACACCTAGGATGGCTGCTAGCACAGGTTCTTAGATCTGCTTTACAATGAGAGATAACTGTTTAGGGGTCAACAATCTTTTTACTTACATTCACTAGTTCAGGGATAAAGTCAGCACCTTGAACTTCAGAGAAAATACAAAGGAAATAGAGAAAATAGAAGCAGAGAAATAAAGGCCAACAGACAAGACTCCTAACTGTCTGAGAAATTAGCATAGAACAATAGACAGATCCAACTGTCTGACCAAGGCAATTCTTACATAGTTACCAGAAAGAAAAATACCAATATCTGGGTTTTTCAAAGCTGGGGGGACTCCTTAACAACTACCCAGAGTGTCATCTTGTCAAATCACAAGAATACTCTTCCAATGACTGAGCCCAAAGCAAAATGCTAATCTCAGAGTATATATACCCTTTTTTAGAAACAAAGGGCCTCATAACCCTTGTGACTCAGTGCCTAATCAGAAATTAACAAAAGGTGTGAAATTCTTCCTACAAGCAAGCCTTCCCTAAGCAATCTTCCCTTAATGGGCACCATGTGAAGCCTATTAATTGACAGGGAAGATCTTATATCCCATTAACATCACAGGGAGGAAGGAAGGAAGGAAGGAAGGAAATTTTTGAGTCCACTTGCCATTCTAGTCTCCCTTCTCTCGAGAACTTCAGCTTATCCATGTCCCTTTAAAAAATATAGCACTAAAAGAGAGGAAACATGATGTAGAGGATAGAGAACTGGCTTCAGTGTCAGGAAACTCTGAGTTCAAGTTCTGCTTCTGATGTGTACTGGCTGTATGACCCTAGACAAGTCATCTCACCCCTCAGTGCCCCCAAGAAGCCCCTTAAAACACTATGAGTTGCAGAGCAGATACCATTCTGCATTAGCAGAGACAATTTCCTGACTTAGAAGCTCCCCACATCAATGAGATCATGGTGTCATTTCAAATAAAGCAAACAGAGAGGCAAAACAAATATGGCACCCAAAAGATTGTACACTTCATTGCCAAGGTCACATTCTAGCAAGTGGAATAAACAGGACAAGAACCTGTCTTCTGAGCCAAGCTTCTTCCATGTAACATGATAAATCTGGGAGCTAGAGCCTCCAAACTCATAAGCCCCAGGTTGGAGGATGGGGGGGGAGGCCATCTGACTCTTCAGAGGCAGTTAAGGGATGGGAGGGGGAGATGGCACTGAGCACTACCTGGTGGGCAATGTGCAGGCCTGTTCTGTGGAATCCCCCTGTTCCAGGGGCACATTGGGTCACTACCAGTGTGCCACAAAAGGATAACTATCCAACTCACCAATTCCTCTTTCCTGGATGAGGCCTATTAGGGTAGATTCTGAATGAGCAGCATCATTAAGCTGTCTAAGGAACCAAACCAGAAACACTTTGCCAGAGACCCACAGGGGAAATTTGGAAATAGTCAAGAAGTGTGAAGTGAAGGAAATTAATGAACTAACTATGGTTTGTCATTTTCCAGCTTCAACAAGAGTAATAAAGACTATTCCAAGCACTAAACAAAGTGGCCACTGTAGATTTCTCAGCAGTGCAGCCAAGGGGAATCAGAGCTGCTCATGTCTCAATAACACGTGAAAGTTTATGAGTGCTCTCTCCAAAACAACTCCACAAGGTCAACAGGGCATAATTCTCCTCATTTTAGAGATGAGGAGACTAAGGTTTAGCAAGGTTAAGTGAGTGATCCACAATCAGACAGCCAAGAAGTATTTGATTCAAGACTTAAAACCAAGTCCTCTGACTCTGAGGCCTGGACGGTTTCTATTAGAACCTTCTCCAGAAAAGGTCCATCCTTGGGTTAGCTTGACCATGAGGCCAGTAGGTGTTTATAAAAGGGACTTATTAGTGTGTTGGCAGCTAGAATAGGGGCCTCATCAGCGGGATTGTTATATAGGATTATTCATACAATATATAGATCTAAATTTATTCTTCCTACTAAAGAGAAACAACATGGGAAAGTTGAACACCTAAATTTGATACTGGATGCTATTGCTTACTATTTATGTGACCTAAGGAAAGTCATTGTGAGAGAGGATGACCTTGAAAGTCCTCCCCCAATTTCTATGGCTTTGTACTTCATGACCTCAGCCAAGCCAATTAACTTCCCTGGACCTCAGTTTCTTTATCTGTGAAATGATTGAAATGAAAGGGTTGGAATAAATAACTTTAAATGTCCCTCCCAGTTCCAAGTGTATGTAATCAGTAGGGTTTATATACATCACCTAACTTCTCTAGGGATGAATTTCTTCATTGTTAAGCTGGAGATTACTTCATACAAGAAATATTTATTGAGCTTTTAATATGTTTGAGATATCAGAAGAGGCACAAGATTAATAAGATTCAGACACAACATCCAAAGAGCTATCTTAGATAGGGGATACGGTAAAGCTTGTCCAGAAATAACTATAATGTAAAATAGTATTTAATAAGTGCCATAAAGAGATAAAACAAAGTGTAGTCAAAAACTCTAACCCAATTTAAGAGGGTCACAGTATCCAGGAAAGAGTTTCCTGATAACGTTACCACAGTCTTCTGTCCTGGTGTAATGGTAAGCAAAGGTGTATTTAGCTCCTTGTTTCAGTTATTCAAGTTATTTAGCACCTTGTTTCAGTTCTTCAAGTACCTTTGAGCCTCACCTGTGGTTATATCAAGTCTTTGTTAGAAACAGAACAACAGTGAGAGGGACTTCCCAAAGACAGGAGCAGGAAGGATGTCAGAGGTGGGTGGAATGGAGAAGCTGATGATATATATAAAAGACTGAGCACAGCTGGGACTGAGCAGAACTGGGAGGAAGGATGGCTGTGGTACCTGAACTTTGTCTGCCTGTGTCGATGTTACTTTGTCAGACCTGTCTACTGATAGAGGATGTTGCTGCTGTTACAGAAGCCCTGGGACCTTGCTGCTGCTGGTTCAGAAGCCCTGAAAGAGGACTTTCTTGTTGCCTGTTTACAGAAGTCCTGGAGGAGTGTTCTACTGGTGTTTTCAGAGGTCCTGTGACTTTACTGATGGTTTGTGTTGATTTCTCAGACTCTGTCTGTGGGTCTGTGTTGATTTCACAGGCAGAAAGTGAATTGATGATGGTGCCAGCAATATGTATGAATGTTGTCGTGGCTCTGTTAAGCTTTGTCTTCCCAGGAACAGAAACTGTGAAGGTCTTCAGGTGGACTGGTCACCATGAGCTTCAAATAGAACAGGAACTGGACAAAGAGCTAGACGAGGAGCTGAGAGCTGCCTACTTGTGAATCCAGGTGACAGTTGAGTGAATTCAGGCAAGAGCCAGGAGCATGGAAGAAGAACCATGGAGTTTGGTAGTCAACCTCGAGCCAATATGAAAGGACCTTTCCTTGGGTACTTAGTGCTGACTGACACTATCATAATTTACTGTGACCTAGGGGTGGGTGAACTTTGTACTTTGTACCCCTAAAGGATGATTGAGTTAAGGATGATTGGAAGCTAGTCTCCAATCAAGATGAAGAAAGACTTTCTGACTGATGAGATTAAGACAATGTGACCTAGGGGTGGGAGACCTTTGTACTTTGTATCTCTATAGGATGATTCCTCCTTCAGGATGATTGAGTTAAGGACTTGCTGAATGATATCTTTTGTTTAAGAAAATGTGGCCACTTTACTGATAAGTTGTGATGTTATATCATTGTGAATGCTGTACTTTGGTTTCTGTTAATGTTTTGCTTTAGTTTACTACTGAATAAATAGTTCACTATACTATGTGATCAGAACCTTAGAGCTATTCACAGCAGCAATCCTCAGAAGAGCTGCTTGTGCTTGGCTTTATACCTGGTCAGGGCTCATTTGTAGTACCATGTTCAGTTTGGGGCACTATGTTTTAGGGAGTCCATTAAAATCTGGACAGTGACAATAAGAGGGTAATTAGGAGGGCAAAAGACTCAAGATCCTACCAAGCAAAAATCAGTTTAAGAAAAAAATAGAGATGTTTAGCCTGAACAAATAACTCGGGGAGGACATGAGAGCTGTCATTCAACCAAATCAGTCAGTTGGTCAATAAACATTTATCAAGCACCTACTGTATATTGAGAACTGTGCTAAATTCTGGGGGTACAAAGAAAGGTAAAAGATATTCCTTGTCTTGAGTAGGTCCCAGTCTAACCTGGGAGACAACATGCAAACAACTATGTACAAACAAGCTATGTACAAGATAAATGGGAAATAATTAGTAAGAGGGAAGTGCCAGAATTAAGAGGGATTAGGAATGTTTCCTGTAGAAGGTGGCATTTTAGTTAAATCTCAAAGGAATCTAGGGAAAGCAAGAGGCAGAGATGAGGAGTGAGAGCATTCCAAGCATGGGAGACAACCCAGTGAAAATGTAAGGAGCTGAGTATTTATTCAAGTATTTTTAACTATAAATTTTATTTTTTTTAATTAAGCACTTTTTTCTCTCCCATCTCCTCTCCTATACTACTAAAAAGAAAGCCAAAACCTTTGTGATAAATGTGTATAGTTCAGCAAAACAAACTCCCACATTGGCCATGACCAATTTGTGAGTCTTTTTCTGCACCCTGAGTCCATTGCCTCTCTGTCAGGACGTGGGTAGCATGAATCATCGGTTCTCTAGAATCAGTTATTCATCACATTATCAGTTATTAAGTTCTCAAAAAATGCGCTTCTTTATAATTTGTTGATACTGTCCAACTCTGCATAAATGGAGGGAAAATGTCGTGTTCTGCTGCACCCCAGGGAGCAGAATCAGAAGCAATGTATAAAATCTGCAAAGAGGAACATGTTGGATGGATGGCAGGCAAATCTCCCCAACAATTAGAGCTGCCCAGAAAAAGACTGGGCTGACCAAGGAAGCACTAGGTACCCCTCTCACGGGAAGCCTTCAAGCAAAGCTGGAAGAGTTCTCATCAGATGTGCTATGATATATACTCAGGTACAAGTTGTGTCACATGGACCTAGATGTCCAACCAAGTCAGCTTGGTGATTTGGCTATAGTTGGTCCAAGGTGAGAGATCAGACTGGGGGACTTCATAAAGAGGGTGCATTTCAGTTGGACCTTGGAAGCTAGGTAGGAATTACATGGGAAGAATTGTATAGAAAAGGACCTCCTACACAGGAGAATAAGCAAAAATGAATGCCCTGAGGCAGAAAAAATAAGATATTTATAGCATTACTGTAAGGTTCAGGAAAGATAGCATCCAGCTCTGTGTGCAGACAGTTCCTGACACTTTTGTTGTTGTTCAATCATTTCATTGTGTCCAACTGTTTGTGACCCCATTTGGGGTTTTTGGCAATGATACTGAAGGAGTTTGCCATTTCCTTCTCCAGTTCATTTTATAGATGAAGAACTGAAGTAAACAGAGTTAATGACTTGCCCAGGGTCACACAGCTAGTAAGTGTCTGAGGCCAGATTTGAACTCAGGAAGAGGAATCTTCCTAACTCAGGCCTAGCATTCTATTCACTGTGCCATCTAGCTACCCCCTGACACGTCCTAGGTCCTTAATAAATATTGGTTATTAGATAGATAGATAGATAGATAGATAGATAGATAGATAGATAGATAGATAGATAGATAGATGAATGGATGATAGAAATGATAGGTAAATGATAAAGAGATATAATAAATAAATTGAATAGAAAGAGAGATAGATAGGCAGGCAGACGGACAGATAGATAGAATTTATTCAGTGCTTACTATGTTCTAAGCACTATACTAAATGCTGGGAATACAAATACAAGCAAAAAGAAATACAGCTCCTGCCCTCAAGGAACTTACATTCTAATGGTGGGATATAACACATAAAAGAGAGTTGAAAATGGCAGAGAATGAGGTACCCACTTGAGATCAAGAAGATGGAAAAGTCTGGGATTGTGGAATGGAGTCAAGAAAGAAGGAAGCATGGCTGGCCTAGACACTTCCTTAAATGGACATTCCAGTAAAGATCTCATCAGCTGAAGGAGGTAGTCAAGGGGGCAGGAGCATCTCCAGGACAATAAATAAAAGCCTGGGGCAAAGGTGAAAAAGTCCAAGATATTAAGGAGCAGAGTCAAGAGACAAGTGAGTACAGCTGACCTGAGAATTTTCCAAATGGAGGTTCCAGACAGGGAAGTGATGTGTAAACTATCAAATGCACTGCATATGTATGGCATTATTATTAGTAACTCAGAATCTGTGTGCTGGACAAGACTGTGGAGGTCCTGACCTTGGAATCACTTCCCAAAATAAGGTCAATAGAGGTGAAGTCACGTAGCCAGTTACTGGCAGACCAGAACTACAAGCCAAATCTGCCTGACTCCAAGGCCAATGCTCTTTTGACTACACTGTGCTCTTAAAATGTACTCATTAGCATCTTGGATTGGAATCTAAAAGTGTAACTCTCATTCAATGTCTCACCAACCTTTGGAGATACTTACCAAACACTTACCAAACACTTCTGAAAACAAAAGCATAAAATGTTCAAATTCATCACATCAGGAACACAATAACTGGAGGAAGACAGGAAAGGGAAATGCAAATTGTGTTAATATCAATAATTTCTACATGCAAATATAAATTTGCTTTTTAAGTAAAGGAGAGTTCCAAGTTTGGATTTTTGTTTGTTTCATTAGACTAGAATTTCTTACTAATCTTTGTAAGGCCATGGATGGAACCAGCATGTGGTATCAAACCAGCTAT
The DNA here is from genome assembly GCF_028583685.1 of Petaurus breviceps papuanus. Classification (NCBI taxonomy): domain Eukaryota; kingdom Metazoa; phylum Chordata; class Mammalia; order Diprotodontia; family Petauridae; genus Petaurus; species Petaurus breviceps. Next base: position 7,651,464 of record NW_027187353.1, on the reverse strand, counting down.
GTGGATGGAATAGAATGGAAAAACATAGGTTAAACATTTACTTGATGCCATGCACTGTGCTAAGTGCTCACAATGCAAATATAAAAGCAAGACAATTTGTATTCTAATTCAGGGAAACTACACACTAAGGGTATTTTAGTTACAAGGCTGTTGGGAAAACCTGAAGGTCTTTACTATGCAACAGAAGGTCAGATGGCAAGGTCCATGAGTATAGAGGGCCCAGTGGCAGGGAAAATGGTAGGGATCAATGGCAAAGTGCAGAGTAAGGTCAAGTGGTCCACCATCTTACCAGAAGAATTATAATGGGTATAGTGAATGGCTACCATGGTGTAGCAGCAAGCACCCCAAGTGTCCTCAGGGTTTGCAGCTACCACAGGTTCTTGGATCTGCTTTGCTAAAGGAAAGCAACTCAAAATGGGTTAACAAGCTTACTTTAATCAGTCAGACATATATCGTTTACCTTATTCAGGAGAAAAGGTCAGCACCCTGAATCTCAAAGTATACAGGCATAATTATCAAGACAGAAACATCAAGTAGACAGATTTCCAAACTGTCCAACCATTACATCCATACCCAGTCAACATCTGGGTTTCCACATTCTGGGTTTTTCAAAGCCGGGGGACTCTCAACAAAGGCTTCCCAGAATTCAGATCAAATCACAGAACACTTCTCAAAGTGAGTCCCAAAACAAAGCTACACATCAGGGCTTATATAGCCTTCTCCTGGCTCAGAGAATGTAACAACCTTATTGACCCACTGGCCAATCAAAAAGTATCTACTGAAAAACAAGCCTCCCACCCCAGGCTCCAGGTGCACGTTAGCCTAGGGGCAGGGAAGATCTTTAAATCTGCATTTCCATTACACATGGGAAGAGTGAGCCAGAATAAAGGATGAAACTGCAGTGATATCCTTCTTGACAGTGATAGAAGCTCAAAGAAAAGTAATCAAGTCCCAAATAGATAAAAAAATATGTTTAACTCAAAATCCATAATCCTCTGTTTTGTCTCCTAATTCAGGCAGCATTTTGCCCATATCCTATTAAGGTAAAAAAAATAAATTCAACAAAATAGTCATTATTGTACTTTCTCTGCCAAGGCATTATATTAAAAGTTACACAATCCCTGCCCTCAAGAAGCTTCCATTCTGGGAAGTGATAAACAGTCAGTGAGAATACGGCACACAAACAAAAGTATATTATGAAAAGTAGAGTGTGAAAGGGACAAAGAGCTCTGGGAAAACTGAAGGAGGTAGAAAACACTTTTGGAAAGGGGGATCATGGAAGTATCCTTAGAGAAAACAAACTTCAAAAGAGACAGTGTAGTGAAGTGGAAATAATGAGGGCTTTGGAATTACCTGAATTCAAAGCCCAGCTCTACTGCTTACTCTTGTGTGACCATAAGAAAGTCTTATCACCTTTCTGGGCCCTGACTTTTGTAAAATTTGGGGGTTGGACTAGATGGCTTCTAAGATCCTTTCTTGCTCTAAAGTTATGAACCTATGACTAGTAGCTGAGGAAGAAGGAGATACAGCTTGCATATTTACCTCTTAATTCTTCCACATAGCAACCTCATGAGCTACCATGGGTTTAATTATATCTCTTTTCAGATGACTACCAGATCTATACATCCAGCTCAAGTCTCTCTACTGAGCTCCAATACCACATCACAAAATGGCCATTAGATGTTTTGTATTGAATCCTTTAGGTATTTCAAACACAACATATCCAAAAGAGAACATATTATCTACCTCTTTTTAAATATTTTTTGCAGAATTTTATTTTTTAGTTGTCAAGCCTCTATTTTTTCTCTCCTCTACCTGAAAAAAAATAAATAAAACCCTTGTAACAAGTATACAATCAAGCAAAATAAATGTTTACATTGGCCATCTTCCTAAATATGTATCTTTATTGTGCATATTCAGTCCATCACCTCTGTGTCTGGAGTTGGGTAGAATTCTTCATGCTCAGTCTTCTTGAATTATAATTGATCATGTCATTGATAGGAGTTTTTAAGTGTTTCAAAGTTGTTTGTCTTTACAACATTGTTGTTATTGTATAAATTGTTCTCTTGTTTCTACTCACTTTACTCTTCATCAGTTCATATAAGTCTTCCCAGGTTTCTCTGAAACCATCCCCTTCATCATTTCTTATGGCACATTGCATTCATATACTATACTTTGTTCAGTTGTGCTTCAATTGATGGGTGCCCCCTTTAGTTTCTAGTTGTTAGCCATCTCCCCAAAACTGCTGTAAATATTTTTGTACATATAGGGCCTTTTTCTCTTCCCTTAATTTCTTTGGAAGCAAGGATCTAGTTATGGTCCAAGGATATGCCAGATTTAGTTGCTTTGGGGACATGATTCCAAATTGCTTTTTAGAATGACTGGATGGATCCGTTGCTCCAACAGTAGTAAATTAATATGCCGGTTATCCCACAGTCCCTTCAATATTTATCACTTTCCTTTTTTGTCTACTTTGTCAGTTTGATTAATATGAAATAGAACCTCACAGTTGCTTTCATTTGCATGTCCCTAATTATTAATGATTTGGAGCATTTTTCTATGTAATTGTTGATTGCCTTGATTTCTTCCTTCAAAAACTGGCTCTTCAAATCCTTTGATTATTTATCAGTTGGGGAATAGCCCTTTTAAAACTTTTATCTAGGGGTGGCTAGGTGGTGTAGTGAATAGAGCACCAGCCCTGGAGTCAGGAGGACCTGAGTTCAAATGCAGCCTCAGACACTTAACACAAAAATAAACGAGCCATGTGACCTCAATTGCCCTCCAAAAAGTAAAAAAATAAAATAAAAATAAATTAAAAATAAAAAAAATAACACTCTTAATTAGTTCCCTATTTACCTTAGAAATGAAACTTTTTTCAGAGAAACTTGCCATAAAGGTTTATTTTTTCCATTACTATCTCTTTTAATTTAAGCTGCACTGATTCACTTTGTACAAATACTTTTTAAGTTATCAAAATTGTCTATTTTACTTACAGTGATCCTCTTTATGCCTAGTTTGGTCATGAATTTTTTCTCTATCCATAGGTATAAAGAGAAATTTCTTCATTGTTTCTTTCATTTATTTATGATATGATCTTTAATAAATGTATGGCTTTTTTATGGCAGGTAGGTTAGAGAGTGAAGAGAGTGCTGAGACTGGAGCCAGAAAAACCTGAATTCAAATCTGGCTTACTAGCTATGTGACCCTGAACAAGTCACAACCTCTGTTTACCTCAATTTCCTCAGTTGTAAAGTGAGGATAATGAAAGTACTGACCTACGAGGGTTGTAGTGAAGATAAATTTGTAAAGTACTTTGCAAACCCTAAAGAATTATAAATGCTGGGGGGTGGAGTCAAGATGGCGGAGTAGAAGCAGGACCTTCCCTGGGCTCCTGCTTCCACCTTCCCCAATCCATGTAAAAAGGGGACTCTAAACAAACTTTGAAGCTGCAGAACTCACAAAATGACACAGAGAAGCTAACCTCCCACTGAGGACAGCCCGGCAGGCTGGCAGGAATCAGCCAGTGCATCACTCTGGGAGCAGAGCCCAGCCCCACGTCAAGGCTTTAGCCTCAGAGCAGGCCTGACCAGCTGCTGGCTGGAGGGACCCCAGATCAGCAGCAGCTGTGGCCGTTTCCAGATTTATCAACACATAGGTGCAAAGGACAAAGTAAGATGTCAGTGCAGTCTGGACTTTGGGACCCAGTAAATAGGATTGCATGGCTTTTGCACCTGGAGCAAGAAGCCACTGAGACGCTGGCACAGCCAGCCAGGGCCACATGGCAGCTTCAGCTCCTGGCCTGCAGAGTATAGGGGGACCAAGCACCAGTCTGAGGGGTAATCGCTCTTACTTTAACCTTCTTGGATCTGGAATGCAGTCTAGAGTGGAGGTCCTGGGGTGTGTGTCCAGCTTTCCAGAGTGTGTGGAGACCACAGAGAGGGCACCCAACTAATACCTCTGGCAGCTGAGAAAATCCCAGCATTTGGGATGAAAGCTCCCCTGTCTGATGGCAGAGTCCTACTGTGGCAAAAAGCCCAGGGGTCAAGTGACTGAGGGGTGACATGACCAGGCAAAGGAAACAAAGCAGACTGAAGATTCCAACATTAGACTCCTATGTTGGGGACAAAAAGGAGCAAAGCATGGAACAGGAGGAAGACAGTGAAGTCAGAACTCCTGCACCAAAAGCTTCAAAGGAAGATACCAGCTGGTTACAGGCCATAGGGGATCTTAAGAAGCAGATAAGAGAAGTGGAGGAAAAATTGGGAAGAGAAAGGAGAGCAATGCAAGAAAATTACTAAATGAGAGTCAACAGCCTGACTGAGGAAAATATCACCTTATAAAATAGACTAACTCAAATGGCAAAAGAGGCTCAAAAAGGCAAGGAGGAGAAGAATGCCTTAAAAAGCCTAATTTGCCAAATGGAAAAAGAATCTCAAAAGCTCGCTGAGGAGAATCATTCCTTCAGAATTAGATTGGAGCAAATGGAAGCTAATGACTTTATGAGAAATCAAGATGCTGTTAAACAGATCCAAACAAATGAAAGAATAGAAGGCAATGTGAAATATCTCATGGGAAAAACCACTGACCTGGAAAATAGATCCAGGAGAGATAACTTAAAAATTATTGGACTACCTGAAAGCCACGATCAAAGTAAGAACCTAGAACTCATCCTCCAGGAAGTTCTCAAAGAAAACTTCCCTGATGTTTTAGAACCAGAGGGCAAAACAGAGGTTGAAAAAATCCACCAATCACCTCATGAAAAAGATCCCCAAAAGAAAACTCCTAGGAATGTTATAGCCAGGTTCCAGAATTCCCAGATTAAGAAGAGAACATTACAAGCAGCCAGAAAGAAAGAATTTGAATATTGTGGAAACACAATCAGGATTACCCAGGATCTGGCAGCTTCTACACTGAGGGATAGAAGGGCTTAGAATATTATATTCTGGAGGTCCAAGGAGCTGGGATTAAAACCAAGAGTCACCTACCCAGCAAAACTGAGTATCATGTTTCAGGGGAAAATATGGTCATTCAGTGGAATAGAGGACTTTCAAGCATTCTTGATGAAAAAAACACAGTTGAATAGAAAATTTGATATTCAGATACAAGAAGCAAGAGATACATGAGAAGGTAAACAGGGAAAAGAAATCATAAGGAACTTATCAAAGTTGAACTATTAACATTCCTACACAGAAAAACAATAATTGTAACTTATGAAACTTTTCTCAGTAGTTGAAGGGAATAGAAATATATATATATATATATATATGAGAGTATATAGGCATATGAATACATATGTGAATGTGTGTATACATGTGTACAGGTATACATAGATAGAGGGCACAGGACCAATTTAACAGGAAGGGATGATACTTAAAAGGTGAAATTAAGAGGCGAGAGAGGAATATAATGAGAGGAGATGGGGAGAGACAGAATGGGGTAAACTATCTCATATAGAAGAGGCAAGGGAAAATGGTTACAATGGATGGGAAGAATAGGAAGGCAAAAGGGAATGGATCAACCTTATTCCCATTGAGTTTGGCTTGAGGAGGGAATGAAATACACACTAAATAAGGTGTCTCACACTCCAGGAGAGCAGGGGGGAAGGGGATGAGAGGGGGGATGATGGAAGGGAGGGTAGGCTGGGGGGGAGGGAAGTTGGAAGCACCCACTTTTGAAAAGGGATGGGATCAAAGTAGAGAATAGAAAAAGGGGGAGGTGGGATAGGAGGGAGGGAAATATAGTCAGTCTTTTACAATATATCTACTATGTTATTTTTTTGCATTAGCCATACATGTGCAACCTATACGGAACTGCTTATCTTCCCAGTAAGGGTGGGTGACAAGAGAGGAAGGGAATGAATCTGGAATTGAAAGTTTTAAAATCAAATATTTCAATATTTCAATAAGATATACAGGCATTGGGGCACAGAGATCCACTGGAAAAGTCAAAAGGGGTATGGGAGAATATATGGGAGAGAGCAGATTGGAGGAGGGGATATCCTGTGGGACTGCTATTTTGGGGCTGTGGGTAGGGGGAAAACGGGGAGAAAATTTGCAACTCAAAATCTAGCAGAAATGAATGATGTAAATCAGAAATTAATAAAGCATTTCAAAAAAAAAGAATCATTAATGCTACTTCTTATCAAGTCAATGGTGTCAAACCCAAATAAGAACAGGGCTACTAAACTGGACACAAGGATCCCTGCAGGCCACATACTGGCTTATATAACCATTCACATATTTCTTATTAGGATGTCAACACATGAAAATCAGGTTACAGTTTAATCTGGTTTGAGCCACACTCTGCAGCATTGCAGACCACGTGTGGCTTGTGGGATGTGTGTTTGATACCTCTGATCTAAGTAACCTACCCTTTGGGAGCTCATTTTGTTGCATAGTGTGAGATGTTGGTCTAAACTTAATTTCTTCCAGACTGATTTAGAGTTTTCCCAGAAGTCACCCTAGTATCTGGGGTCTTGAGTAAAATTATCATTTCCCCAAAATACACCCTCATTCTGGACTTTCCTATTATTGCAGATGTTCCCACCATCATCATCCAGGTAAACCTTGGTGCTGGAGGAGGAAATGGAAAATCCTTCCAATATCTTTGCCAAGAAAATCCCAAATGGGGTCACAAAGTGTTGGACCTGACTGAAAAATGACTCAACAACAACCTTGCTGTCATCCCCAGCTTCTCATTCTCACTGTACCCATCCAATCAGTTGCTAAATATTGGTATTTACACACACACACACACACACACACACACACACACACACCAGCATCTCTCAAATACGTCTCCATTTCTCCACTCACTGAATCACCACCTGAGTTCAGGCCATCACCATCTTTTGCCTTGACTAGTGTAATAACCACCTCACTGTTTTTCTCACCTCTGGTCTTTCTCTACTCTGATCCATTCTCTATAAGGCTGACAAACTGACTTTCCAAAACATAGACCTGACCAGTGGTTGAGTGAACTCCAATGGCTCTAGGGTACCTTTCCCATCTTATTACATATGACTCTCATCTAAGAACTCTACATTCCAGCCAAACTGACTGTTTGCCTTTCCTCACACATGCCTCTCCATGTTCTGCCATTGTACTGACAGTGTCCCCACACCTGGAAAGCATTCCATTCCCAACCCTTCTTCTTGGATTCCTTTATTTCTTTTAAGACTCAGATCAAATACCACCTTCTGTGAGACCTTTCTTTCCTGCCCCACTTACCTCCCATACCTGCTGATGCCTTCCTTCTGACCTTTCTTACCCTACATCTATGAGTAAAGAGATAGGGACAAACCATGGAGATTGTGGTATATGATCAATATAATTTATCAACAAATGGAATATAGAGGATGAGAGAGAAGGATAAAGAGGGATTGGGAAGATCATTGCACCATCAACTGAAATAGGTTAGAGGAGCAGGTATAGGGCAGAAAGATTAGGAGTTTCCATTTTTTAAATGTTGGTTTTAAGATGCCAGCAGGACAACCAGGGGGAAAGGCCAAGAAGCAAGTCAGAGATACAGGTCTGATATTAGACATCTAGAGGAATGACTCCCTCTGGCCATCTTAATTACAGAGCCCTCAGCCCAGAAGTGATCACTGAATCCATGGGAGTAGATGAGGTCACCGAGGTAGAGAGTTTAGAAAGAGAAGAAAACAAACAATTACCTTGTGTTTATAGAGGAAATTTTCCTTCCGGAGGCTGGGCACTTGCTTAGGGAAAATTCTTTTCTTAAATGTTCTTATATAAATATAATGCTTTTTTTTTTAAATAAGTGTAGCTGAAGTCATGCATAAGCACAATGGTTATTGTATATAAAAGAATCCGGACTGCATTTTACCACTAGGTAAATGCTATTTTTAAGGTGCTTCATCAATCACCAGGCAAGGACAGTCATGGCAGAAATTCCAGATCCCCCATGGGAGAGCCCCAAAGGCGTGTCCTCACCCTCACTGGCTGGAATGCCTGCTGTAGGTCTCCTCGAAATTCTGTTAACACAATGCTCCTGGGCTTTGAAAAAACCTTGGGCATTGTTGTGGATGCTTCCTGTCATTGAGATCTGAGTGGCTTGTATTACAGTACCCACCTCCAGAGAGAGCCTGCAGCTTACTTTTGCTTAAGGACTGGCAGGTGGGGCTTGATCCAGTAGAATAATTGGGGTGGGGCAAAGAGAGGAGTGGGGGGAGGGGAGAAATGGAGGAAATTAAATGCTGAGCTGTGCACAGGCTCATTTTGCTGGGGGTGGCAGAGAGGTGTGAATAGAAAGCAACAGATATTAATAAAGAATTTACCTCTGGTTTAATAGGCTTCATAAACCCCTTTACAAATCTTTAGGATTTTCTAATAATATCAGATTCATAAAATCATAGATTCAGAAACTGAGGCCTGGGGGGTAAAATAATTTCCCTAAGGTCATGTAGGCAGTACGTGGCAAAGGATTCAAACCCAAGTGTCCAACCTCCAAAGCCAGCATTCTTTTTATTTTTTGGAAGGGGGAAGGTGGGGAAATTGGGGTTAAGTGACTTGCCCAAGGTCACACAGCAAGTAAATATGTTAAGTGTCTGATGCTGGATTTGAACTCAGGTCCTCCTGACTCCAGGGCTGGTGCTCTCTTCACTGTGCCACATAGCTGCCCCAACTAGAATTCTGTCTACTGCACTTCATTCATTGGGCTTATCCCTCTTTCTTAGAAGAGGTTAGTAAGCAAGATGGGATCAGAAAGAGGCTGGATGGACAAAACTGTATATCTTGCTATTTAAGGAAATAACCCAATTCAATTCAATGCACATCTGTCAAATACCTACCACATTCAGAGCACTGTCCCAGGTGCTGGGAAGAAGACATGTGGATGCACAAAACATCCATCTCTGCTCTCCTGGGAAGCAGCAGAATATATCAAGGGAGAGCTCATGGACTGAGTATCAGGAGACCTGGACTCCAGGTGTAGCCTAGTCAAGTCAAGGCTTTGCCATTTATAAGCTATGTGACCTTGGACAAGTCACATCACATTTGTGTAAGACACTACTCACACTTCACACTTGATGAGTATGAAACCACCCCTAAAAGCTTCAATTCCAGAGGAACTTCAATTTAGGCTAGAAGAGACTTAGAGGTCATCTAGCCTAATGTCTGAATTTTACACATGAAGAAACAAAGCCACCCCCCCCAACACACACACACACATACACACTCACACACACACACACACACAGAGAAGAGGTAGAATCAATCATGCTTGGCAACTGATTGTATATGAGGATTTTGAAGAGTCAAAAATTATTCTAGGGTGGAGAACCTGGGTGAATGGAAAGATAGTGATATACTCACAGAAATGGATAAACTTGGAAGAGGGAGAAATTCAGGGAGAAATGAATCAAGGGTTGTTTTGGACTTGTTAATTTTTGTTGCCTAAGGGACAATCAAAAGGAAATGTCCCGTAGGCAGTTATAGATAGAGGACCAGAGCTCAAGGGAAAGACAGGTCAGAGATAGAGCTGTGGAGGGCCTTCTACCTGGAGGTGGTACTTGAATGTATATGTTATCTCCCACATTAGAAAGTAAGCTCCCTGAGGGTAAGGACCATTTCACTTTTGCCTTTTATACCTACCTAATACCTAGCATAATACTTGGCATATAGTAGGCATTTAATAAATTTCTGTTACTTGGGTGATTGAGCTGACAAGATCACCAAAGAAGATTCTGAAGGGAGGAGGGAAGATGGCCCAAGGATAAGTGGTGGGGATTGCCCACTCAGAAGTCAGGAAATAGAAGTAAATCCACTAAAAAACTGGGTTCCTCATATCCATACACACACACACACACATACACACACACACATACTTCAAAGTCTCATGCTAGAAGGTCCTACTTCAATTTCTATTTTTGGGGAAAGGGTATATTTTTAAAATGTATTTCTAAGTGATAGAATAAAGCAAACATTTCTATAACACAGTACAATATAATAAAAAAGATGATTATACATGAAATTGCAAATCTATTGTGTACAATTTGCTATTCCTTTTAAATATATAATAAAACTAACATGTAAATTTCTATTTTTTCTTGCCTATCCTAGAGATGGCTACCATTAGACACAAATATATGTAAAATTATTCTGTTTAACAGCTCTTTCTCTGGATGCAGATAGTGGCTTTCTTCATATGTCCTTTATTGTTAATTTAGTTATTTACAATAGTGAAAATGACTTATTCACTCAATGTCATTCTTAAAACAATATTAAATGATGGAAAAATGATGGCCCAGACTTCACAGAGCCACTTCAAAGGGGAATTCCTCCCCTTGGTAGTATGTAGCAACAAGGTCCCAGTCCTCCTGTGCCTATGTATGAAGTGATTCTCTCCCACATGCCTAGAGCCATGCAAGGGATATTGACAACAGTGCCACATGTTTTCATGACAGCTGTCATCCCCCATGTGACAGTAGTGAAGGAAGAACAGAAAAGAGGAGGAGATGGGGTGAGTTCTGTGGTTTAAAAGAAGAATGACATATGGTGCTTTTTAAACATGAACTAAGAAGTGCACACCCAATCACACCACATGTAAGTGACAGAGATGTCAAGTGACTTGCTTAAATCCACATAGTAATGCCGAGATTGAAAATTCCCATTCTCGTTGGTGGCTACATGGATTATAACAGAGACTATGGCGGCCCGGAACGCATGGACCCCAATAGTGTCATCGAGAGCAACTGGAACGAAATCTTGGACAACTTCAATGATATGAATCTCAAGAAGTCTCTGCTCCGTGGCATCTATGCCTACGGGTTCGAGAAGCCGTCGGCCATCCAGCAGAGAGCCATCATCCCCTACATCAAAGGGTATGATGTGATTGCCCAAGCGCAGTCAGGGACTGGCAAGACCATCCTGCAACAGTTGGAGACTGAGCTCAAGGAGACCCAGGCACTGGTATTGGTCCCCACCAGAGAGCTGGCTCAACAGATCCAGAAGGTAATTTTAGCCCTTGGAGACTATATGGGAGCAACATGTCATGCCTGCATTGGTGGAACCAATGTTCGAAATGAAATGCAAAAACTGCAGGCTGAGGCACCACACGTTGTTGGAACTCCTGGGCGAATGTTTGGTATGTTAAACAGAAGATATCTTTCTCCAAAATGGATCAAGATGTTTGTTTTGGATGGAGCAGATGAAATGTTGAGTCGCAGATTTAAGGATCAAATCTATGAGATTTTCCAGAGATTAAGTACAAATATTCAGGTTATGTTGCGCTCTGCCACAATGCCAACTGATGTGTTAGAAGTGACCAAAACGTTCATGAGAGATCCTATTCTAATTCTGATGAAGGAAGAATTGACCCTTGAGGGAATTAAACAATTCTACATTAATGTTGAAAGAGAGGAATGGAAGCTGGATTCTCTTTGTGTATGAGACACTGACCATTACACAGGCTGTTATTTTTCTGAACACAAGACGAAAGGTAGATTGGCTGACTGAAAAAATGCATGCCAGGGATTTCACAGTTTCTGCTCTGCATGGTGATATGGACCAGAAAGAGCGAGATGTTATCATGGGGGAGTTCAGATCAGGATCAAGCCGGGTTCTGATCACTACAAACTTGTTGGCTTGTGGGATTGATGTGCAGCAAGTATCTTTGGTTATAAACTATGATCTACCTACCAATCGTGAAAACCATATTCACAGAATTGGCAGAGGTGGTTGCTTTGGGCGGAAAGGTGTGGCTATAAACTTTGTTACTGAAGAAGACAAGAGTATTCTTCATGACATTGAGACTTACTACAGTGGAGGAGATGCCAATGAATGTGGCTGATCTTATTTAATCCCTGGGATGAGATGGTTTTGAATGCAGTGCTCGTTGTTGCTGAATAGGCGATTCATAATGTGCATTGTGCTTCTTTCTTTGGGAATATTGAATCTTGTCTTAATGCTCATAATGGATCAGAAATACAGATTTTTGATAGCAAAGCGACTTTAGTCGTGAGCTCTTGTGGAGAAAGAGCTACTGGCTTTCTCCTTTAGAGTTAGACTGTTGGGGTTGGGTGTAAAAGATATGGGGTCTGTAAAATCTTTCTTTATTAGAAATTTATTTCTTAGTCCTGTAGAAATGATTGTATTAGATTTTCTCTATCATTTAATAATTTACTTTTGGACTAAAAGATATAAGTGCTGTATAAAATCAGCCAATTATGTTAAGCTAGCATATCTGCCTTTATCGTGTTAGTCAGTAGACTGAATAGGAAAGGCTTTTCAAATGGACTAATTTTCTTTTTAAGAAAGCATTTGAATGCATTTTGTTTGGTATTGTATTTATTCAATAAAGTATTTAATTAGTGCTAAGTGTGAACTGGACCCTGTTGCTAAGCCCCAGCAAGCAATCATAAACTAAGTAGGGTTAAACCCAGTAAAATTGCCATATTGCACATATCTTAATGAAGTTTGAATGTTCAATAAATTCCTTGTATATTCAAAAAAAAGAAAATTCCTATTCTCAGAGCACCAGCTCACTAGCAAAGGGAGTGGAAGTAAATTACAGCCAACCTAAACATTTCTGAGGGAAAAACCCTCTAGTTTTTTTTTTTTTTGAAACATCCAAGTCAAAAGTTTCCTCTCTTTCTTCTCGTTAGTCACTAGCATGAATGTTAGCAGCAGATTTCTCTGTCAAACACTAACCCAATATTTGAGTTTTGCCATTAAACTTGGAGCCCTGGAGGACAGACAATGACACATAGGTCAAAACCTTAAAGAATAACAATCATTTTCAACTAAACCCTGGAAAGATTTGTGTTTCACAAATCTCTTAGCAATGGAGTTCAATAACAAAAGATGTATCTGGAAGGACAACTGATATGAAATGAAATTTCAGTAGCAAGCCTAACTTAATTTCTGCTATTGTAATTAAAACACTTTTACTAAATATAAATACTTAGTCAAAATAAAACTTCTCATTGGAGTCATTCCTGATGAATTGCTCCAAGCTTTGAGCCTTCCCTTGTTACAAAAACAAAGTTGGTTAAGACTAACTGATTCAGAGGCTGCATCTGACAGCAAGGTAACATTCTGTACCATTGGTCCCCTGCCTCTGTGTAAGATGAAGAAGGTAGGTTTCCTTTTCTGTTCTACAGAGGTAATAAATCAATATAAATTTATCAGTCAGGTATCATAGGCCAAGCGCTATGCTACATCCTGGAGACACAAAGACAAAAAATGAAAAAGCCCCTCCTCTCAAGGAACTTTTATTCTATCATGGGAAATTTATATATACACACATACATATATATATACACACAAATACCTATGCATGTGTGCATATATACATATATGCCTTTATGTACGTGCATGTACACATGTGTAAAATTACATGTGTGTTTCTATAAGCACATGCTTGTCTGTGTGCATGTGTACATGTATTCATATATACATGCACATGTGCATGTGTACACACATACATACACATATATACATATAAAATAATGCAAGAAGTTATGGAAATGAAGGCATTGGAAGCTGAAGAAAGGATAATAGGGAGCATTTATATACTTTAAAGTTCACAAAGCACTTTATGTAAATTCTCTCCTTTGATCCTCACATCCTGGGAAATAGATGCTATTACTATCCTCATTTTAAAGATGAGTCAACCGAGATCGATAGCCATTAAATGACTTGTCCGGTATCATAATAAGTGTATGGGGCAGGATTTGGACATTGGTATTGATGATGCCAAGTCCAGTTCTCTAACCACCAACCCATCCAGCTGCCTCGGGAAAGGCTGGTGCTGAGCTTCAAAGAAAACTAGGGATTCTGGAAGGCATGGAAAGAATGATCAAAACTGTTCAGCACCTAGTATTATGTCTTGCACATAGTAGACACTTGCTTACTGAACCAAAAACAAAACAAAAATACAATTGCTTCAAATCTGTATTGGGGGAGTGAGGGATAGGGGTGGGATACTTAAACAATGAAGTTACATTTTTGTCAGAGTATGCCCAAAGCATAGCAAGTACCTGAAATATAGCAGGGTTTTAATAAATGTTTATTGAATGAGTGGCAAATGAATGCATAGTTCTGGTCAAAGAAAATTCTAAGTAAATTAGAATAAGACACCATTGGGAGAAGTAAAGCCTTTCATAGATTGCAAACTTTTGGAGAACAAGAGTGGGGTCTGTGCATTTCTCTCAGCATAGAGTCTAGTACAGTACCGTACCACCTCTAAAAGGTGTTTTATTAGTACTTTAAAATATCCCGCAACCGGACCCAGATGACTCCGAAGGAGAAAGTGAAGCTGATGACCTTGCACAACCCTCCCTTGCTTAAATCTAATTCACTTGAAAGTCATGGCATCACCTCCCTGATGTCATGGTCCTCTTCAAGAACAAAAGACAAACAATAACAAAAAAATGATACATAGGAATGAAGTTACATTGCATGATGGGTAAAGACTGGTCTCAGAGTCAGAAAGACTTAGGTTTGAATCTGACCTCGTGACATATATGAGCTGCAGAAGTATGGACAAGTCACTTAATCTCTCAAAGATCTGGGCAACTAGTTTTTTACTATAAATTATCCATCTGCATTGGAAAGTAGAGTTATCACTCCAGGCATTCCCTATATCCCCTAAATCACAGGTACAGTCCCCCCCCCAAAAAAAAAAGGGAAGGGGGAAGGCCATAGAAAGAAATTTTCCTTCCTCCTGTTTAAAAATTCTTCTTTCTACTAAAAGACATGGCAAGTATGATAACTAAATCCATGTCAATAATCTTTCAAAGACCATGTGTGTGGTCAACATAAAAAGCACAGAAAGGTTGAAGAAGGACAAATACTGTCTGGACTTTTTCGAAAGGAAAGCGAATGGAGCCTAAATCATAGGCCAGTGAGCTTAACTTTGATTCCTGGCAAAATTCAGGAATGAGTTGTGAAAGAGGTCGGTGACCTTCTAAAAGAGGATGGGGTCATCACAAGGAGCCAGCCTGGCTTTAGAAAGAACAGGTTATGCAAGATCAGGAAATTCATTGTGGATTGTGGATTTTTAGAGCTGAGAGGGAATTTGGGGATCGCATAGGGCAAAGCTTTCATTTTACAGCTATAGAAACTGAGGCCTAGCAAGGTGAAGTAAAGTACTTTGCCCAGGATCACTCAGATAGTAAATGACAGAGCCAAGTCTAGAATCCCAGCCCAGCAGTATTTTTAGTCTACTAGGTTTCCTTGCTAACCTAATTTCCTTTGCTTAAGGTTATTCAGCTAGTAGGTCAGAGAATGTCATAGATATAATTTACCCTGGGTTTTTATAAATATTTGGCAATATGCTGTCATAATATTCTTGTGGAAAATGTGGAGAGATGTGGGATAGACAATAACACAATTAGGTGGATTCAAAATTGGTCAAATGGCCAGATCCATTAAGGGCTTGAATACCAACTTGAAAGGAAGCATCTAGTAGAGTAATGCTGTTATCTGTGGTCAACTCTGTGCTACTTACTAATCATCTTTATAAATGACTTAAATAAGTATATAGTAGGTATTTGTAACAGGGTCAGCTAGGTGGCACAGTATATAGAATGCCAGGCTTGAAATCAGTAAGACCTGAGTTCAAATTTAGCCTCAGGTAGCTGTGTGACATTGGGCAAGTCACTTAACCCTTTCTGCTTCCATTTCCTCATCTGTAAAATGAGCTGGACCATGAAATAGCAAGCCACACCAGTATCTCTGCCAAGAAAACCCCAAATAAGAGTCACAAAGGGTTGGACATGACTAAAACGAACTGACAACAACAGGTATTTGTAACACATTTATATATGATACAAAGCTGGAAAGAATGGCTAGGTGACAGAATCAGGATTTTTTAAAGGTATTTACAATATAGAGCTTCAGGTCAAATCTAATCACATGAAATTTAGAAAAGCAATTGTGAAATTTTATCCTTGATTTTTAAAAAAGCAGTTCTAAAAATATGAGAGAAGAAGTTATTAAACAGCAGTTAATCTGACAAAGACCTGGAGAATGTTAGTATACTGCAAGTCCAATACAAAATGAAAACATCTATCTGATTTCCAACCAAATTAAGAGAGGCATATGGTCCAGGACCAGGTAGGTGACAGTCTTGCCATACTCTGTTCTCATCAGACCCAGTCTGGTATGTTACATTTCTGAGTGCCTATTTTAAGAAGATGTTGCTAAATTCTGCTTAATCCCAGTTGATAAACCATAGAACATCCTAAAAATGTCTAACTGGGATGGTGAAGGACCCTATTATCATAGAATGTATTTGTATTATCACACAAAAATACATTTTCATATAATGATCAATTAAAGGAACTGAGAATATTTCACCTTATTAAAAACTTGGGAGACCAAGGGAAGTGCAACCAGATGTGACAGAGGCATTCAAGCATATAAAGGAGAGACTCAACTTCTGCTTGGCTCCAGAGGGCAAAACTAGGAATATTGAATGGAAGTTGCCGTTTAAGCTTGTGATGTTAGGATAATAATAATAATTAATTATTACATAATAAAATAGCAAACTAATAATTAAATGATGTTTAATAATTAAACTATCCAAGTGTGTGATAGACTAGCTACAGAAGCACTAGATTCTTCCTCAATGGAGATCCTGAAGCCGAGATTAGATGACCACTCGTAATCAGTCAGTAAACATTTATTAAGCACTGGCTTATGAGGGAATCATGGAGAAGATTACTGTTCAGGTATGGTTTGGAAAAACTGACCTCTGTGGTGCCTTCTGAACCTGCAGTTCTATGATCCTTGACCACAAGGCCTTCAAAGAGTGCATTTGAGAAGCTGCTAAAAGGAGGAAGGAGGAAAAAAGCTTAAGAAGATACGGAAAACGGGGGCAAGTCTGTTAAGAGAATCTGTTTATGTTAAGATGGAACACAGCTTTCCAACAAAGCATAACTTTCCATTTCCCTCCAGAGTTGAGTTATTAAAAATAATCTACTCTGAACTCTCAGCACCTCTCTCAAAAGGCCCCCAACAGATTTAAGGGAGGAAAAAAGGAATGAGAACATTGGGATTTCCAGTAAGGCAGCCGGGCAGAACCGCCTTCCTCAGGCAACTTGGGAAGAACCCCTGCACACACCCCCACCCCCGGAAAATCAGCATGTTTATATACACACAGCACATTCATAATGGATTAAACACACGGAGTCACAAAGGATGCAAGTGAAAGGAAAGAAAAGATTTTTCTCAGGCTACACATACACACACACACACACACACACTTTTAAATATTTCCCAGCCAACCTATTATTTGCTGCAGTGGAAGTCAACTGGTCATTACAATCTGTTTGAAGACATTCCAATGCAGGTTGGGTGCCCTGTAAAGCTATGCAGAAAGGCCCTTTCATGAGTGATGGGGCTCTGCCATTTCTATTTTAAATATTCACCCCAAAAGACCCATTGGTTCATTCCTTAGGGAAACAGAATCTTTTCTACAACACTTTGGCAGGAAATAACAAGCTAATAATACATGCTTTTCTAGTGGTGTTTTTTGGTGTGTTGTTTTTTCTGGACAAAGGATTCTGGAACATATTGATGTACCCTCTCTTCCCTCCCATTTTTTTTTATTTTTGGAGGACACTTGGGGTTAAGCAACTTGCCCAAGGTCACATGGCTAGTTTTTGTGTTAAGTATCTGAGGCCAGATTTGAACTCAGGTTCTCCCGATTCCAGGGCCGGTGCTCTATTCACTGCACCACCTAGCTGCCCCACCTCCCATTTCTTCATCAAAAGGCTGAGTATAGAAAATGCCACTACTCTATATCTCTGTTTTCTTTGGTGCTAAATAGGAAAGCCTCAACTCTTGTCCATAAAATGATGAGGAGGGACTAGATGACCCCTAAGGTTCCCAAGGCAGTGTAGTACAGTGGAGTCAGAAAATCTGAGTTCAGATCTCACCTCCAAGGCTACATGTGTGATCCTGGGCAAGTCATTTCCTATCTCTGAATCTCAGTTTCCTCATCCATAAAATGGGGGTTAGATTAGATAACCTCTAAAGTCCTTTTCTGCCTTAGAGCTATGAAATTATAGTTGATGATGAATGATGAATCATTCCTATGATTCTTGCCCTCCTAAAGCACATTCTAGGAAAATATCTTTGTTAATAGTTAATATTCACAAACTACACTCTGAATCCATTCTAAGACTTCTATTAAAAGGTTGGAAAGAGAGACATGATTTACTATCTGAGACCTTATCCAAAAGGAATGCATCTAATATATGCCTCAAATTCAACATCCCTTCTCCAACCTCTGTGCATCTGCATAGGCTGTGGCTTTTGCCAAGCATATAGTCCCACCTCAACCCAACCCCAGTACTTTTCCTTCAAGGCTCATCTCAGATGCTGTTTCTTCAATGCTGCCTTCCCTGCTCTTCCTCCCCTCTTCAGGTTTCCTAGCACCCCTGCCTCAGTCTCTCCTTGGCCACTCTAATGCAAAGTTTTGTATTGTGCTTTTCTGCCTAAATGGCATATCCCTACTCAGTCACATTGGTACCTTTCTCTGAAGTCATAGAACTTAGTACATGTGATACCTGGCACCTAGTAAGCATTTGATAAAGGCTTGTTGATTGACTGAATGTCCCTCTTCCTAGTAAAAAGGGAGCTCCTTCAAAACAGAGGTTTTCAAGTTCTTGTGGAATGTAATTTGAACATATACAGCTAAAAACTAGATTGTTTCTACACAACCTGAAGCCGCACTGAACTTGAAGGATTCTGAGACTTCAGGAGACCTCGTGGTAGGCAAGGAACCCTAGAATGAAGAACATTAGAATTGGAAGGGACCCAGAATGTCGTCCAATTCAACCTCCGTCTTGGGCATTCTGACCAAATGGTCACTAGACTTAAGGGTTGGAGAAAATGCTAATAAGGCAGATTAAATGTAAAAGTGTATCTTGGGACAGCATGTTTGTTTTGTGTTGTTTTGTTTTGTTTTTTCCTGGAGAGCCAGTTGTTAGACTTTTACTAACATCCCTTGCCTAGTTACCTCACTCAATCACAGCTTGATGGTTTTCCACAACAAGGAATGCCCATTTGAAGACAGTTCTAATTCTTAGGAAATTCCTCCTATTGTAACCCGACTCTATTAACTAATTCAATTCAATTTAATTTAACAAGCATTTATTACCAGCTTTTTTACACATTAACTAAGTATACCAAGTATTGTACTAGGTGTTGGGGATGCAAAAATGTCCCTGTCCTCAAGCAGCTCACATTCTGTGATGGAAAAAACAACATGTACCCAGAGAAATCAGCATAAAATGTACAAAAAAAGTGATAAAGTAATATGCCAAGAGTTGTGTCAACCTCCGGAGCCACAGACAGAACCATCAAGACTATCTCTGCCCTCAGAGATCTTATATTCTAATATAAAAGGGCAAATGACCTAACTGGGTCATTTGGGGCAAGGTGTCTCCTAGTTGCTGGCATTTGAGCTAACCAGGAGTTCCAAGAGGCTGAATTGAGGAGGAAGGCATGAGGAACAGCCAGTGCAAAGACAAGGAGGTGAGCTGTGTAATATTGCATCTAGGGAAGAGTGAGTAGAACAGTTTGGCTTGAACAGTGAGTGTCCAAGGGGGAGTCAAATACGGTAAGCCTGGGAAGATTGGTGAGAGCTAACTGGTGAAATACAGAGAAAATTAAATGTCCCGGCATAGGAAGAATGCTTCTGGTTTGGGGAAGGTTTGAGATGAGGTGTAAAGGGGGAGTAAGGGCAGAGGGGAAATCCTCCAGTTGGCAATGTTGCCACATCCTGGCAGCCGTGCCAAAGGGCAACACCACACAAAGCATACAGAAGGGCTGACCACCGACAACTTTCTTCCTTTCCAAAAGTTTTAAAACTTGCAGATTCAGATTTTTTTCTTCCTATGGGAATGTACCTCCCATTTTATCAGAGAAGTCAGTGTAAAAACAGGATTTGATTTACATTCACTGTGACTAGAATCTGTGCTTCTTTCTAGCTGTCTTCTTGTCATGCCTCCATGCATCCCGGTTTGCACCCTGGGTCCCTAGAGATTCCTGACTGGTGATGCTGAAGGCCTCACCCAACCCAGACCAACCATGCTGCTCTCAGGCTATCTCCTTCATTCCTCATTCCACCCCTGATTCTGGGTAAAGTATTCATCAAATAATTATTCCCATTCCTAAAAAGGACATGTTAATCCATTGCCTCAGGACTCCACTCACAACCCCCCACCACTTCCCAAAGGAAAACACCATTCCCTGGGTCATTGCCTGCCCCCTCCCCCTCACTGTTGTCTTCTCCTTTTAGAATACAAGTTCTTTGAGGGCAAAGATATTCTTGATGGTTGCATTTGTGGCTCCAGAGATTAACACAGTCCCTGGCATATAAAAAGCATTTAATAAATGCTTCAATTCTCAACCAAGATCCCAGAGGGCCAATGACATATAGGCAGAATGAGACATATTTTTAGACATGTCAATATGGGAATTCTGTCAGCTTTACCATACTTATTTGTTACAAGAGTTTTGTTTTGTTTTGTTTTGTCTTCCCAAAAGTGGAAGGGAGAGAGGGAGAAAAAATAAATGCTTAATAACTTTAAAAAATCATTTAAAATATAAATGTTCTCATTCATTCACCTGTTCCATCAAGTCAAACAGACACATGCACTCAAAATATTAAGTCCCTGAGATGCGATTAAAGCAGTCTGGGATTCTATTTAACTTCTCATTCCTTTGATTCAGAAAATATTAAAGCTGCATAAGAGCTGGTCCCATACAAGCCCAGTTAGTTATTCGGTGGCAGACCCCAGATTCATCTCTTTTATTTGCCAGTCCTGGTGCTTTTTTCTACTCCCTCAAAGATTTACATTTTTAGTTACATTTATGACTTACATTTCAATGGAACAAAACAATGACCTCCTGGACAAAGCCAGGGCTGCTCCTACTGAAAAATCTTCTAGGACAATGATTCTCTTGGGGTTTCTTTTTTTGTCCTTATATCCCCAGCTGCTAGCATTCATAGGAGATGGCACCTCAGCTAACCAAGGTTCTAAAAGGCTGAAGTAAGGAGGGATGGCATCCCAGGCATGAGGGTCAGCCAGTACAAAGACAAGGAGGAAGGATGTAGAATGTTACATCTGTGGAATAGCAAATGGAGAGGTTTGGCTCAAACAGCATCT
This sequence comes from Petaurus breviceps papuanus, assembly GCF_028583685.1. NCBI lineage: Eukaryota > Metazoa > Chordata > Mammalia > Diprotodontia > Petauridae > Petaurus > Petaurus breviceps. The sequence goes on along the minus strand of NW_027187353.1, from coordinate 7,630,316 downwards.
AAGGATGGATTGTGTGCAATAAATAGCATAGTGCCTGGTACAAAATAGGCATTTCAAAAATACTAGTCAATTGATCAAATATTGCCCAGCCCCTAGCCCCAAAAGCATTCACTTTTTAAAATAATACCTAGTGGGGGTTTTTGTAATTTTAAGTTATGGAGGTTTAAAACTGTATTGAGATCTTTGTGACACCATAAAGTTTGCAGAGCCCTGGATATATTCTATTTCATTTGACCCTGACAACAATATTAGGAGTAAGTCCTATAGGCATCTTTATCCCCACTTCACAGGTGAATAAACTGAGGGTCAGTGTTAACCTGAGCCTTACCCATGATCACACAGCCAGGAAGGGTCAAAGGCAAAATCTGAAACCATGCTTTCCTGATTTCCAAGACCAGTCTTCTTTCCATCCCCATTAAAATTCCAAGGTCTTTTTCACACACTTAGCCATGCCTAACTACATCTTGTGCTTGTTAAGCCGATTTCTGACCCCAAACATGGTACTGGATACTTCATTCCATTAAGTTTCATCTTATTTAATTGTGGTGTGTTGATTTAGGTTGTCAAAAAAATTTTGGAGCCTGATTCTCCATTCTGGTGTGTTAGCTACCTTCCAAACACTATGTTAGCTGAAAGTTTGACAAGCATGCCCTCTATGTGTGAAAAAAGATGACCAAAAAAATCAACAAAACACATAGAAGAAAATACATAGAAGAAAAGAAAAAAATGAGTTCAGAAGGGGGCACAAAGGAACAGAACAATATTTAGATACCTTGTTGAATTAATATTCTATTTTTAAAACTATATTAATAGAAATTTCCAGTTTTGTGGACCATCCCCCTTTTTGCTCTTATACACAGAAATTTGTAGTGATTGTTTGTTAATTAATTTTTTAGAAATAACAAAGTTTTTAGAAGTAGAATGTTTGCTAATTGATGAATAAAAGAAAGCATGTCACATGTTTTTATCCAAGTTATTTGTAAATATGCTAAGCAACACATATCCCTGAAGCATTCCCCTAAAGACTCTCTTCCAAGTTGACATCAAATTATTCATCATTATTCTCTGGGTCTGGCCATTCCTCAAGGTCAGCCCACCTAACTATGCTTTCATGTAGCCCACCTCTCTCCATCTTGTTCACAGTTCTGAGACGAGCCATGTGCTGTAAAGCCATTCGGTGCTTCCAATATGTCCCAACTTAGAGAAGAAGGTTTCACCTCTTCCAATCCCATCCAATTCTAGTCCATCTTGTCCTATCCCCAAATCATAAGAATAGTTTAAGAGATTGGAAAACTTTGCTGAAATCTAGGAATACTACACCTACAGAACTCCCTGGATTGGTCCTGCCAGATAAGGTCAAGCTATACTGGTTCTTAGTGGCCATTACTTCCATTTCCAAATGTTCCTAAACCATCTCTTTAATAGTAAATTCTAGAATGTTATAATAAATCAAAGCCAAACTTACCCATGTATAGTTTGCTGACTTTGATCATTTCTCTTTTATAAAAATCAGGACAATCTTTGCCTTTCTCCAATCTGAGTTGGTCTGTGAATCTTTTGTGAATGCATCAGTCTCTTTAGGCAGTTCTTTTTTTTCCCTCAATGGAAATGTTTCTGTTTCTATCTTTACCATTTCATTTTTGAGAGCTCCTAATCACTATCTTGGACTGGCTTCCAAAGGAAATTGGAAGAAAGGGAAAGGGAGGGGAAGGGAGGGGAGGAGAGGGGAAGAGAGGGAAGGGGGAATAAGGGAAGGAAGGAAGAAAGGAAGGAAGGAAGGAAGGAAGGAAGGAAGGAAGGAAGGAAGGAAGGAAGGAAGGAAGGAAGGAAGGAAGGAAGGAAGGAGATTTCTTAAACACCTGTTACCGTGTTTCCCTGATAATAAGATCTATCCCAAAAATAAGCCCTCCCCTTACTGTGTAAGTTTCCTCTAAAATAAGCCCTCCCCCGAAAATAAGCCCTATTGAGATTGCTACTGTAGTGAAGGTGATCCCCTGCGCTACACGCTACATTACAGTACCCTCTGTATGCACTGTCCCCCCCCATGAAACGCATGCCGCGCTCTGAGCTGCATCCAATCAGAGCTGCAGCAGTGAGCGCGTCATCCTGTTCTTCCCCAGTGATTTGCTTATTGAATAAAGGAACATTTTTTTGTTCACATTTACCTGTTTATTAAAATTGCTGTCAATGTTCATTAAAATAAGCCCTCCCCTGAAAATAAGCCCTCTGGTGTTTTTCTGTCCCAAAAAATATAATAAGACAGTGTCTTATTATCGGGGAAACACAGTATCTGCAAGGCACTGTGCTAAGCACTTCAAAACTATTATTTCATTTGATTTTAAAACAACCCTGTGAGGTAGATACTATTGTTATCCCCATTTTATAGTTGAAGAAACTGAGGAAGACAGTTTAAAAGTTTTGCCTACAGTCACATAGCTAATAAGTGTTTGAGTCTGGATTTGTACTCAGATATTTCAAACTCTAGACTCAGTGGTCTATTCACTGTCCACCTAGCTGCTCCACTAGGGCAGGAGACAGGGGAGGCTGTTCCAGATAAAGACAACAGCATAAATATAGCCACAGAAGTGGGAAAACAGAGCATATTTGAAAATTGCTAAGTAGTTCAGTTTGGCTACAGTGTGGGCTACCTATAGGCAGAGGATTAGTGAGAAATTAAGCTAGAAAGGTAAGTTAGCACCAGATATCTGAGGGTCTTGGGTTCCAGAGTAAGGAATTTGCATTTTGAGGGTAGGCTATGTGAAGTCATTGAATTTTCTTTATCACATTATCAGAGGCCTATGCTACGGGCTCTTACCTTGAGGCCCATGAACATTTTTCTAACTGTATTTCATTATACTTGGTTTCTTCTGTAATCTCATATATTTTGTTTTGTGCATTTAGATACATTATTCTGAGAAAAAACCCATAGGCTTCACCAGATTCCTAAAGCATTCTGTAATGAGAGAGAGAAGGAAGGAAGGAAGGAAGGAAGGAAGGAAGGAAGGAAGGAAGGAAGGAAGGAACCCTCCTCTAGGACTTTTATTCTAATGTCTTTATCCTTTACCTGTTTGGGTTGCAGTGAAGAAGGTGTAGGAAGAAACTGAAGTGGAAAAGACTGGTTCAAAGGCTATTTCAGTTGTCCAGGTGTTAAGTAATTAGGGTCAGTGGAAAAGGTAAAAAGTAGATAGAAACAAGAGACAAGAAATAGGTAATAGCAATAGTACTTAAAGACAGGTCAGGTATGGAGGGAATTCAAAGATGTCCGGTGACTGGAAGAAGGATGGTGCCATTCACAGATACAAGGAAGCCAGGAAGAGGAACAGATATGGAGAGTGAGTGAGAAAGGAGCTAAGTTTAAATGAGAGTTTGACAGCTAATTACAATGTCCAACAGGCTGCTGAAAATGTGAGAATGGAGGTCTCCTGCTTTTGTTTCTTGAATTTTCCAAGCTCCAGTCACTGGGAAATTCAAAGACAAGAAAAAAGGTTGTCAAGAGAGTTGCTTACAAGGCTGCAGGAAGTCATGCATGTTTTACTGCATTCATGTGTGTATGGGGAGAATATAATCAGCACTAGGTGTATCCCCTATTGAGAAATAGCAAACTGGGTGGTTCTGCTCCTGGCAGCTCTGTGCATTTCAGTTAATAACAAATCCTTTGTTAATCTTTCCCATATTTCCTGCTATAATATTAATCACTGGGAATTATTCATACAAACTAGATGCCATGCTAATTCCATTGGAATTCCATTGTCATTCAGCAGTTACAAATGTCTCCATATTGTAGTTCAATAATACATCTTTAGAACAGGTTACATCAGAAAGGTCGTGATCAAGATATGTATTTGATAGTTTCTTTAAAATACTCTGCTCCTCTTCCTCGCAGTGTGGTGGTGACCCTGGGTTCTCCAAGGCTACTCCAGGGCAACACAAACCATGGAAGGTCCTCTCAAACTGGAAAGGCTTCAAGCATGGGCCCAGAGAGATCAGTGTCCGTCATACAAGAACTAACCTTATAAGCCTTATGAACTGAAAGTTGCCTCCAGGTGATAACTTCAAAGAAATAGAGAGGTTTTGCAATCTGCATCAATAAAGGGAATACCCTCACTGATGAAATCATGGATCTTTTGAAGACCAGTGTTTATGATAACCTAATTTAGTCCAGATAGTTCTATCAACTGAAAGTTGTCTCCAGATAACAGCTACAAAAGAGCAAAGGTTTTACAGTCTGCACACATAGAGGGAGTGCTCTCAATGATGAAATCATTGTTCTTTTGAAGAATTGAAATATTTTTTGGCTAATGGTTTGGAAATATGCTCTTGTTTTTGTGTCTGTTTGTTTGAGGTTTTGCTTTCTATTACTTCTATAGACAGATACTGAAAATAGGAAGCCAATAGAGAAATAGACATAAATAAAGGCTCTCATTTCTAATAGAAGTTTAACTGATGGATGTAAAGCCGCAGCAAAAATTAAGGAGTCAAATGAGCCTAGAAACTATCGCAGCCAGTATCTCCTTGCCAAGCCAAGAGCTATGGCAGCCAAGGGCAATACCAGGTTGTGATATAAATTCATTTGTGAAGTCTTCCAAAAGAGGTTGGTAGAACTTTTTGCAGCATTGCCTTAGAAAACAAGCAATAGAGTAGAAATTAAGTTTTCAGAAAACTTAGCAAGAGACCCAATTAAGCTAGACCAAAAAAAATTAGGGATGAAACTAGAAGGAAATCAGCAAACAAAAATGTTAAGTGGAAAAAGATTCATTTATATCATATATATGTGAAAATATAAAGTATTACATGCCGATATTTATATAACAAATGACTGTTTAAAAAGCATATTTAGACACTAATATCAAAGTCCCCATTAGGCTATATGAGGAAAAAAAGGCACTAAAGAAAACAAATCAATTAACAAGAATGTATTAAGCACCTACTACTAAACACTCTGCTAGGATCTGGGAATATGACAGCAAAAATGATATAGTCCTGGACCTCAAGGAACATATTTTCTATAGAAGAAGACAATATAATCAACATTTACATAAATAAGTATATGTAAAATAATGCAAGTTAATTGTGGAGAACAGGTACTAGCAGTTCATGGGATCAGAAAAAGTTGCTCATGTAATAGGGATAATTTGAACTGAGCTACTAGGGAAATTAAACATTTTAGAAAGTGGAAGTAAGAAAGGATTTTGTTCTAAGCATGTAAACTAACCTAGAAAAAAGTAGAGAGGGTCTTGGAAAGGAGGGTCTTGTGAAAAAAACAGCTGGGTCATTTTGTCCAGACCACAGAATATGTGAATGAGGATAATGCCTAATAAAGCTTGAAAGTTGGAGAGAGCCAAGTCACCAAGAACTTTCAATGCAAAACAAAGTAGTTTACTTTATTCCTAGAGATAACAGGGAGCCAGTGTAGTTTTTTGAGTAAGGGAATGACGTGGTCAAGCTGTGCCTCAGAAAAACTATTTTGATAGTTGTGCAAAGGAGTGAGAAGAAACATAGGTGAAAAGACTGATTAACACGCTATTGTAATTGTCCAAGTGAGAAGTAACAAAGGCCTGAACACTGGTTCTGTGGGAGGAATATAACAGATATTATAGAGGAAGAGACAGTGAATGAGAGTGAGGAAACCTGGAAACTGTAAAGATGGTGGTGTCCTGAACATTACAGAGATATCTGGAAGAGAAGGCGGGAAGAGATAATGAGTTCTGATTTGGATATATTGAATTTGAGATGTCAAGACATCAAATTTAAAAGATCCAGTGGATAGTTGGTAATTTGGGACTGGAACTCAGAAGAAATGGGCTGGAATCTGGAAGTTATCTGTGTAAAGATAATCATTGGACCAATGGAGTTGATGAGATCACTAAGTGAAAAATGTATAGGGACAAAAGGAAAAAAAGTTGAAGAACAGGGCCTTGGGGGACACCCTCAGGAAGGGGGCATAATATGGGTGATGATCCATCAAAAGAGGCTAAGAATGAACAGACAAGAGAAGAATCAAGAGGACGGTGTCATGAAAAGTCATAGCAGAGTATCCAGAAGGAAAGAGTAGTTAATAATGTTAAATACTTCACAAAAGTAAAGAGTATTAGTATTAAGTAAAGATCATATAATATTTGTCAATTAGATCACTGGTAACTTTAGAGAAAGCAGTCCCAGTTGAATGATAAGTCACAAGACAGTTTGCAAGGGGTTGAGAAGTGAGAGAGAGAGTAGGAAAAGACAATAAGCACCGATAGCTTTTTCTAAGAGTTTATTTGACAGAAGGACCAGCAAAGTCTAGTGAGAATTTCTTGAGCATAGTGGGGAGAATTGGGTATATTTGTAGGCAGCAATAAAGGAAGCAGTAGATACAAAGAGATGAAAAATGAGAAGAAGGGGGGATGATTGTGGGAACAATCTGCTGAAAAAGACAAGAAAGTAGAGTTTCATGGATACATAGAGAATGATTGGCCTTAGGAAGGAGAAGAGCTGTCTCTTCATCAAAAAGTGGAATAAAAAGACAAGGAAAGAAGAGTGAGTGCAAGGCAAATGGCTTCTATTTTGTCAGGACAGTATGAGACAAGTTCCTCAGTTGAGAGTCAACAGAAAAAATACGAGGTTTGAGGAGAGATGAGAAACTTTAGAATAGCCCCTATGGGAAATGAATTAGAGGATCAATACCAGGGAGCAAAATGAATTAGAGAATCAATAATCAGTGAGAGCCCTACAACTTTAAATTTTTTTTGTCTTTTTTGAAGGGGGGAAGGTAGGGCAATTGGGATTAAGTGACTTGTCCAAGGTCACACAGCTAGTTGGTGTTAAGTGTCTGAGGTAGGATTTGAACTTAGGTCCTCTTGACTCCAGGGCTTGTGCCACCTAGCTGCCCCCCCCCCCAGATACAATTTAAAAAAAAATGTATAAACTAGACAAAGGGGAACCAGGAAATGACTCTTGCAGAAAGTGAGATTTGAACCCTTATTTCCTTGGGTAGGAAGACAGGGGGACCTATGGGTTCAGAATGCCAAATACGCCATCAGACATAGTTGTTATGTTGGTTGGTTTTGTTTAACTATTTTTCTGTTTCAAAGGAATGCACACTGGAAGGTAGAGATTGGAGAAAGGATATCATTTTAATTACTGTGATAGGAAAACAAGAGACATCAATAAAGTTTTTTTAAAAGGAAAAAGCCAAGAAAAGAGGGGCGGGTAGGTAGCACAGTGAATAGATCACCGGCCCTGGAGTCAGGAGGACCTGAGTTCAAATCTGACCTCAGACACTTAACACAAAAACTAGCCATGTGACCTTGGGCAAGTCACTTAACCCCAATTGCCCTCAAAAAAGAGTATTAAGAAAGAAAGAAATTGAGAGTGAGAGTTTGTTGTTCTTATCTACCCTCTATTCTAATAAATATGTAATTTTTTTTAAGAACTAAGAGTCCCCCCTCCACCTACTCATTCAATAAATGTATATTGAGTCATTATATTTAGGATATGTAGTACTACTACACTTTCCTGCCCCCCCCCAAAAAAAATACCGGTGATACTTCTTTAACAAAATGGCAGATTGCCTCAATTCATTTCTCAAGACCTAGTTTCCTGGTACCCCTCATCTTGGGCTAGTTTGACTTCTTCCCTTATCTATAGGAACCTTTACTGATGCTTTACGTGTTAGGATTAGGGAAGAGAATGGAAGAGAAAGAATTTATATATTTTACTCACATAGACAAAAAGGAGTGTGTGTGTGTGTGTGTGTGTGTGTGTGTGTGTGTGGTGTTGGTGTTGAATTGTTTCAGTCATGTCCAACTTTTCATTACCTCATTTGGGGCTTTCTTGTCAAGGGGAATAAAATGGTTTGCCATTTTCTTCTCTAGACCATTCTATAGAAAAGGAACTAAGGCAAATAGGATTAAGTGACTTGCCCAGGGTCACACATATAATACACACATTATAAGTATCTGGGGCCAGATTTGAATTCATGAAGATGAATCTTCGTGATTCCAATCCCAGTGCTCTATTCACTGTGCCACCTAGTTCCGTGTGTGTATACATGTGATATAAATTATATATAAATATACAAAAACATGTGTGTAGATATATAAATATACAATTATGTATAAATATACAAACAACAACAACATGCCTGTATATATACAAATTCTGTATAAATTCTTGTGGTTAAAATGACAAACCAAGCCTATGAATTTTATCTGCAAAATGGAGTCAGGCTTCTTGTTCTAAAATTATCGATCCCATGACCTTTTGATCAAACATCTTGATCCCTTTCTAAAGAATTCAGCATGTCACCCTGTTCCTTGATCATTCCTTCCAAAGGGAACATTATGTAAGCATTCCTTTTGCACAGTTCCAGAGGGCCTCATCACAACCCAAGAAGCTCTCAACCACTGCTTCTGGGAAAAGAAACACTCAGTAAGTAAATACCGTGGAAGGGAGGGAGGAGAGCAGCGCTATCCAGAAATTACATGGTTTGTGACTCTTGGGTCCCATCATTGTTTCCAACATTAGCTCACTATGTGACCTCCTCCAAGTCCCCCCAACCCTGAGATAAAACAAAGAAGCAAAGTATGGACAAAACTTTATACAAGAGAAAGTCCAGTGGGAGCTAGGGGCATGAACTGAGAGCTGGTGATGGGCTTTGGAAGCCACATACCATAGGAGTTTAAGGCTAGACCAATGGGACATCAGTCACCCAAGCAAGAACAGGAGTGAAACCGTTTGGGCAAACAGCACAGCCATGCTCCCATGTTCTCTGATTTGGAGTCAGCGATGGCCACCAAACGATCATCACACAGCCTATTTAACACTGCCCTCTTTTGGCAAGAGGGTGGAATTGTATGTATCTTCAGGTCGCCAGGACTTGGAAGAAATGTCCCAGGCTGACTTGTGCGGTCAGTGTAAATAGATTAGGGCACACATGACAAGTGCATTTCAAAAGTGGAGTGGGCGTGCCATGATTTATCACTGACCGCAGCCTTCACAGATGAGAGGGCTATCTGGTGTGGCCTAGCACTTTGAAGTAAATCTATTTATTCCTACTGTCACTTTCTTCACAAGATTTTGATATATTCCAAACTGTCCATCTTTACATGGGGAGGATTTTCTAGTTCTCTCCTGAGGCCTGGTTTCTGTCTGGGAGACTCCTGAGAGATTGGAGATTTCTCTGGTATAGTCTGCCCTGGATGGTAGCCCAGCCTTCTTTCAAAGTATAAGAGAAAAAAGAACCTAAAAAACCATGATGCTCAGCCAGGGAGCATTCAGGGATCACAGCATGGAAAGAAAGCATCCTGGCTTGGGAGACAAGACAGCTAGGTTCTCATCCCAGCTCCATAGGTGGCCTTGACTGAGTCATTTAATAGCTGAGACTCAGTTTCTTCATCTGTTAAAAAAAAAAAAGATAGTGGTATATGCCTCTTTGAGAGGACCAAATGAGAATGGATATGAAAGTGATTGGAAAACTACAAAACGTTGTACAAATATGCATGTTTGTTTTAAGACTACTCTGTTAATATCTTCCCCTGCTGCTTCATTTTACTACTGGGGATGACCTTAAGTTGGTGAAAACTATGCCAGGAAAATACAAGCTCTGGCAGGTTCAAACAAGCTATAAAGACTCCAAGCATGGGTTTACTAATAAACTCTCTGCCATCCTCTTACCAGTCTAGTCAAGTTAAGGGAGACTCAGCACCACACTAGGGCGATGGAAGTTTTGGCCAAAGCACCTCTGTTTCATCTGTTCGTTTCAGTGAAAGGATGGGGATGTAATGTGTGTAGGTGGAGAAATGACATGCCTCCACTCAGCAACAGCCAGAAGAGCAGGTTTCAGGAAAGGGAGTGGCAATGAGGCAAGTGACTGGAGGAGGAAGGGACTTTCTGCTAACAGGGAAGATCCCCTGAACTCCAAAATTAACTTGTCCTTGGAAAGGAGAGAACATCTCCACTGGCCTTAAGTCTGGAAGCCAGTGGAGTATGATGTCTCCTCTGACTCTCAGAGGGAGCTGGGAGGTCAGGTTAGTGAATGGAACACTAAAAGAAAAAAAAAACTGCAGATTCATTTGTGGAGGAGTTGAAATATAACTCTGTGCTGAGTCCAAACAGGTCACCAATGCTCCATATTCACATATGTGTCCAAGAGGAAAAGTTGAATAAGCCCAGGTCTTCCAGATGATGAACATTATGCAGATTTTCTAAGAGTTATAGAATAGTACCATGTTCTGTCTCCATAGTTCTCCTTGGTGTCATACAGGGACTTTGCTATGGCCCTCTTCCTTTTAGACTAAAATCTACTCTTATCCAAGCACTGCCTTACATTTCTCTACTAGAAATGAGAGGAGGAGAAGAGAGAAAGAGAAAGGAGAGGAGAGGAGGGAAGAGGAGGAGACAGGAGGGAACGGGAGGAGACAGGAGGGGACGGGAAGAGAGAGAACAAAACAGAGAAGAAGAAAGTGGAGAAAGACATGCAATGAGGTCTGGCAAACATGTAGACCTTCTGGGAAATTTCTAATTTAGTACCACCATACAAATCCATCAAAAATGACTACTAGAGCTTGAAGGTACAATTTTGGATAACTTTAAAACCAGGGCCACATCAGCAACCCTATGAAGAGAGGGGAAGAAACTGTCTGTGTTGTCCCCTGACAACCTGGAGAACACTGCTACCAGCTGTTGCTCCTCACATCAGGAAAAAGAAAAAGTTAGAGAGGGCAAAAAGAATTCAGAAGACTTACATATCATTAAATCTTGTTCAACACTTGCAGTCTAGTTGAGGAATATATCAGGTTCCTTGTTAGAATCTGTCTTAAACAAGATAAGTGGCAGTGTTTTCAAGATTTTTAATTGTATAAAATGTAAGGACTTTGTTTAATCTCTATGAATATATTATAAAAGTTTAGAAAAGGATCAATAATTAGTGTGAGTGAAATAAAAAGATGGTCATATTATCTGACAAAATGAAAAACTTTATAAGTAATAGTAGAGGGTAAGTTAACTCTAATAAGCATGACCTTAAATGTAAATGGATCTAGTTCCCTTATAAAAAGAAAAAGTATTAAGAAATGGATTTTAAAACACAGTCCATCAATGTGTGGCCATAGAAAATATACCTAATAATAAAAGATATACATAGATTTAAGATATCAGGGTTGACTGAAATTTATTGTGTTGTATCTTAAGAAAATCTAGAATTGCTATGATATCTGACAAAGTTGAATTTGATTAAAAAGCATTAAGAGAGCTGTCAAAAGGAATTCCATTATACTTAAAGGTACCATTGATACAGTATGTCAATAATAATCTTAACATCTACACACAATGAGAAGATTGGACTAGATGACCTCTGAAATCTTTCCAGTTCTAAACTGATGATATTATGATCTCTTGTCCTGATAGGTATATTTGGCTACCTTATGAAATGAAAAATTGTTACTAATACAAAAGCAACAGGATGAGGCCATCTAGCTATATAGAAAACTGTGTCTGAGATGCACACACATACACACATTCATTCACTCACTCTTCACAGGAACAATTACCCAAATTAGAGTTTCATGTGGCAAGTCTAAATTCACAAAATCAAGCTGAGCTATAGAAAGTTAATGCAGTAGGAAACAATATTATCTGAAATTTTTTATCAAAGAAATTGATGGGGGGTGGCTAGGTGGTGCAGTGAATAAAACACTGGCCCTGAAGTCAGGAGGACCCGAGTTCAAATCCGGACACTTAACACTTACTAGCTGTGTGACCTTGGGCAAGTCACTTAACCCCAATTGCCCTGCCCTCCTCCAAAAAAGAAAAGCAAAAAAAAAAAAAAAGAAATTGATGGGTTGATAGGAATAGCTTTAGACATAAAGTCAACCTTCACCTACATGTGATTTAAGAGATTCCAGAGACTGCCAAAAATATTTCTACCCACCTGCCACAGTACCTGGAATTCTGTCACTAGAGATTCATACTTCTGAGTTAATAAATGATCTCTTTTTAAATGTAAATATCCCTGCAAGGACAAATTAAACTACTATTATTAAATCACATTTTAGAGGGAAACTGTTAATCAGGTTTCTCTCCCTTTCCTCCTTGATAGCTAACTAAAAATGTACAACCATAATTATCTTTCTATTGAACATTAAAAGAGAGTAAATTATTAATTAGGCTAGATTAGATGACCTTCTAGGTCCTTTCACACTCCTGAGTCTATGATTCTAAGGGTTAGAATGGGTTACACACAAATATGATAGAAAAGTTCAAAGGAGAGAGATATCAGTCTGGGCTGGACTAGTAAAGGAAAGCTGGATGAATAAAATGAGGATAAAGAAGCTGAGTTTTGAAGAAAGAATCAGAAGTTTAGAATCTCAATGCAGAGTATAAAAAGAGCTGGAATTCCACTTAAGACAGAATAGTAGCTGCAAGCTAGGTGACCCAGTGGATAGAGTGTCCAGTCTGAAGTCAAGAAAATTCTACTTCATGAGTTCAAATCTGGGCTCAGACACTTATTAGTTGCATGATCCTGGACAATTCATTTAACCCTTTTTGCCTGTGTTTCCTCATCCATTAAATGAGCCAGAGAAGGAAATGGCAATCTGCTCCAATATCTTTTCCAAGACAAACCCAAAAATGGGTTCACCAAGAGTCAGACACAACTGAATGACAAAAAGCATCAGGACATGTTCTGAAGTGGGAATGAGAATAGGAAATATCATAAGGAAAATAATGGCAAATAAAATCAGGTCTATTGATTCCTAAGCTAACAAGGGCCTGGATTTGAATCCTGACTGTAAATTACTATCTATTAACACCGGGCAAGTAACTGAATCTCTTTGGCCCTCAGTTTCCTTATCTATAAAATAAAGAGATTAGGTCAGATGGCCTTAAAGTTTCCTTGCAGTCCTAAGCCCATTATCTCATGATCTTCTGGCTCAACACTCTCTGGACTTCTCTTCCTTGTCAGAATCAGCAGAAGCCTCTACCCTGAAAACTTCTATCAGGATAGCCCAGAATCACCACTTCATGAAGGGCACTAGCTATGATAACTTTATTCCAGGCTCAACTCTCTGTCTCCTCTCCAGAAATCTTGTCTTGGTGTCAGTACCCTTTCCTCTCCCCACCTTCCACCTTCCTGCCTTTTCCAGCTCCCCTTAATGTGATCTTCCCTCACTGGAATGGAAGCCCATTGAGGGCAGGGACCACGTGACTTGCTTGTATGTGTATCCCCAACATTTAGCACAGTGCCTGGCATATAGTAAGAACTTAATAAATGCTTTGTCCATCTGTATATCATGACCCTTTACTGTTCAACCCAAGCTGAACTATCAGAAAGGTCAGGCATTTCCCATGTGCCCTAGCCTTTATGCCGTTTTCTTGGAAACTGAAAATAGAGGGGAAAGAGGAACAGCCTGTTACACTGAGAATTTCCCAAATTTGCTTCATGAAAGACATCAACAAACAGAGAGTGCCAAGCAGAGGGCGCTTCTAGATGATGAGGGCCCTGAAGACCTTTGTGGCAGCCAGAAGGGTAATGGGTAAGAGCATTGAACTTGTAACCAAGAAGACCATTGACACTTACTAGCTGTATGTCCCTGGGAAAGTCACCTAAAAATCTCTCATTCTTGGACTCCTCATCCTTAAAATGGAGGTGATCATAGCATTTGCCTCACAGAGTTTTAGGAGGGTCAGATGAGATAGAATGTGCAGTGCTTTGCAAACTTTAAAGCTCTATAGAAATGCTATCTTCCATTATCTGCTGGAGAAATTAAGAATAAAAAGGCTGCAGAAAGGAAGACTTAGAGGGACAAGATCACTAGCTTGAAGTGTTTGAAGGATTAGCCTACAGAATCAGTCAACTAATCAATCAGCAAGCATTGACTTAGCACCCATGATACTCCCATCACTTTAATGGATGTTGAGGGTGCAGAGACAAAAATGAAACAGTCCCTCTAAGACAGATCAGATATAACATGTGTGGCCCCAAAAGACAGAACAAGGAAAAATGTATAGAAATAGAAGAGAGGTAGATTTTGGTTCCAGGTAAAGGAAAACTTCTAAACGGAGCTATCCCGAAGGAGAATAGACTGCCTCCGGTGTTGGTACATTCCCCCTCATTGTTTAGTCGTGTCTGACTCTTTGTGATCCCATGGGCCATAGCACACCAATATTGACCACGGCATCTTCTTGGCAAAGATTCTGGAGTGGTTTGCCACTTCCTTCTCCAATGGATTAAGGCAAACAGGTTAAGTGACTTGCCCAGGATCACACAGCTAGTAATTGTCTGAGGACAAATTTGAACTCAGGTGTTCCTGACTCCAGTCCTAGCATTCTATCCAGTGAGTCACCTGGTTGCCCCTTCCCCTTTCCAAGAGATATTTACTCTGCAGCAGAATGACCACATATCCAATGTGTTGTAAAAGGTTGCATTGGGTGGCTTCCTTGTTCCCCTCCAGTGTGAAGGATTTGAGAGGCTATAGAAACTTTCTCACTATTATGTAAAGCAGCTAGAGGCTATGTTTTTGGCCCTGAGAAAGATGAATGGCTTTGAAAAGAAATAACACTTGTAACACTTAAAAGTTGAGCAAATATTCCTTTATAACTCAAGTTCAAATTATGAGAAGGCATTCCTGTGAAACCACAGTCTCTCAATCATCCTGAAACCTTGGTTAGAACTCAGGACTGTGGAACCCTAAGGAATAATAAAAGATACCAAATGTTCTCTAAATATCAGGAGTTGGGATAAGAAAAATTCAAATACTGAAGCAATGGTCTTGGAAGTCACACAAACCCAGGAGTGGCAGAGAATCAACAAAAACAGCAAACCATCCTCCAAAGATCATGCCTTGAGGTGTAGAGAGAAGCAGCTCATTGCATTCCCATAAATTAACTGAATACTGGCCAACTCAAGTCACTATCTCTGTGTCCATGGGGCTCAAACCACAGACCTGTGTAACCATACTGAAGAAATGTCCCTTGTGTCTATAAATCTGAGGGACATGTTCTGATTAGGATCACTTCAATAATGAACTCAGATTTCTCAGTGGTTCCAAAGTATTGTTTTACTAAGGGATTTCAGCAACTTAGCAAAACCTCTAAGTATAAGAAAAGGGGAGGGATGAAACAATCTGTTATGCAAAACCTTTGGCCCACTGAATAGAAAAGGCTAATATACCATGAGCAAAACCAAAGGAGACACAGAAAGAGACCTGGAAGGGAAGATCATCTGGTTCATCCTTCTCATTTTTCAGTTGAGGAAACTGAGGCTCAAAAGAGCAGAGTAACTTTCCCATAATCACACAGAGCCAAAATTAAAATCTTCCTCCATATTGGTGCCCTTCCCATTTTACCAGATTTTGAGGGTGTCCTTAATCTTAAAAATCAAGTGAAATACAGCAACAACAAAAAAAAAAAACACCCCCAATTAATCAGCACTAAGTAGTCCAAACATACTATCTTATACCAAGGATGGGCATTCATTATTTCATTGATTAGCAAAAGAATCAGAAAATTCTAGACCTAGATTTGAAAGCTCTGTTCAATTCAATTCAACAAGTATTTATTAAGGACATAGTAGATGTTAGACAGTGTATTAAGATCTGGGAATACAAAGCTAGAGCTTGCTTTTGAGAGAAGACATTCTTATTGGTGGGCAAGTGGGTAGGAAAAGCCTTTCCATTGGCTCTCAAGCCTGAACTGTCCATGTCTCTAAACCTACCTGAGGAAGGCTTTATCACTCTCTCTTGTAGGGTGAAGGATTCACTGAGTGGCATGAAACAGTAAGAAAGGAAGGGTGTAAGGGCACCTTCCCCTTCCCCTTGGACTCTGTGCCCCTGACAAATTAGCTTGTGTTTTCATCTTTTTTGTTTGTCCTTTGGAGTTTTAAGTACAGAGAATGGAGTCCCTGACCCAGAAATTCAAGCCACAGATTCCATGCTAAATGTTGCAACCAGCCCATTGGGGAAGCCCTAAGAAGCCAGGGTCCCAAGCTCAACTTGACTAATGTTATATAAGATCTAAATCAAATTGTGAACCTAATCCCCCTTCCCCTCCCAGATACCTAGTCGATACAAAGGAGATTGTGTCTCTAAGGCATAACTGGGAGAAATGTTTGTAATATCTTTGAAATCAATATTCCTTTGTAAAAGCTAATCTGACTTTTTAGTGGTTAAATGGAACTGAGGTGCTTGGAGTCTTTAAAATGGGGGCTTGAGCCAATCACAAAAACTAGGCACCTCTCAACCCCCATAAGGGTACTGAAGAACCTTGGGGGAAGGATGGAAATATAATTCATGGTGGTGTGGGGAACAGAGAATTGCTATTAGAAAAAATCAGATAATCTCTGCCCTCAATATATTCTATTGGGAGGAAACAACACATGGGGGGAAGCTCTTGCATACAGGTAAATAAACACAAAGTATTACTCAGATGAGGAGAGCATCACCAATAGGAAGCAGTCTGGGAAACCTCATCTAGAAGAGGCCTGTCGAGTGAGTTAGGAACTCTAAAAGGAGGAAGTAAGGAGGGGAAAGAACAGAAGGCATGGCAGAGGCAAAGAGTCAAGAGATGGAAAATCATGTACTGAGAAAAGCAAATAAGTCAGGTTAGCCAAAATGCAAAGTACCTGAGGGGAAGGAATGTGAAGTTAGGGGAGAAAGTACAGGTTGTTAAGGGTTTTCAAAGCCAAACAGGAGATTGTATTTTAGCCCTGAATGAATAGGGTACCAATGGAACTTTTTGAGAAAGGAAGTGATGAAGTCACAACTGAGCCTTCATTTTTTGGGTATCCAGACTGAGTCTATAATCAATAGGGCAAACCCATGGGGGGGAGAGGGGGAAGGTGTTGAAGGGAGTAGAGGAACAAGTCTACCCACCACTCCAGGTGGGAACTATCGCTTCCATATAGTAGGATCAGGTCTGTGAGTGGCCGCTGCACTTGTAGTCTGGCTGAAATAGAGAAATCCAGTCTCAAAATAAAATAAAAGTTATGCTTGAACTGAGTCTTGAAAGAAGCAAGGGAAGGGGCGGCTAGGTGGTGCAGTGAATAGAGCACCGGCCCTGGAGTCAGGAGGACCTGGATTTGGATCAGGCCTCCAGCACTTATCACAAAAAAATAGCCACGTGACCGTGGGCAAGTCACTTAACCCCAACTGCCCTCCAAAAAGCAAAAAAAAAAAAAAAAGAAGCAAGGGATTCTAAGAAACTGAGGTGAGAAGGGGTAGAAGAGTTCATTCCAGGTAATGGGAATGGTCCAAGGCCACAGAGACAGGAGAGAGAGGGTCATGTGGGATCAAGAACAAGAAAGTCAGTTTGGCTGCCTTATGGAACATAAGTAGGAAAGTCACATATATAGAGTCTAGAAGGATAAACCGGTGTCAGATTGTTATGGGCTTTAAATGGCAGAGGTGTTTATATTTTATCCTAGAGGCATGAGGAAGCCCCAGATATACTGAATATGGGTTTGATATAGCCAGAGCTAGACTTAAGGAAGATCACTTTGGCAACTCCATGAAGGATGGATTGGAAAGAGGGAAGAATGGAGGCTAGAAAGTTCATTAGAAGGCTATTGTAATGGTCCAAGCAAGACAAAATGAGGGCCTTCTCTGGTGGTGGCTGTGTGAGCTGAGAGACGGAGATACATGAAAGGAATGTTGTAGAGCTAGAAACAAGATTGGTAACTGGTTAGACATGTGAGGGGAGAGAGGGCAGTAATTCAAGAGTAGTGCCACTGTTATAATTCTATGGGCATGGCGAAAATAATGAATTCTGCTTTGGATGTGTTGAGTTTGAGATATCTATAGGATACCCAGTTTGCAATATAGGGTAGGCAGTTAGGGATATAGAGACTGTAACTCAGGAAAGATACTTAGATCTGGGAGTCCTCTTTATAGTGATGATAATTAAATCCAAAGAAGCTGATGAGATGGGCAAATAAGAGCATAAGAAGAGAGCAGCATCTCGGGGTACATCCATGCTAGGGGAACATGTAATGGATGATGAAACAAACAAGTCCTTTGTGTGGCACACCAGCGGTAGGCTAAGCCTACCTATTTGGATCTGTCCCTAAAGTTCAAGGTTTTATGTAGGTTTCTTTTTTTAATACAGCAGACACTCATGAAAAATTCTCAGATTTTAAATTGCTTTATTAATTAATCATTAAAAGCACAAAATCCAAGAATAAAATTATATAAAATATAACTATCTTTCTGCAGATCCCCTGCCCCAGGAAAGAAAGAAGGAAGGAAGGAAGGAAGGAAAGGAGGAAAGGAGGGAGGAAGGGAGGAAAGGAGGAAAGAAGGAAAAGAGGAAGGAAGGAAGGAAGGAAGGGAGGGAGGGAGGGAGGAAGGAAGGGAGGAAGGAAGGAAGGAAGGAAGGAAGGAAGGAAGGAAGGGAGGGAGGGAGGGAGGGAGGAAGGGAGGGAGGGAGGAAGGAAGGAAGAGAGGGAGGAAGAGAGGAAGTGAAGGGAGAAGGAAGGAAGGGAGGAAGGAAGTTAAGAAAAAGCTGAGTCCATGCAGATGTTTCTTCTTATCTCTCTTTCCAGATATATTTCACTTTTGAAAAGTAAACACTTAAGTTTAAAATTAATTTTAAAGTTTACCAAAAAATGTTTAAAGTAAACACCTATTCCAGTTCTCCGTCCTCCCATTGCACCACCCCCCTCAACCCACCCAACCCCAATGCCTCCAAATTCTTTTTCTGTTAGGTCACATTCAGTAAGTGTCAGGTCTTTTCTGCTTCAGGGCTTAGGTCTCAGGTCCATGGACCATGCCAGCAATCTACCAGATATAGTCTGAGCCTAATACTCTATAGATTTACTCTAATATTTACAGCAGAGTTGTGTCTAAGGGCAAGAGAATATTCCCTATTCTAGTCACCAGAGAGGAGGTAGAAAAAATGAAGGTCCCTTTCTAATTCTTCTCTTTCTCTCACTTTCCCACTCCCATTAGAACAGAACTTCAATCTCCTTTAAATAATAGAGGGAAAAATCTTTGATTTGTGGCTATTGTATCAGGGTAGAGACCAGAACATTGGAAAGGGCTGAATTATCCACATGGGCTTACCGAACTGGCTGGCTTCAGTGGGTCACTATCAAACACCCAATGCATTTAATAATCTGTAGGCTGATCTTAAAAGAAATTCAGAGTCCAGTCAGGTGTCTTTCCTTAGAGATCTTAAAGGAAAATCTATCTGGCTTGGATCCTTCATGGTAGTCCCTCATCATTCTGGGTCTCCTGGAACAAAGTACATGGAGTCTACATTAATTAGGGTAGGAGAGAAGCAGATGAGCCAAAATAGCATATATCAGCTAAAAACATTTATATTTCATATACTTAGGCTAATATTAAAATATTTTGACATAATATGATCATAGACCAATGGAGATCGGAACACCATGGCTCCCAGACAAATGGAGCCACCAACTGATACTAGCTAAGACTAAAAACATGTTTTGTCTAAAGGAGAAGCAAAGGACTAAGAGTTGTACTTAGGTCCAGACCCTAATTTCCTATCTATCTATCTATTTATCCATCCATCTATCCATACACACATACATGCATATATACATACATACATATATACATATACATATATGTATCTGTCTGTGTGTGTGTGTGTGTGTAAACTTCCTTAAACTCCTCCCAGCAGCCTTTTCCACTCATCTTGTTATCTCATTCAAGCTCCCCATCTGGTTGATGATGATGATGATGATGAAGATGATGGTGATGATGATGATGATGAAGATGATGGTGATGATGGTGACAATGAAAACTAGCCTTTGTGTAGCACTTCAAATTCACAAATATCTTATTGTGATGTAATATAATATTATTATATCACAACAGCCCTATTCTCTTCTTTACCCTTGCTTCTCTCTCTCCCCTTTGCCCACCTCCTAGCATTACACGCCACCTATGCACTGCCTTCCCTCTAAGCAATCTGCTACTGTGCCTTCATTCTCATGCTTAGAAAGGGCCCCCAAAGGTCATTCCATTCAGTCCAACCTACACCTAACTACAGTCACTCCAACAAGCATGCCATCAGGATGTAAGTTTCTTATGGACAGAAACTTTTTGTTTTGTATCCTAGGACTTAATAATAAGTACTTAATAAATGCTTTTGATTAATTGATTTTTTTTGGCCACCAACCTCTTCCCAAAGGTGTCTACAAGACATCATCATCATCAGTATCACTATTCTAATAATATATTCACCTCTTATTTCCTTTCTTTCCCTGTCTCATTTCTCTGTTTCCCTCCTCCCCCTTCTAGCTTGCTCTCTCCCCTGATCCCACCTATCAGTCTCTCTCTCACCCTGACCAGTCCCAGTGGATTATGTCCCATTTTTAATTTACTCCAAAGTCTCCCCATGCTCTCCCTCAATAGCACCAAAGACATGTTTTAAAATTATTGATAGAAACTGACCCAGTTCTCTTTCCCAGCTCCTTCCTGCAGTTTGGGTTGCTATGAGCTTCCTAAATCCTGCTGAAAATGGGACTGATCAGACCCGGAGCTCCACACTGGTTCCCTGGCATAAGGAAAAGACTTTGAAAAGGATTTGGATCAAAGTATCATAAAAATGTCTGAACCTAGTTAATTAAGGAATGGGGGGGGGTGGAAAGGAGAGGAAACCTTTAAGAAGGTTTGGAGCCTGAGAGATTGTTGACCCAGACCTTCCAAAGTTAACTGAAAAGGCCACATTACTAATGGGGGAGCAGGGAGAAAATCAATAAAAGTCTTGTTTCTTGGCTCCTAAAACCCAATCCATGAACTGACCCAGCACTCTGGGCTCTCATTCCTCAGTGTCCATGGGCTGCTCATTTATTCAGACTGAAATCATCCAAATGTTTTCAAAGAGGCCTAGAGTTTAGGAGCTAGAGGCCCCTTTGGCCAGGAGCTATCCCAGACAAACCCCTAAAGGTTCACATTTAGTTTAAAACAATGAACCCAGGAATTTTGAGTGGGTTCTACTCTTGGCCTAGGGCCCTTTCCCTCCTAGTACTTACAGATGCGCTATTCTACAGAGCTCTGGTTCAAAGGCCAGCACCATGTCTTGAAACTGAATAAGAAACAATCCATAGATGTGATAAATATGCATTTTTAGTGGAAGGGATTAGATATGGAACATACCTTTAATACAAATGACCAGATTACTGGTATGGTATTGTCCATGGTACAAGGTACCAACGTACCAAAGAAGTTATGCTTTCTATCATTTGTTTCAATTATCACAAAGGGATTTCCTTCCATATCTCTCTGGAAAATACCAAGGACTAAATAGTCCTGGAAATAGTCCTGGAAAATGCTTCAGAGGCCATCTAGGCCATACCCCTCATTTTACAATGAAAGAAACCAACACCCAAAAAAGTTAAGTGACTTTTCCAGGGTCACACAGATAGTAATTGACAGAAGTGGGATGTAAACCCAGGTCATCCAATTGCAGAGCCAGGGGTCATTCCACTCCACTGCTGATTTTTTTAGACCTCCAAGGAAAAAGATTCCATGAAAGTGCCCCAATGTTGAAAGCCCCCTGTCACAAAGTTCCTCTTTATATTTCATTTCCTTTCATTCTGTCCTCCAGGGAGGAGAACAGCTGGTTGCCAAAAGCTTACCCAAAAAGACAGGAGTTTTTTTTTTTTGTGGGTTGTGCTAACAACCCATGCTGACAGATTTCCTGTGTTTCTCCTTGTTATGTTTCCTGTGTTGTGTCTCTGTTAGGAAGCATAAAAGCTAACATTCTGAAGCAGATACACAGGCAGGAACTGAATTCAGTGAAATCTATCCTCCCGTTGAGCCTGAAGGGTTGTGGAACATCACAGCTCATGCAGTAACATTCAGGGGCAAAGGAGTCTCTCCTTCCCAGGGTTATTGTGAGGATCAAAGAAGATAATAATTGTGCAGGGCTTAGTATAGTGCTTGGGATATATAGGTGTGTATATAGGTATATAGGGTATGTAGGTGCTATATAAATATTAGGTATCATCCTGATCATCATCATTGCCACCAACCCAGTAAAATAGCAGCTGTGACTGTGCCCTGACTATTGATGGAACACATTCATTACAGCTCTCTCTCTTGTTGGTAACACATAGCTGCTCCCAAACCCACCAGTGCCTTATACAGGGTCTCCCAAAAGTCTGCATGAAATTTAAAGCTCTGAACAGCTTAAAAGTGCAAAAAAGACTTTTTGTTACTGTCATTCAGTTGTGCCCAACTCTTGTGAACCTAGTTGGGGTTTTCTAGGCAAAGATGCTGGAGTGATTTGCCATTTCCTTCTCCAGTTCATTTTACAGATGAGGAAACTGAGGCAAACAGGGTTAAGTGACTTGCCCAGGATAATACAGCTAATAAGTGTTTGAGGCCAGATTTGAACTCACAAAGATGAATCTTCCTGATTCCAGGCCAGGTGCTCTATCCACTATACTACCTACCTGCCCAATGCAAGCATCCTTTTTACAAATGGAGACTTTTAAGTTCAGAAAAAGTTACATAACTTAACCAAGTTCACACTGAGAAGGAGTGTTAGATCTAGGCTGGAACCAGTCTCTTCCAATCTCTTACTTAAGAGCTTGGGGAAGTACCCAAGAAAAGTGAATAATTAGATTCATTTAATTAGGAAAGGCTTTATGAGATACCGTGTTTCCCCGATAATAAGACCTATCCCAAAAATAAGCCCTCCCCTTACTGTGTAAGATTCCTCTAAAATAAGCCCTCCCCTGAAAATAAGCCCTATTGAGATTGCTACTGTAGTGAAGGTGATCCCCTGCACTACACGCTACATTACGGTACCCTCTGTATGCACCGCCCCCCCCAGGTGAAACACACGCCGCGCTCCGAGCTGCATCCAATCAGAGCTGCAGCAGTGAGCGCATCATCCTGTTCTTCCCCAGTGATTTGCTTGCTGGAGCCATTGAGAGAAGTGCCTCGGAGGAGAGCTGAGGCAGGACAACATAAGCCCTCCCCTGAAAATAAGCCCTCTGGTGTTTTTCTTTCCAAAAAAATTAATAAGACAGTGTCTTATTATTGGGGAAACACGGTAGATTTTGAGCTGAACTTTCACAGAGAGAAAAAACATGACTCAATTGAGAAATGAGGAAAGGTCTTCCTAGGAGTGATTCAATATCATCTTCATTCCCTCCCCTATCCCTCATTTTCACATGAAGTAGGATGTTTTTGCCAGGGCAAAAATAGGTAGCAGAGGGAATGAGAATAAAACAATTGCTCTTAGAGAGAACATAGCACAATCCCCAGAGAATGGCACCTGTATACCCAGAGAAGTTATGGGGGAAAGTGAACCCACAAAGAAAAGTGTCATGGCAACAGAACTGTGGGAGTGGGACTGGTAAGGGAACAGGTCCATGCAGACCAGTGAAACACCACAAAGTATAAAATCTGAGGGCAGAGGACACTGGACTGCCCTAGGAAGAAAATGTATATACCCCTAAGGATGTTCATCCCTGAGGATAAAGACCTATCTGCCCTCCCATAGTTACAGTTCTATGGAAGACCACTCTGAGACAGATCTAATAACAGAGAGCCAGAAATGAGAGCCAATGTGTCTTAACTCCTGAGCTGCAATGGCGATAGGTGATTAATGAGGACAACTCTGAAGCCCAAGTACATTCTCAAAGGTTTCCTTTTGTTAAGTCTCATGTTTCAACAATTAAAATCTTTGTAAATACATGGTTATCCTAGCTGCTATGAAATACTACCTAAAACAGATTGGGGCTTAATCCCATTCAAAATTCTTAAAAAGAATAACTACGGATGGTAATTCAATTATGTTGCTACGGTATTGAGTGAAACAAAGGTCTAAGGAAGGGTCGGGGGGGAATCTCATTTTTGTACACAGTCAAAATCCTCATGTATCCATAACCCATTTGCCTGAGTTTGGGGGAAGAGGGTGGTCTAAGCTTCTTGATTATTTAGTATCCCCCCCAGGCAAATTCTTAGGAGAAAGGAGAAAGAATTTCTACAATTCTGAAAAAGTAACCACCCCAAAAAGCACAGTCCTCTATTCATTAGAATATAAGCCCCAGGAGAACAGAGACTGGTTTGGCCTGTCTTTGCCCCCTTAGAACGGTGCCTAGCACATCATAAATGCCTGTTGACTGACTGAAGGAAACTGGATGGAACAAAGCAAGCCCTTCTTGGTAGGTCTTCCTAGAACCTTGAGGTTAGAAACTGCCTCAAAAGCTGATTCCATTTTTTCCTTCCCTGTCTCCCAATAAAAAGCCTGTAAGAGGCCAATGATAACTCATATTCTGGCAGAAGGGACACTGAGCAAATGTACCTGGAAGGGTCCCATGAAGTCACTCACAGCATTTAATGGTCAGTCACCAGTCAGTATCACTTTTCAGTCTCTGTTGACCAGGTTAAGATTTGAGTCACACATCTGGTGGTAGAAGCGCCATGGTCCAACACCAGCCCCATGAGCACTAGTCCTTTCCTTCGTTCTATCTGAATATATATATTAAGTTTTCAAAGAAAAAAATACACATAAACACACACATGAACAAATTGTATTTTATTGGAACTCTTGGGCCACTAGATTCACTAAAAATAAACATCATTCTGTTGATATCATTTGGTGTTTATAGGAAGGTCCATAATCAGGATCCTTTGGAGTTTGAAGGCAACAGCTTTAATCAATCATGGGATTGTAGGTTTAGAGTGGGAAAGAGTCTTAGCGATTACCCAGGCCAACTCCCTCATTTTCCAGATTACAGAACTGAATACCAGAAAGGCGGTTTACCCAAGGTCACACAGAAAACATAGAAAAACCAGGATTTCAGCCCAGAATCACCGAATATAAATCTATCACCCTATCCACTATACCACACTGCTTCTATCAATATTATTCACCTAGTATGTAGTGTGTGGGGTAGCTAGTTGATGAAGTGGATAGAGCATAGGACCTAGAGTCAGGAAGATGTAGTTTAGATTTGGCTTCAGACACTTACTAGTTGTGCAGCCCTGGGCAAGTCAAATCCCTATTTGCCTCAGTTTTTTATCTGTAAAATGGGGACACCCTAGAAAGGTAAATGTCAACCTACTCCAGCATCTTTGCCAAGAAAACTCCATGGACAAAGTCCATGGGGTCACATAGAGTCAGACAGAACTGAACAGCAGCAACTTACCATGTGCCCAAGACTAGTTGGGGGACAATGGGAGATCAAAGGTTGTCATATCTTGCCCTCAAGGATGAGGCTGGGGAAATGAAACACACTTCAGCAACAGCTGAAGAACAATATTTAATGACAAGTAGAGAATTCCTTGCTATTCAGAACATAGAATAAACAAAAAAGATCACAAGGAAAGCAAGAATCAGTGAGGGCCCCTAGAGCGCTCACTCACCTCATGAACCTTTAGAAGACAGATAGCCCAGCCAATATAAAAAAGAAAAATCATAGCAGGTCCCTAAAGAATAGAGGGGGGGGTCCTTTAAGGCCAACCATTTTCCCATATCCTCCAAAACCCCTCTCTAGGCGTGAGAGAGTAGCTAGGTCTGAGGTTCTCTCATAAATCTCCAGTCTCCCCCAACTTTCCAAGGGACATACCATCATTGACACAAAAAAATCCACGTCTCAGAAAGGCATTCCACCCTAATCACTCAGGGCTGGGGGAGGCAATTGTTAATATGGTTTTAATGTGATGGGGCTTGAAGAAATTTACAACGTTCTTGATTGGGTTAAAATTCCAAACAATCAGGCCAAGGGCCCCTGTTTTGACATTTAGAGAAAGAAATGCTTAAGCTCTCCTCCTTTCTCCCACAGGAGCCTTGTGATGACCTAGAATTTCAACCTATGTCAATTATTCCTTGGAGCCATCTGAGATAGGGTAGAAAACCATTCCTAGGAGCCAGCTGCAAATCAGTAGATAGCTATGGATGAGATTATCTGCAATACCCCTTATAACTCTGAAATTCTATTTATGAATTGTAGTTATTACTTCAGTAGTTATCAGTGTATGAGAGTTCCCTTTTTCCCCTATCCCTTTTCCCCAAATGGATTCCCTTCCCAAGAATAAGCATTTATGTAGTATCTATCATGTGCTAAATGCTTTACAAATATTATCTCATTTGATCCTAGCAACAAGCCTGGGAGATAAGTGCTATTATCCTCATTTTACAGATAAGAAAACTGAGGTAAATAGAGGTTAAGTGACTTGCTCAGGGTCTCACCACTACTAAGTGTCTAAGGTCAGATTTAAACAGTCTTCCTGATTCTAAGCTCAGTGCTCCAACCAATGAGTCACTAACTGCCCTATGTACCTAGCAAAAGCAATGGCCAGCAGTCCATCTGAGCAGAGACACTGCTGATTCATCTAGGAAGATTAAGAAGGATGGACACTGGAAGCCTCAGGGAATGAATCATTTTCAAGGCATGCAGTGGGCACCCAATAACAGGACCCCTAGACGAAAGAGACAATAGGTTAGAAGGCTGGGACTTTCCCTAAGAGAGCAGGATATCCAGGGCTAACATTTCAAGAATTCAGAACGCAGTCTCAGGGATATTTGACATTGGGGAAACAAAGAGAAAAAGTTCATAACTTCATGACACGGTATAGCCTCTGATTCCAGAAGTACCAAAATTAAGTCATTAATCAATCAAATATCTTGGTGAATGACTAGAACCAATGACATTATTATGAGTCCTTTTAGTGCCCAGAATAACTCCAGTCAGACAGCATGAGAATAAAGTGATTTAGAAGGACTCTGGTATGAAGCACAAAGAGGGTCTCCTCATACCAGAGCCAGGTCCTTGGGTATGTGTTGATGTTGACCTGTCAACATGTTCTGGCTTTGCAGGAAACATCATTTAGGCACTTTTCAAGTAGGGTAGCAGGAACCATGACCTGTGCTGCTAACCCTACTGTAGTCCTTGCCCTTTCTCTC
Source organism: Petaurus breviceps papuanus (assembly GCF_028583685.1). Taxonomy (NCBI): domain Eukaryota; kingdom Metazoa; phylum Chordata; class Mammalia; order Diprotodontia; family Petauridae; genus Petaurus; species Petaurus breviceps. Next base: position 7,603,448 of record NW_027187353.1, on the reverse strand, counting down.
CCATGGGTTGGGACCCAATAACTTGCCTCCTTCCCCCAAGTTCTGGCCCTAGCTAAACTTCTCAGAATTTCACAAGAGAAACTAAAGGTCAGAGAAGTTCAGCGGACTAACCAAATGTCATTCAGTTGAATCAACAGTCAAAATGAGACTAAAGGTCCAGTTAAACACACATTTTGTGCTGGGTATTGTGAAGGGATGTAAAAGAAATAAAGACACCATGTCTGCCCTTTAGGAGTTGAGAGTTCAGAGGGAGATACGAGTGATTTATCTATAATATCTAATTGAGGAGGCAACTAGAAGACTTAAATTCAAATTCTCCCTCAGATTCTTACTAGCCATGTCACCCTGGGCAACTTAATTACTGCCTGATTCCCTCACTTGTAAAATGAGGATAATATTCGCACCTACCACACAGGGCAGCCAGGTGGTGTAGTGGATAGAGCACTGGGTCTGGAGTAGTAAAGACTTTGTGAGTTCAGACACTCACTAGCTGTATGACCCTAGGTAAGTCATTTAACCCTGTTTGCCTCAGTTTCCTCATCTGTGAAATGAGCCAATGAAGAAAATGGTCAACTGCTCCAGGATCTTTGTCAAGAAAATCCCAAATAGGGTCACAAAAAGTAACACATGAGTGAAATTACTGAACGGTTAACAACAAAAATGAAATCCATTCTAGACAGAAAGAGCTAAGACTTGGTTTCTAAAGTGACTTTGGATATATATAAAGGACCAGACTGGTCTGGCGGGAGTGGAGGGTCCATGTTGAAGAGTAATGGGAAACAACATAATGCTTAGCCTTACTCCAAACCCTTCACACTCCATAACTTAACACCACCCCAAGCTCTGAGAACAGGCTAACCTAGTCTCCTGGGCAGCTCCCCTGTGGTCACCATGTGGCTATGGCCAGTCTTTAAGTTCCTTCAGGCCTGGCCTGAATCTCCTCTTGTAGACTGAAATTCAAGCCTACGCATCAGTAGCTCTGTATTCTGGGTATCCATTTCCACTGCCAGATCCCCATGACCCCGATTACCTCCCAGGTCTGCCTACTGACTACTGGCAGGCCTAACCTGAAGCAGTGCTCCACCTAATCAGACATACCACCCATGTCCTAAGCTTCCCTAGTGTCACCTGACAAAACCCCTCAATGCCATATACTAGCCCAGACTTCCTTCTATTCCTCATTCCTGAGAGTTTGGTGGGCCATTTGTCCTGCCCTCAATGGGTCTGTCTAAAAACCAGTGCTGGCTAATTCTAGTCAAGCCCATCCTGCCCCAGAACTGTGTTTCCTTGTCTGTAAAATGAGGGCATTGACCTAAGTGATGTCTAGGGCCTCTCTCAACTCTATATCTATGGGCCTATGAGCCCTGGGACTGACTGATGGCTTAGATGGTAGAATAGTCAAGTTAGGAAGGGTCTGAGTGCAGATCCTCTGGCCTAAAATGCACCATGCTTCCTCTCTGATGTTATGGTACTCAAAATGGCGATTTTAGTGGATTCTCAAATTTCCTCTTCAGGCTTCTTCAAGAACTCCAAGTTCTATTGTATGACACAAGTTTTTAATTTGAAAATTAATTTCTTTGAGGAACAAAGGTGAACTAAAAGGAGGTGGGGAATAGGAAAGAGAAAGGGAGGACCCAAAAAGAGGCTAAAGGAAATTACTTCAACACATTGGATTCATTTAGGAAGCATCTCTCTTGATTGGCCGGAGGGTTTTCAGTCACTTGAAGCCTTCCATGGTAATCAGGACTGCCATAGCAATCGTAACCACAAGTCAAAGAAGAATAGATCAATGGAGGATTCCCTACCCATAAGCCAAAGTCAAAAAGACAGTCCATTGCCCCTCTAGAGAATATTAAAACCACATAAGAAATAATGTAGACAGAAGACACCCAGGAATAAATATGAGATTCCCACCCCCAAAAAAAGATTTTAATTTATGTAAACCAGCAGGTCATGGGCTAAACCACAAAGGCCCCAGTAGTCCTGAGGCCTCTCCATTCTTTGATTTCATTTAGCCATTCCCTTCCACAAATAAGTTCCAAAGGGGAAAAAAAAATAGACCATGTTCCATTTACCAAAGGATCACAGTCTAGAAAAACTTCGGGGTTTAGGGGTTGAGTCTTTCTCCAACATTTTTCCACCTATACCCCGCTTTTTCTGCCTGGTACCCTTTTTTTTTATTATTCCCTTCTCTAAAAACCGCTGAGTGTGGAATCTTATAAGGCTAGAAATGTCTAGCTTTCTAGGTAATAGGACATGCCCTCTCTGTCACACCAGTGGTACATAAACTAACCAGGCATCCCTAGGAAAGACCTGATCATTTTCCATTTCTCTTAAGCTTACCTGATGCAAAAGTAACAAGTAACATGTATTAAGGAGAATTGCAAAGTGCTTAAGATATAAAGAAAGGCAAAAATAGCCCCTGTCCTCAGTGTTTACATTGTAACGGGGGAGACAGCATACAAATAACCATGTACATATAGGATATACAGAGTAGCTCAAAGGATATATGATGGAAAGATGGAACCAGGCATGCCACATATAAAGCTGGCAAGGTACCTGGGAAGGGATGTGCCAAGTCCTGAGAATAGCTTCTCCGAAGATCATTAGGGACCGTCCTCTTGCCATGGCCTGAAGACCATCGTTCCCAGGTCTGTTTGGTGAAGTCCCTGACAATATGTAACTTCCCTAACCTCTCCCATCCCATTTTGGAGGTCTCAGCCCTGGCCCCAAGCTAGAATATTGGTGGGTTGCCTTTGTTTGGGGTCGCTGTCCCAATAAGAGGAATGGGCGCTACCATAGCACCTCCCCCATGACTTCCCCAGGATATCTCTAATTAAACCATTTGGTCTTCCCTTAAATGAGCCAAATAAAAGCACTTATTATTTTCAACATGAACTGACTCACCTGTGTCTTCAGCAAAGCCCCTCTAATTCCTGCAATGGACCCTAATACCAGGTCTGAAATGAAAACTGGCATCAGGAAGGTATTCTGGAAAACTGAGAAAAGAATGAAGGTTTAAAAAGATGCTAAAAGACTGAGGGTAGTTGGGTGGTGCCATAGTGCATAGATCATTGGTCCTAGAGTCAGGAAGACTCATTGTGTTGAGTTCAAATTAGGTTTTAGACACTTAAAGCTGTGTGACCCTGGACAAGTCACTTAACCCTATTTGCCTCAGTTTCCTCATCTATAAAATGAGCTGGAGAAGGAAATGGCAAGCCACTCCAGTTTCTTTGCCAAGAAAATCTCAAAAGGGGTCATGAAGAGTCAGCAACAATTACGCAACAAAAGACTGAGACATTATTCTTTGTATCATGAAAGTTGGAACTCTAAGAGGCAAATTGAGTGTGCCCAATGTCAGGAAAACTGTATAGTTATTTCTTCCCAGTGGACTAGGATTGGAGAGCACCTCTTCCTTTGATAGATAGTATTTATTATAAAGATGTAGACCTGGAAGGAACCTCAGGAATCATCCGATCCAACCCTTTCATTTTACAGATGAGGAAACTGAGTTAAGCAGAGGTTAAGTAACTTGTCCAGAGTCACATACCTAGTTAAGTGTCTGAGAATGGAATTGATCATCCTTTTCTCCAAGTCCCACTGTCCCTCTGCTACTAAACAGCCTCCATGCCCTGGATACTTGTTGACTTGAAGTGAATAGAAATTCAAAGTTTAAGGTGTAACCTCTTAAAAGCCCCGTGAATTTTGAACTATCAAGATTAAGAATTCAGACTCTGCACTTAGTAGGCTGACATCTACTAATAGCTTCACATAAGGCAGGGTTTCTAAAGTTTAAAGCCCAAGTTGGTAAGAGGAACCTGGTGACTTGAACTGTTTCCTTCAGTTCAAGCCCCAGGCTGAAGCAAATGTTAGTGGGTCATGAACTCCCACATGACCTAAAACAAAAGTCTTAAAGAGAGAACTAACACAGCTAAGCTTCCTCCAGTTCCAGGAAGGAGCAGGCAAACATTCTTACATTGAAATGTGAACCAGGTGCAATCACATTCTGGGGCAACATCTGGCCCCAGGAGGGTGTGATTCCCACCCATCAGCGGGCCAAAATTCCATTGGTATTAATCAAAGATGGCAATTCCACAATGGAGGAAGCAGAAACATGGCCAGGTTTGCAAATGACCACTAGCCCTGCTACTGGGTACATTTTGGACAGGAGGTGCTGGCAACAAGGAGAAATGCATTAACATGATAATGACTAATGACGGTGTAATTTGATCAGCAAAGTAGCAAAGGCCCCAGTCATTCCTTAGGCAAAGGGAACATTCAGCAGTTACCCATATGCACACACCTCAGTTTGCTCTGCACCATAAATCTGAAAACAACTTTAAGACAGGTAGGAAACCTGACTTGAAAAATGAAATTCCATAAAGTTTTACTTAAGGGAAAAGTAACTTGCAACAGAAACATGGTCCCCAGTGGAAAATAATTATCTCAAGCTTGGCCCACATTTGTGCAAAATGGTTTCAGATATACAAGCACTCATTTTTAAGTTGAGTGGGTTCTATGAGAATCACTCCCCTTGATGTAAAAAATAAACAGCCTTCCTCAACTCCAAAATAAGTTCAAGTCTCCATGCGACCAGCAAGTGTTTCTCCCTCATGACTCCCATTCAGGGTGGGCTTGAGAAGGCTCAAACTGAAGTTCTAGATCTCCCCTTGTAAGATGGAAACTAGCCTCATTATATTTTTATTTTCCCCATTGGTCAAATAACCTGCCTCACTAAAAGTGTTTGGTGTAAGGACCCCGAAGGGAACTTCCCCATAGACTAGTCCAGGGGAGGGGAAGCTTCGGTCTCAAGGCCACATGTGATCCAAAGGACCACAGGTTCCCCACCCACGGACTAGCCTCCTGTCGGTGAGAAGGAAAATAATGTGGGTCAACACACCAACTGATACCAACTAAGTCAGGGGTCTAAGTTGACATATAATGATAATAGCAATAATTAATAATAATAACTGACATTTGTACAACTCTTTAACATTGGCAAAATGATTTTTCATACATTTCTCAAATTCAAGTCTGACAAGGTAAGCAGGGAGGTCTGGATCTGCAGGCAGACAATGGATACAATAGTCCTAAAAGGGCCAAAGGCAAGTCAGAAAGTGGGGCATTTGCCAAGTCATTGTAGTGGTCATTTAAGGCCAACAAGCTTCAGAGGCCAGCAAAGCTGAAATTGGTCCCAGAGGGACCAGGCAGAGAGCTAAGTGACTGAGTCTACTAACCAATTAATTAGCATTAATTAAACACTGGCTATGATCCAGGCTACATGCTAGAAATTAAAGGGGGAAAAATTTCCTGCCCTCAAGAAGCTTACATTCTAATTGTCAAAGGCCAAAGTCGGTTGACTTTGAAGACATAAGAGGTGCATTTTAATATTCATGAAAGTAGAACAGCCACATCTCTCACTCACTGCCCTGAGAAGAGCTGTTACCCATGGCACCAACAAAAATTTGTGGTAAATACAGCACTTCACCTCCCAGCTCCAGGTATTTTCAGTGTTTATCCCCCACGTCTGAAACCCTCTGCCTCCTCATCTGTGCCTTCAGGTGTCCCTGGCTTCCTTCAGGTCTCAGCTAAAGTCCCACCTTCTTCAGAGTGTCTTTTCCTGTCCTCCTCAATGCTAGTTCCCTCCCTTTGCTGATTATCTCCAGTTTATCCTGGCTCTCCATATGTGGAGGCAGAGACAGTCATACAGAGACACAGAGAGAGAGAGATTCATATGTGTGTGTGTTTACATGTGTGTGTATATACATAGAAACATAAATACATCTATATACATATATGTATGTGTACACATGTGTTTGTATATGTATATGTGTGTACACATATGTATGTATATCTCTGTATGTACAGAGAGAGAAAGAGAGAGTTGGTCACATATTGTCCCTCCATGCCACTCCTACCTCCATTAGACTGTGAGTTCCTTAAGAGTAGTTACTGTCTTGCTTTTGATTGTGTTTTTTGCCTTTCTTTATAAACCTAGGATTTAGCACATTGCCTGAAACACAGTAGGCATTCAATAAATGCTTATTGACTAGACTTGGCAAAGTTCAACTACCTAAATTCTCATTCCTGTATATCTCAGCATACTTCCATTTAGCAGGCAAGAAAAGCTTGGTCTTTATCTCTTTACCTGAACTGAACATGAATCAGCATCACAGGATCTCAAGTGTTATTGAATCGATCCCATACCTAGAAAAGCATCTGTTCTACAACCTTGCCAACAAGTGGTCGTCTACCCAGCACTGAAGGCCACCAGTGAGGCGGGACCTGGAGCAGCCACCTATATTTTCCCATAGCTCTAATTGTTAGGATGAGATGCATGCTTGGCATCAAACCTAAAAATTTAGGCCTCTTCTCAATGTTCACTAAATGTTCCTAGTTCTATCCTCTGGGACCAAACAGAGTAAATCTCTTCTCTATCTTATGCGAACCCTTCAAATATTTGAAAACAACTGCCCTTTTCCTACCCCACCCTCCATCAAGTCTTTTTTCCAGACTGAGCATCTCCATTTCCTTCAACCAGTCTTCACAGTGTGTGGCAAGTTCATGAAGCAGTTCCCTAATTGAGTTCCACTAGGTTAGGGGTTCTTAATCTGGGGTCCACGAACTTATTTTTTAAATATTCTGATAATTCTATTTCAACATAATGTGTTTCCTTTGTAATCTAATTTTATTTTATGTATTTAAAAACATTATTCTGAGAAGGGGCCCATAGGCTTCACCAGACACTGCCAAAAGGGGCCGTGATACAAACCTCTGCTTAAATACTCTCTAGCTTATCACAATCCTCCCTAATGTAGAGTAGGCTTAAAGCCATGATAAAGGTTATTGGCCTAATGTTCAAACCTATAGATTCATTGGAACTGCCAATAAGAAAACTCCCTCTACCAATGCAAATCTTCCCATCATGCAACTATGGTCTTAAGCACTTTCTAGGAGCACTGAGGGGTTAAGTGAGCTGCCTACAGTCACACAGCCACCGTGTGCTAGAAGCAAGACTTCAATCTATACTTCCTGGCTCTTGAGGACTGTCCTCTACACACTACACACTATACTGCCTCTCACTGGCCACCTATACATATCAAAAGGCAGAAATACAGCTGAGGATAGGGAGCAGGGCAAGAAAAATACTTTGCTCTCTAGGCTTGGCTTATGTCCATAGAAAATACAGAGCATTTTAAGTTCCTTCAAAGACCATATTGTGTAAAACCCACAAGGCTCTGTGGGATTTCTTTGTTGTTGTTCCGTCGTTTCAGTCTTGTCTGACTCTCCATGACTCCATCTAGGGTTTTCTTGGCAGAGATACTGGAGTGGTCTGTAATTTCCTTCTCCAGTTCATTTTACAGATGAGAAAACTGAAGCAAACAGGGTAGAGTGACTTGCCCAGGGTCACACAACTAGTGAATGTCTGAGGTCAGATTTGAACTCGGGAAGAGGAGTCTTCTTGACTTCAGGTCTGGCACTCTGTGCACTATGGCGCCACCTAATGGCCTTTCTATGGTGTAATTTCCCTGAAATACATTAGAGCTCCCCAAAAGGAAATTAAGTACTGAATTAAGCTGCATCTTCTGATCGTAAGTCAGAGTGATGCCTCTGAGACCAAGTATGTGGTGAACAAGAAAAAATAAGTGGCTAAAAAAGAAAAGATTTAAACCAAAAAGTAGTAGTGAGCTGAGATGACCTTCTATGTCCCTGGGATAACGAATCTCTTTCTGGAGAGGAAATGTCCATTCTAGCCAGTCAAGATTCAAAGAAACAGACTATGATGGGACAGAAAAACACTAAAGGATTTTTCCTAATTTGTTAACAGACCAGGTTCAAGTTTTGCCTTCCACAAGTACTTTAGCAAAAGGTCTCCAAACTTTAAGCTAAAACAGTATTAGGGGGCAGCTAGGGTACAGTGAATAAAGCACCAGCCCTGGAGTCAGGAGGACCTGAGTTCAAATCTGACCTCAGACACTTAATACTTACTAGCTGTGTGACCTTGGGAAAGTCATAACCCCAATTACCCTGCCTTCCACCCTCAAAAAAGACCCCAAAAAATTAAAAATTAAAACAATAGCAGAACCCACTCCTCTTCCTTGGAGACCTGGGAAAGGGCTCCAGCTGAAGTCAGTGACTGAGATCAGAGAGGAGCTCCACAGACCCATTCTCAATGGAGCTAGCCCTGGCAGTGCCCTGCAGAAGCAGCCAACCATGAGAGAGCATCAGTGTGATGATGAGTCTGCAAGGAAATGAGACCACCAAGAAGCAAGACCCAAGAGGACCCGCACACCCCGAAAGACATCAGCGACTCAGCAGCATTGGAGGTGGCCTCCAGGATGAGCCCTGACCACTATAGCTCCATAAATGTTCCCTACAAATGTACACTTCTCCCGCTGATTGGGTATTTGTGAGAAAGTATGCCCCACTTAGGGGAGAAATAGTGTTGCTGTTTTGTTGTTGGCAGCAGCTACTTTTTGCGCTCTGATATTTCATCAGCTTTCTCTGGTTCAAGCTTATTATACCTTCCAGCTGACTACTAACATCACTTGCCTTGGACCCTTGTTAGTTTTTTAGGAACTCAGCTTCAGTTTCTTCAACTTGTAAAAGCACTTCCTCCTAGGATTGTTGTGGGAATTAAATGAGATAATAATTGTAAAGTACTTACCACAGTGAATGGCACATGGTAGGTACTACATAAATGTTAGCTATTATTATTATTAAAGATGCATGATGGATGGACAAAGTTATTTGAAAAACAGCACAAAGGAGAAAGGGAGAGGATAAGGGCAGCTAGGTGGCGGAGTGAATAGAACACCAGCCCTGGAGTCAGGAGTTCAAATCCAGAATCAGACACTTGACACACTTACTAGCTGTGTGACCTTGGGCAAGTCACTTAGCACCAACTGCCCTGCCTTCTCCCCTCCTAAAATAAAAAAAAAACTGAGAATGTGAGAGGACAACTTTTACTTCAGAAAACCCAAAAAGTGACAGAAATAAAACAAGTCTATGGAAGTCATGGCATGAACCTCAACCGAGCTAAATTACCCCAAGTACATTCATATATGAAACTGACAGGACAATCGATGGGTGGAAAACAGTGAACTTGTCAAACAAATCTATTTTCATTGTCTGTGACTGTGAAATCACCATACTGGGATCCTAATGTCTCTTCTTCCAATGTACTGGTCAAAGAAATTGAAATAGCATCACATTTTGCTTACCTCAAAAACTGTTTTATGAAGCAACCAACCTCAGATGAACAGGTTTCATTATATAGTCTTTGCAAAAATCAGAAGAGTGGATTTTATTCCTGAATTTATCACATACTGAGTGATGCAGTGGATAAAATGCTAGACTTGCAGGCAGGAAGATCTGAGTTCAAATGGGACCTCAGACACTTACTAGCCATATGACCCTGACCAAGTCACTTAACCTCTATTTGCCTCAGTTTCCTCAACTGTAAGATGGGAATAATACTAACATCTACCTCACAGGGTTGTTGTGAGGATCAAATCAGATAAATTTGTAAAGCACTTAGCACAGTGCCTAGAATACAGTAAGTGCTATATAAACACTAGCTGTTGTTATTATTAATGTGTAACTGTACATAAATTTTAGCTTCCTCGACAGTAAAATGAGAATCATAACATCTACCTGTGTCTATTTCATATTATTATGTAGTTTAAATGAAACAACATACGCAGTATATGGGGTGGCACAGTGAATAGAGCGCCGGCCCTGGAGTCAGGAGGACCTGAGTTCAAATCCTACCTCAGACACTTAATACAAAACTAGCCATGTGACCTTTTGCAAGTCACTTAACCCCAATTGCCCTACCTTCCCCCCTCCAAAAAGCAAAAAAAAACCATGTACAGTATATGAAAATGGTTTTGTGTAAAATGTTACACACGTATCAAGTTGAGTACAATTCAATTCAATTCAAGAAGCATTTAGTAAGGTCCTACTGTGTGCTGAGCACTATGCTAAGCTCTTTACATTTAATCCTCACATCAGCCCTAAGGAAGTAGGTGCTATAGTTAGCCCCACTTTATAATTGAGGAAACTGAGGCAGGCAGAAGTTAAGGGACTTGGCCAGGGTCACACAGCTAAGAAGTGTACGAACTCAAGTCTTTTTGACTCTATACCCAGAACTCTATTCATTGTGCCCCCCAGATGCCTCTTTAATAATAATAGCTAACATTTGTATAGCATTTTCAGGTTTGCAAAGCACTTTACATATGTTATCTCATTTAATATCCACAACAACCATGGGAGATAGGTGTTATTATTAATCTCGATTTTACAAATAAGGAAATTGAGGCAAACACAGGTGATTTGTCATGGGGGTAAGAAAGAGTAATCAAAGAAGGAGTAATTCACTTTTTTGCTCCTTTGATTTGATCGATTAGTTTGTCACTGCCTTTACCTGGACAGAATCATTGTTTTCACTATGATCACTATCATGGCTGGTTAAGAGGTTAAGTGGCTTGCCCAGGGTCACACATCTGTTAAATATCTATGGCAGAATTTGAATTCCAGTCTTCCTCACTCCAAGACAAGTTCTCTGCCAGTTCACTGCCTAGTATACCACATACAAGTGCTAATATTTTATGTGCATGTTGCCTGCTGAGATGTAATTGATGGAACGAACGGGGGCCTATGACAAGAGCCCGAAAATGCCATGTCAGTTAAACTCCTGTTAGTCACGCCAAATATTCAGAAATTATTCTAACATCATCTCCCACCCCCCACCCCAAACCTTACGTTAACTGATACCGTCAGTTGCCTACAGAATGTAATTTCCTGAGTTTTTAAAATAAAATGAACCTGTAAGCTGCCTGCACAGAGAAGTCCTGGAAAAATAATAAAATCCAGATGGGAAAGGCATCTGATTTTTATTTGCAAATGGAGGAAAACATTATCTTAAGATATCCATCAATTGGCAACTAATTACATTTAATAAACCTGTGTCTTTCTGCTTGCCCTTGTTCCCCCCAAAAAAAAATCCCCTCTTAATGTGCTAAAACACACATAAATAATCCATATCAGCCCCCAAACCAGTCTGGTTAGAGTGATAGGCGAATGTCAAAATGTTAGCATATGGATTGGCTGTCATAAAGCCCAGAGGGTTGGGTGACTGTTCTGAATTTACTCTCATGATCAAACCAAAGGAAAATTCTCGAAATGACTCTCTCTGGAGAAACATCCACTCTTGCCTGCCCTGAAAAACTACTACTGCTCCTTCCAAGCCCGCTTCTCTGGTTGGATGGGCACGTCCAGACTGCTCAGTGCCAAGGACAACTCTGGAATCCAGATTCGTCATGAGGGGCTGATGAGAGAAGGAGTAATTCACTTTTTTTGCTCCTTTGATTTGATTGGTTAGTTTGTCGCTGACTGGACCTGGACAGAATCATTGTTTTCACTATGATCACTATCATGGCTATGGTTGTTCATACGTCAAAACTCCAACAGACCTGAGATCTTGTCACTGTGGTTAGCACTTCCCACAAAGCAGATAGCAGTCCATCCATATTTGCCCGTGCTGGATATTTCTCATTCATGTTTTCCCACAAATCTGCTCTAGGAGGTGCCTTATGGAGGCTGAAGGATGAAGCCATCCTTCTTCACATTCTCCAGAAATTGTAGGGACACAATTCTCACTAGGTGTCTAATTGGGCTTTTTCTCTGGTTATATATATATCAGGTAACATCCCTCATGACCACTTTTCTTACATAATTGTTCATCTGTAGTATGATAAATCCTGATCAATTCATCCAGTTGCCATAACAGTGATAAGAACACTTTAAAGACTACTAAAGCACCCTAGTATCTCATACAATCCAAACAAGAAGCCTGTGAGGTAGATGTCATTCTTATGTCTATTTTGTTGTTCTTCATTCGCTCATTTCAGTCATACCCAACTCTTTGTGACCCCACCTGAGGTTTTTTCAACAAAGGCACTGGAGTGGTTTGGCATTTCCTCCTTCAGTCCATTTTACATACTTGTCCAACATCACATAGCTAATAAGTATGTGAGGCTGAATTTGAACACAGGTTTTTCTTGCTTCAGACCCAGTGCTATATCTACTGCACCATCTAGCTGTCCCTTTTTCTAGATGAGGGAGCTGAGACTGAGAGAAGTTATAGGACTTTCTCAGGGACACACAGCTAGTAAGTGACTGAAGCAGGGCCTGAACTTAGATCAATATGCTATCCACAGTACCACCGAACTGCAATACCTTTTAGAGTACGAAAATATCCTTCAAGGGGTGGCTAGGTGGGGCAGTGAATGGAGCACCAGCCCTTGAGTCAGGAGGACTTGAGTTCAAATCTGGCCTCAGACACTTAACACAAAAACTAGCCGTGTGACCTTGGGCAAGTCACTTAACCCCAATTGCCCGCCAAAAATAATTAATTAATTAATGGATGAATGAATGAATGAAGGAATGAATAAAATATCCTTCAAAATGACTCCACGAGATACAAAGGACCTGGCTAAGCAGTGCCAAGACTATTTTTACTGATGAGGAAACTAAGACTCAGGAATAGTAAATGTCTAGTAGAACAAAACTGGGCACCTGAGTTGGCAACTCAATTCCACAGTAATCATCTATTTAATTTCCAGTAAATTCCTTCCCCTGTCAAAATTTCAGTTTCCTCTTTTGTAAACTGATTGCCAAAAACAATGATATCTAAGATCCTTTAGAATCATAAAAATATGATCCTAAATGAGTTTGCCCATGACTACACACACAGTAAATAGCTCAGACCTTCAATTCATAGGCAACCAGGTGGCAAGATGGTTAGACTTGAAGGCAGTAATACAGAAGTTTGAATTCTGCCTCCGACTAGCTGTGTGCCCCTGAGCAAGGCACTTACCTTCTCTTAGCCTCAGTTTCCTCATCTGTAAAATGGGAATAATAGTACCCTCATCTGCCTCACAGAGTTGTTACAAGGATCAAATGAGATGACATGCATCATCTTTGCAAATTTTAAAATTTTATATCAATGATAGGTATTGTCATCATCATTGTCATCTTCTAATGACAAGTCTCACGTTCTTTCCACTACATTCTTATCCAGCCTGGGCATAAGCAATTGGGACTCATTCTTGAAGTTGGAAGGGACTTCCAGGGTCCTCTAACTTACCCAACCCACTCATTCACTGGATGGGGAAGATATTGGGACCTGACAGATGTCACAGATTTGGGCTGGTTCCTGTCCCAGGTGGACAGAGTTCACTTCTGAGCTCATCCTTAAGTCCTAAAGTATGCCTTCATCTTTGGGCTTCCAAATTGCTGTGATCATGGAAGCAAATTAGAGATATTAGAAGTGTGACAGAAAGACTCAGCAGAATTCAAAACACTTCTTTAATGTCATCATTTCATTGAGCACCCCGTAACTTTGGTCAGTCAGTCACCAAGCATTTATCAAGCACTTAATCATGTGCCAGGCACTGTGTTAGGCTTATTATCTGTCGGGCCATGGATTTTCATAATAAAGCATTGGTTAGAAACTGTCATAAATGCATATTTCCAGGACTTGTATTCAAATATTATCTTTATCTATCACTTACTAACTATTTGACCTCAGGTAACATAACCTCGCATGACCTTAGTTTCATCATATGTAAAACAGGGGAAAAAAATAATTGCCTGACCTATCTCATAGTCATAGAGTTTTGGTACCACCAAGACCTGAATTCAAATCCTGACATAGTACCTAAAGGATGATGGTCAAACTTCTTAATCACTATGTACCCCAAGCAAGTATTTACCTTGTAAATTAATTTAGAACCACCTTCTTTCAGTCTAAAGAGGACTGTTGTCACTGGATTAAATTAATTAATTATTAATTAATTATCCAGCCAAAGAAATTTGAAATAGTTCCAGAAGCAATACCAGTGTTGTTCAACAGGTGGCACCGTATTTGAGCTACCAGACTAGGCCTCTTCAATCAGTCTCACCCTTGTGCCATTCATCTCCACTCACCACTAGGGGTCACTCAAGTCTGCAAGCTCTTGAATTACTCCTCACTAGCATAACAGCCCAGCTCCAGGGTCCACTCATTGGGGTATTTTTTTTAACCCTGACTTAGGTTCAATATTGCCTAAATCAGGGGTGGGGAACCTGAGGCCTCGAGGCCACATGTGGCACTCTAGGTCCTCAAGTGTGGCCCTTTGACTGAATCCAAGCTTCACAGAACAAATCCCCTTAATAAAAGAATTTATTCTGTAAAACTTGGACTCAGTCAAAACACCACACCCAAGGACCTAGAAGGCCACACATGGGTCTGTGGTCACAGGTTTCTCCACCCCTGATCTAGAAGATGAAATATTAATATATAAAATTTTATACATTAGCTTGTGTCTTCAACTTCTAGGTGAAGTTTACTCTTTCAGGGTTCTCCCCTACATATTTGTATCTCCAATAACAATGTTAATAATCATGTATTAATACCATGAAATTAAATTGATGATGATGATGATGATGATGAACAAGTCTCCCCTGCTGTTTCCAGGTCTTCCATTCAAGGGGAGAAAGCCTGAGCCATCTTTAGCACATAAAAGTGCATGGGGGTGGGGCTATCATTAAGCCACCAACCCCAGATTTACATATTAAAGAAAAACTGAGAAAGAGGGAATTCTGCAGGTTCGTGAGCCTGATGCCAAGTTGGAGAACCGGCTTTTGCCCATCATCAGTTGATTTTGTCTGAGGCTGGCCATGGCACTGATCTTGAATGACCGGGTTGGTTCCCCAGTTGCTCCTATATCCATCCATCCAGGTCAGCTTCACTATTCAAGTCACTGCTTCCTCTGTCTCATTCCCCAATGCTGCCATCCTGGAGGAAGAAATCAAGATGATGAAGAGAAGCAGAGAATGGGGAAAAGAATTACAGTATACAGAGAGTATATTTTATCCTGTCTGTCTGGCCAATTTCCTATCACAAAGGAGAGAATCACTGTAACTTCAGAGTGAGGAGGAATAATACTTTTCCTGGGCCATCATGATCTCTGAAATTTTTCTGCCAATATCTCCATGACTTTCTTCATTGGGTTGAGAGGAAAAAACATCCAAAGAGATAGAAGGACAAGGCAGATCCTCCCAGGTTAAAAATATGCTTTGTATGTACTTATCTGGGAATATGTCATTTCCTCTCATTTGGACATAAATTTCTTTTAGGGCAGCAATTGTTTCCATTTTTGTCTTTATATTCCTAGCACCTGGCAAACAACAGGTGCTTAATAAATGTTTGATGAACCTAATTTGAACCATCTAGTTCAGAGGTCCTTAGCCTTTGTGTATCATGGAGTCTGGTGAAACCTAAGGACCCCTTCTCAGAAAAAATGTTTTTAAATGCATAATATGAGATGCATAGGATTAGGAAATGACTTATAACAAACTACATTTATCAGAAATTTTTTTAAATCAAGTTCAGGTACCTCTGGTTAAGAACCCCTGATTTGGAAAAATCTATGTGGGGAGGGGCTGTTAAGACAGACTCAATCTTGATACTAAACATTTGTGATGATGATAGGTTGGGACAAGTTGAGTCAGCAATACTTTAGCGCATAAGCATTGGGGTGTCCACAATGCCAAGATTCAGACTCAGCCTGATGCCAAATTTGTGGGTTACCTGGAAGAGAGTCAGACAAATAAATGTCATAATACCAAAAAGCTTCACTGGATACCATGGAATCTGGTGTAACCCTTGTCAGTTCCTTAGTATGTTGGCCCAAAAAAAGGATCTGCCTCCCTCCTTTGTCATGTACCAATCATTTTTGTAATGGCCCACCACTTTTCATTAGTGAGCTGCCTGAATCCATGTCTAAAGTTGCCTTCAGGTTCCCAAATGTATTATTCCTCTTCATGTACTCTCCTTCTCATCGATTCTTATCAAACTGGCCCCCTAGCAGTTCCTTGTACATTATTATTGCTATTAAATAACTTGTCCTCCAGGTTCTGCTCACTTCATTCTAAATTAGTTCATGTAAGTCCTCCCATGTTTCTCTGAAACTATCGTTTTCATACTTTCTTACAGCAAAATTTTTGTTGTTGCAGTTTTGTTGTGTACAATTGTGACCTCATTCCTCTTCATGTACTCTCCATTCTCATCGATTCTTATCAAACTGGCCTCCTAGCAATTCTTTGTACATGATATTCCATCTCCCACCTCCATGCCTTTGCAAGGTGATTACTCACTCATGTCTCGAAGGCACTCCCTTCTCATTTTCCCCTTCTAGAGCACCTCTTTTCCTTCAAAGCATATCTCAGGTCCTTCCCTCCACACAAGACTTATCCTGATCTTCCCAGTCTTTACTTCTCTCTCTACCCCTTTAAAAATGTACTACTTTGTGTATACATTGTGTTTACGTATCTGAGTACACATTGTATTCCCCAGTAAAGTATAAGCTGCTTGAGGTCAGAAACATTTTTTTTTTACTTTGCATTCCTAAAGTGTAGCACAGTGCCTTGAACATAGTAGACACTTTGATAAATTGAATTAAATGGACACAGCCTCAACAAAAAATTGAAAATAGGTAGCCAAGGGGTAGCTAGGTGGTGCAGTGAATAGAGTACTGGCCCTGGAGTCAGGAGGACCTGAGTTCAAATCTGACCTCAAATACTTAACACTTAACTAGCTGTGTGACCTTGGGCAAGTCAATTAACCCTAACTACTCTGCCTTCTCCCCTACAAAAAAAAAAAAAGACAAGAAAATAGGAAGCCAAACTGGATCTGGGGTTTTGCCTACAAAATCATTTGCATAAGTGTCTAAAATAACTCCATGTTTTTGCATCAAGAAACCACAACTCCCATCTTTACACAGAACACTTCTTTCACCTCAAACTCAAATGTTATATGTGTATGTTTCACAGATATTCATCTCATTTTCCTCCTCTGTTCCCAGGAGATCACTCACAATAGATCGTGGAATCTAAGGGCAAAATAGTTTCTCTCAGCTCACACTCCCATACAGGTGGTCCCACTTTAAGCAACTGACTTGTGAATGTTGAAATTTACAAAGCAATTGATGTGAGGGAGGGGGGAGGAAGAGTTGGGTGTTTTAATTGGCACAGGCTCAATAGAACAGGCATCAAGATATGACCACCAAGAAGGCGAAAGAAATATTAAGCTATGACAAAAGAGGCTAAGTAGCCAGAACCAAAAAGAATCCCACTGTATTCTCTCCAGTTAGATCACAAGTGGTGAGTATGCAATTCTTAGCATTAGGTTTTAAGAGAAACTTCGGAAAGCTGGAGAGTATTCCCACGTGGCTGATGAGTCTTGAAGCCATGTAATTTGAGAAAGAAATGTAGGAATTGAGGGGCTATAACCTGGAAGAAAAAGATTGGGGTGCACAAGACCACTGCCTTCAAATACCTAAAGCCTTACAGGTGGAAGGGGCATTGCTCTATGAAACTCCAAAAGACAAATAGAACCAGTGAGTGGAAATTACAGAGAAGTAGAAATTAGTTCTTATTTTAATAATTCAAGGATCTCTAATTTTATCAGTGTGAGTACTCTTTCCATGGATGCAGATTGCAATCCATCTAAGGCATGGTGAATGGTCTGCAAGAGTTGCTTCAACCAAACAATTCAGGAACCTCCATCTAAATTGGAGGGGAGCCTATCTAAGCTTAGCTAGACAGGTCCTTGGACAAAATACAATCTGTTATCTTAAAGCTTTCCCAGGACTTCAGGATCAGTCATAGCTTATGTTCAATAGACTGAGCCTTCAAAACTCCATAGTCACAGCTGCAAACTGAGGAGATGCCCATCAATTGAGAAATGGCTTTTTTATGTTATGGTATATCAATACAATGAAATTCTATTGTGCTCTAGAACAACAGATAGGTGATGCATTGGATAGAGTGCTGGGCTTGGAGTCAAGAAAACTCATTTTCCTGAATTCAAATCTGATGTCAGACACTTACTAGCTGAGTGACCATGGGTAAGTCATTTTACTTTGCCTCAGTTTCCTCTTCTGTAAAATGAACTGGAGAAAGAAATAGCAAAGCACTCCAGTATCTTTGCCAAGAAAATCCCAAATGGGGTCATGAAGTTGCATACAACAAAACAGCAACAACAAAAATTGTGCTATAAGAAAGTATGAAAAAGATAGCTTCAGAGAAACATGGAAAGACTTGTATAAACAAATTCAGAGTGAAATGAGCAGAACCCGGAAGACAAGTTATATTATGGTAGCAATACTAAAAAGACAAAGAACTTTGAAAGACTTAGGTCAATAAACATTTAATGAGTGCCTACTCTGTTCCAGGCAGCAATACAATGACCAGCCACAATTCCAGAGGACCCGTGACAAATCATGCTACCCACTTCCTGACAAGAGAGGTGGTAGATTCAGGATGCAGAGTACGATATATTTTTGGATATGCTCAATACAGAAATTTATTTTGCTTGAATATTTGCAATGAGATTAATGTTTTTCTTGGGATTTTGTTTTTGTTTTTCAATATGGGAAGTAAGAGGGTAAGAAGACTAATTTCTGTTAATTGGAAAAGTTTATTTTAAATTTTTTTTAACCTCATTACCATTTTGACACCATAATGAGGCACTGGAGTAGGACATTAACTCAATGTAAGATTATGTGTGTATTCAAGAGTAGCCTAATAAATTCTTTTCTGAATCTTTCTTATGTGTCCTTTGTGAGGTATTAATTTCTTGTCAAGGTTAACTCCCTTTGAAAGAAGTTAAGGTGATTGGAGGTTTTGTTCTCTTTGTACTGAGGATGTGACCTTAATAAGGTGTTAATTCACTTTGTTCAGAGTACCCATTAGCCCTTAAACACCAGATGTATGGGTAATTGATTGACTGAAGGATAGTTCATATACCTGAGCCATGCACTCAGACATGACTTTTAAAAGGATGGCTAGAAAGTCAGAAAGAACCAAGAGCTTACATGGGCAAAGAGAAATCAGGGAGCTGCACCTAGACTCTGCTTCCCTGGATAGAACACTATATGACCTCATGATTTCACCTACTCTCTGGATCAGTCTTGTTAAATTCAAATAGAAATGAGGTCATTAAGCTGTACATGAAGACCCCTGTGGGTCCTGTGGGAACATATTGACTTCAAAAACCACATATTAATATTTTCTATGTTTTATTGTATTTTTCTTTACTTTGCTAAATATTTCCCAATTACATTTTCATCTGGTTTGGGCATGTGGCCCATAGGCCATGTCTGATGCCTCTGCACTAGAGAACCATGTGCAACAAGGAAATTTGTGGTCCCAGAAAAAGATACAAGCCAAATGACAATATAATTAGTGAAAAGACACAAAGATTGAACCCATTCCATGCAAATTTAACATTATGATTCTGGGTCCTGGATTACTTAAATTAAAGCTTCTAAACAGGGGCGGCCAGGTAGCACAGTGAGTAAGAGCACAGGCCTCAGAGTCGGGATGACCTGGGATCGAGTCCAGGCTCAGACACTTAGCACCTACCCAGAAACACCTGGCTGTGTAACCTTGAACAAGTTACTTTACCCCAATTGCTTTAAAAAATGCTCCTAAACAATTAAATCTGTTCATTAATGAAATAGGATGTCTCATTAAGGAGCTAGTTCCCCTTTACTGTAGATGTTTGAGCAGAGACTGGATGGCCACTTAGAAATACTGTAGAAGGGATTTATGTTTAGATAGAGAATTGAACTATCAGGGGTGGGGAATCTGCAAACTTGAGGCCACATGTGACCCTCTAGGTCCTCAAGTATGACCCTTTGATTGAATCCAAACTTCATACAACAAATTCCTGGATTCAGTGAAGTTTGGATTCAGTCAAAGGGTCATACTTGAGGACCTAGAGGGCCATATGTATAAGGGGATTTGCTCTGTGAGGCTTGGATTTGGTCAAAGGACCACACTTGAGGACCTAGAGGGTCACATATGGCCTTAAGACCCAGGTTTCCCACCCCTGATCTTAATAATTCTTAATTGCTTTCCAACTACATGAGTCCACAAAATCATCAGAGATTTCCTTTAACAATAAAGCCCTCGGTTGTATTTCAAACATGATTTCACTTAGAAAAACTATTTTCATTTCTAATGCTACAGGAGCACATCTATTACCTAAAATAAAATGTGCATATATTCATCCTCTTAGCAAGGTTCCTGGGGCATCAGGTCATAATTCACCTCCTGAGGCCAAAGTGGGGGGATTGTTTTTGCTGGGTCTTTAAGACCTCCTGAGGCTGATGTTCTGAATTAGCAAGTAGGACAGCTGAGGGGGTGAGGAAGAGTGTCTACCATTATGATTGTAAGTAATTTGGTGAATTGTGAAGAGCAAGGCATTTGGAATCAGAGAATCTTGGTTTGAATTACTGCCTCTGTTTCTTATCTAAACCAGGGCTTCTTAACATATTTTTTTGTTTCTTGACTACCTAGTAATGCCCACAGACTCTTTCTCAGAATCATGTTTTTACATGCACAAGATCAAATACATAGGATTATGAAGAAAACCAATTACATTGAAATGAACTTGCAATCTTTTTTCAATCCAAGTTTGCAGATTCCCTGAAATCCATTCAAGGATCCCTTAGGGAAGCCTAGGGACTTTAGTATAAGAATCCCTTATATAACCTCTCTGAACCTTAGGGTTTTTTTTTTCTTTTTTGTCAAAATATTTCCAGGTTTTATTTCTATTGAATTCTTTTTTTTTTTAATTTTTACCTTTTGGAGGGCAATTGGGGTTAAGCGACTTGCCCAAAGTCACACAGCTAGTAAGTGTGTCAAGTGTCTGAGGCTGGATTTGAACTCAGGTCCTCCTGACTCCAGGGCTGGTATTCTATTCCCTGCACCACCTAGCTGCCCCATTTTTATTGAATTCTTAAACATAAAAAATATGTACTCACACTTTCAGTGCATGACAATTTAGGTATTAATTTATATAACATTTTATTAATTTATTATTTATTTGTTTTTTAACATTCCTTTCTTTTTAAATTTTGAGTTCTAAATTCTTTTCCTTCCTAACATCACTCCCCCATCCACTGAGAAGGCAAGCAATATAAATTACATATCTGAAATTAGGCAAAACATATTTTCATATTAGCTATGTCACCAAAAAATAGTGAGAAGGGCAGCTAGATGGTACAGTGAATACAGCACTGGCCCTGGGGTCAGGAGGACCTGAGTTCAAATCCTGCCTCAGATACTTAACACTTCCTAGCTGTGTGGCCTTGGGCAACTCACTTAACCCCAACTGCCCTGCTTCCTCCCTCCAAAAAGACAAAAAAAAAACCCCAAAAAATGGTGAGAAAATTGTACTTCAATTTGCACTCAGAATTTATCTGTTCTCTCTCTCTCTCTCTCTCTCTCTCTCTCTCTCTCTCTCTCTCTCTCTCTCTCTCTCTCTCTCTCTCTCTCTCTCTCTCTTTCTGAAGGGAATAACATTTTTTCATCACAAGTCCTTTAAAATTATCTTGAATCATATTACTCAGAATAGACACATCTTTTCAAAGTTGATCATTGCTAAAAAAAAATTGCTGTTATTATACAGCACTTCACTTTGAATTGGTTCATATAGGTCTTTGAAACCAATCCCCTCCTCATTTCATCTAGTACAATATTACTCCATCACAAACATATGTTGTAACTTGTTCAGCCATTACCCAATTAATGTGCATCCCCTCAATTTCTAATTCCTTGATACCACAAAAAGAGCTTTTGTAAATATTTTTGAACATGTAAGTCCCTTTTCTTTTTCTTTGATCTCTTTTGGATACTGACCTAGTAGTGGTATTGTTGGGTCAAAGGATATGCAGTTTTATAGGCTTTGGGCATAGTTCCAAACTCTTATTGGTGGGACCAGTTACAACTCCACCAACTATTTATTATTGAACTTGTTTTCATTCATCCCCTCTAGCACTTGTCATTTCTGATAGGTGTGAGGTGGTACCTCAGACTTATTTTAATTTCTTTTTCTCTTATAGATAGTGGTTCTTATATGTTCTTATAGAACATTTTTTCATATGACTGTATATAGCTTTCATTTCTTCTTCTGAAAACTGCCTTCTCCTGTCCGTTGACCATTTATCAATTGGGGAACAGCTCTTTTTTTTATAAATTTGATCTAGTTTCCTATGTGTTTGAGAAATGAGACCTTTATCAGAGAAACTTGCTGTAAGAATGTTTAATATTACATCTTTGTCTACGGTACCTTTTAGCAAAATATAGTTTCCTTGATTATTTATTTTCTTAATATATCTTTGCTTTTGTTTTATGTGAGATCATAATTGTTATTCCTGCCTTTTGTACTTCAGCTGAAGCATAATAGATTCTCCTGCAGCCCTTTATTTTAGCTTTGTGTATCTTTCATTTTTCAAGTATGTCTCTTGTAAACAACATATTTTTAGATTCTGGTTTCTAATCCATTCTGTTATCCTCTTGCATTTTATGGGTAAGCTCATCCCATTCACATTCACAGTTATGGTTACTAATTGTGCATTTTCCTCCACTCTATATTCTTCTGTTTATCCTTTTTTTTTTACCTCTTCCTCCTCAAGAATCTGTTTTACTTCTGACCACTGCCTCCCTTTATCCACCCTCCCTTCTTCATTCTCCCACCCTGTCCATATCTCTTATTCCCTTCCCCTACTACTTCCTGTTGGGTAAAATAAATTTCTATACCCAACAAAGTGTGTGTGTGTGTGTGTGTGTGTGTGTATTCTTCCCTCTTTGAACCAATTCTGATGACAGTGAGGTTCAAGCATTGCCTGCCTCCACCCCCTCCAATTTCCCCTCCACTATAAAATCTCCTCCATGTGTGCCTCTTTTATGTGAGATAATTTTCCTCATCCTACTTCTCTCTTCCCCCTTTTCCCAAAGTATGCCTCTTACTCACTTCATTATTTTTGGAAATCATTCCACCATAGTTGACACACCCATCCTCTCTGCCTATGTAAACTTCTTTTAACTGCCTTAATGATGATAAAGTTCTTAGGAGCTACATGTATCATTTCCCATACAGAAATGTAAACAGCTTAACTTTATTGAGTCTCTTACTCGTTCATATTTATGCTTTTATGCTTTTCTGGAGTCTGGTGTTTGAATGTAAAATTTTCCATTTAGCTCTGGTCTTTTCATTAGGAATGCTTGAAAGTCCTCTGTTTCATTAAATACCCATTTTTGCCCCAAAGGATTATATTCTGTTTTGCTGAGTAAGTTATTCTTGATTGTGATCCTAGCTCCTTTGCCCTCTGGAATATCATATTCTAAGCTCTCCACTTCTTTAACATGGATGCTACTATATCTTGAGAGAATCTGACTGTAGCTCCATGATATTTGAATTGTTTTCTTTCTGACTATTTGCAATATTTTCTCCTTGACCTGGGAGTTCTGATATTTGACTATTATTTTTCTACTTTTCATATTGGTATCTCTTTTAAGGTGATCAGTTAATTCTTTCAATTTCTATCTTATTCTCTGGATCTAAGATATCAAGGCAGTTTTCTGTAAAGCTAAGCACAAGCAGCTCTCCAGAGGACTGCTACTGTGAACAGCTTTTAAGGTTCTGATTACATAGTATAGCAAACTTTCCATTTATTCAATAACAAATCAGGGCAAAACATTCACAGAAAATCAAAATACAGCATTCACCATGTCACAACTCAACAATTTATCACTAAAATGGCCACATAGTTTTAAACAAAGTACAATCATTTAGTAACTCAAACAATCATTCAATCATCCTTAAGGGACACAAAGTACAAAAGTCAAAGTACTCCACCCATGAGGTGCAATTAAGTTACAATTTTATCAGTCACTACTCAGTACCCTATATCATCAGTCACTACTCAGACAATTTCATCTTGACTTGAGGCAGGCTTTCATCTTCCATGGTTCCTCTTCCATGCTCCCAGCTCCTGCCCAAATCTAACCAACTGCAATCTGAGTTCAAAGACAGACAGCTCCCAGTTCCTTGTCCAGCTCTCCATACAGTTCCTGCTCCACAATGAAGCTCACAGTGTCCAGTCCACCTCAAGTCTTTCACAGTTTCTGTTCCTGGGAAGAGAAAACTTAACAGAGCCACAACAATATCTACACACATAACTTAGCAGAATTACAACAATATTCACACACATAGTCAGCACTATCATCTCAATTCACTTCTGCCTGTGGAATCATCATAAACCCAAAATAGACAGATGAAGTACCAACACCACAGTCATGCTTCCTCTGGCAGCTCCTGCTGGCTCTGAGAAGTCTTCAGCAGCTCCAGCTGGATCTCAGAAGCTCTCAGCAGAATTTCCCAGAAGAAAAGTCTCAGCAGAAGCTCTACCACCACAAGTTCTGTTCTCAAAATCAAAATTACTTTCTCCAGCTCCATTCTCAAAATCAAAATCACTTTATCCAGCCTCCAATGTGATTGCTCCAAGAAATTCTATCTCAGTCCCCAATTCTCATTTCTCTTCTCAGTTCTTCTCAATTCTCAGTTCAGTCTTCAGTCCAACAGTAGCAGCCCAGCCTCCAGATGCTTGCTGAGAGAAATTCTCTCTCTCTTTCTCCCTGGCAGCAACTGCTCTGCCTCCACAATGCTTACCCCAAGAAATTCTGACTCTCCCAGCTGGAGCTTTTCCTTATATATGGTATTAGCTCCTCCCCATTCATCCCCTTCCTGTTATATCAGCAACATGGGTTCATACCTTCTGTTTCTTTACAGAGGTTTAATTTGAAACTAAGTGCTAAGCACCTGTTAGCTTAGCAATACAAAGGGATCTTCAAATTTCATTGCTGTTACATTTTCCTTGATAATTTCCTGAAATATGATGTCCAAGTTCTTTCTTTGATCATGACTGTCAAGTACAATTCTTAAATTCTCTTTCCTGGATCTATTTTCCAGGTCAGTTGTTTTTCCAATGAGATAGTTCACATTTTCTTCTCTTTTTTTTCATTCTTTTACTTCATCTTATTGTTTCTTGATGTCTCATGGAATCATTGCTTCCATTTGCTGAATTCTAATTTTTAAGGAATTATTTTCTTTAGTGAGCTCTTGTATCTCTTTTCCCATTTGGCCAATTCTGCTTTGTAAGGCGTTGTTTTTTTTTCTTCAGTGAATTTTTATGTCTCTTTTAGCATTAGGCCAGTTCTGCTTTTGGAGGTATTATTTTCTTCAGTATTTTTTGTGCCTCTTTTACTAAGTTGTCAATTCTGTTTTCATAATTTCCTTGCATAACTCTAATTTCTTTTCCCAGTTTTTCCTCTACCACTCCTATCCCTTTCTTTAACTCTTCCAGGAATTCTTGTTGGGCTTAGATCCAATTAGCATTATTCTTCAAGGCCTTGCTTATAGCTGTTTTCACTATATTGTCTTGGTCTTCCCTTCCACTATAGTAGCTTTACATGATCAAGTCCTTTTTTAAAAAATTGTTTGCACATTTTTTAAAGCATATTTCTTTACTTTGAACTTTATGTTAAAGTTGGGTTCTGCTCATGTGGGGGTGGGAAGACACTGTCCCAAATGTCAGTCCTTTTTTGTGCTGCTGTTTTCAGAGCAGTTCTAGGGATCCACAAGGTTTTTGTGCTTCCAAGGTGGTGTGATTCAGGGGAAGATGTTCTTCTGGTCTGTGTTCTACTCTTTATCCAGATAGGGCCCTTGTTCCCCTGCAGCCACAAGCACTAGAATTCTTCTTGGTCCCAGAACTGTGACCATGTCCCCTGAACTCCGTCAGCTACAAGCTCCAGTGTTCCTTTCTGCATTAAAACTGCAACCAGGACCCCTGCTTCCTTGTTACCAATTACAAGTATTCCTCGCCACCATGGAAACACAAATCAAAACTGTTTATGAGCAATAGAGTTGCCAATCAGTGTCAGCTGTACCTTGTGCCAGCAAAAGGTCCTCTATAATCTTTTTCTGCCCAGTTGTCCAACCCCTTTCCTGTCTCTGGGCTGAGAGCTCCCAAAGCTGCTACTACTGTTGCCGCTGCTGCTGCTGCTGCTGCTCCTCCTCCTCCTCCTCCTCCACCGCCCGCCCGCCCCCGCCGGCCCCCCCCCCCCCCCCCCCCCCCCCCCCCCCCC
>NW_027187353.1:7567188-7577002 GCF_028583685.1 Petaurus breviceps papuanus | reverse complement strand
CCTCCTCCTCCTCCTCCTCCTCCTCCTCCTCCTACTACTACTACTACTACTACTAATATTACTACTACTGTCACAGTCACCCCCAAGGCTCATAGCTGGTCCCACCAATACACTCCCAACTGGCCCCCACCCTAGAGTCATAGACCTGTCCTGCCAACCTCCTAAGTTGTCTTAGGCTGGGAAATCTCTCACTCTGACCTTTTGTTAGCTTTGCCTCTCCAAAATTTAATTTGAGGCACTATTTAAAAGTTGTTTGGAGGGGAACATTGAGGGGGTTCCCCTGGGTTGCTGCCTTTACTCTTCCATCTTGGTTCCACCCCAGACCATATGACCTTAGTTTCTTCAACAATAAATCAATCAATAAACATTTATTGAGGATTTACTATGTGCCAGGCGCTGTACTAAGAGTTTTTGATACAATTGAAAGTAAAATCAGTCCCTGCCGTCCAGCAGCATACATTCTACTGGGGGAAAGAACATACATGTGGAGAGATAGCTATGCACACATGCATACACATGTGTATGATATATATATGTACATGTATATGATGTGTGTGCATATATCTGTACATGTATGTGTACATGCTAGATAAATTCAGAGTATTGGGAAGTCATTTGGGCTAGCTGACCTCCAACATTTCTTCCAACCCTCTACTCCAGTCCTATACAACCTGAAGCCTTTGGGAACACCAAAAGATTTTGGGCAGACCTTGAAAAATGTAGAGGTTGTTTCCATCTATATTAAAAAATGAGGAAAGCATCCTTTACATTTTTTGAGGCTCGCCTGAAATCCTTTGGCAGGCTGCAGGTTGTGCAGGCATGCTCACTCTGTAATCCTATGTTGGGACCCAACAAAATTTATGCTGGCAAGTTTGGGTATCACTAGTGTCTGTTCTGGCAAATTCAATAGCAACAGCATGAGCCAGTTGGCCTGGACATTTCCCCAATGATAGACATCTCCATGGCAGATGACCACGTTCACCTCAACACTTTTGGATCTCCAGTTTACTTTATTATTTATACCTCCTATAATCTAGGTCTTTTCATGGAATGTGGCCTCAAAATGCTGTGCTTGACTGAGCCTACACAGTCCTCCTCGCTGACATAAACATAAGACTGCAAATACCAACTTGTCACAAGGTGAGGGGTTTTAAAGCCCATTTAGCACGTAGCACTGAAGGCACATCTGTAAGTAGACCCCGTGAAGCGTTATAAAAGGAAAAGAGGTCATCCCAATACTTCTCTGTCTAATAAGTTCAAACCAGCTTGAGTGAAGCATTCCAGATGTAGCCAGTTAAGATGTCCTTGCCTTTGACTAAAAAAAAAAAATGGCTGATAGCTAGTATATAATAAGAACGCCACCAATAATGGATGTTTCTCCCAAGCTCCATACTTTCTTTTTTGTTTTATTTTTTTTCAAGGTCCATACTTTCAAAGGAGTTCTGCTCAACTCAAAGGATTTTTGTCTTTTTTGCATTCCCTTTTAGCTCACCAGTGCCAGATGCCTCACCTGGTATATAAAAAATACTCCTAGTTACCTTCTGAAATGTAGAACCATTGAGATCAGGGAATCATGGTCTCTACCATCCATGTGAAGAGTAGGAAAGTCTTGCATAACACAGGCTCTTACACACACAAAAATAAGGTATCTGAATATTTAATTCAAATTGATTCTATAAATATTCATTAAGCACCTACTATGTGCTAGGTTCTGAGAATTCAAAGACCAAAACAAAGCAGTCCCTGCCTTCAGGGAGTTTGCATTCTGTTACAGAGGGGGAAGTAAAGTGTTCATAGAAAATCAATTACAAAATATTTAAAAACAGACTCTAGGTGGGCAACAGCAATGAGGGAGAATTAGGATAGGCTTCCTGGAGGAGGTGGCACTTGGCCTGAGCTGTGAATAGTAGCTAAGGAGCCTATGAAGAGGAATTGGAGAAAAAGAACATTCCAGCATGGGGGTAATCAGTGCAATGGCACAAGACGGCATGCTAGGGACCAGAAAAAGCAAGCAGGCTTGTTTAATCAAGTAAACAAGGGTCTACTTTAAAGGGTAAAAAACAATCAGAGAAAACAAGGGAATAAGCATTTATTAAGTGCCTACTATATGCCACTGTGATGAGTACTTTACAGTTATCTCATTTGATCCTCAAAACAACCCTGGAAAACAGATGCTTTTATTATCCTCATTTTACAGTTGAGAAAACTGAGGCAAACAAAGGTTAAATGACTTTTCCAAGGTCATACAGCAAGTAAATGTCTGAGGCTACATTTAAACTCTCTAAGCCCAGTGCTCTATCCATTGGGCTATACTGATAAGGGGAACATCACTTAAGCCAAGAGAAATTTCCTAATGGATATGGGATTTGAACTGGACTCCAAAGGGTGGGTACGAATTTGAAAGGAGTAAGGAACAGAAGGGAATGCATGGAGCCCAGAATAGGCATCTTTATTCCAGCAATTAACTGATAGAACTGTAAGGAGTCAAAGATGGCCCCAGGAATTAGACCCAGTCAGAGAAACAACTCTTTGCCAATGCCAATCCAGCCCTTTTCACGTACCAAGCAGGACTCAGTGCTCATAAGACATGCTCTCTGCTATGGGAAATCATATTATAAAAAATACAATATAATAGCACCTCACAGCCCATTCAATTTTGTTTAATTTTTTATCCCAATTAATACTAATAACAGTAATCAGTAATAAAGTTTCACTGATCTGGAAGAAGGCCTAGAAACAACAAAGCTTAGTGAACAAAGGGCTGGGCTTGGAGTCAGGAGGAGCAGAGTTCAGATCCTGTCTCTGCTACTTATTACCTCTGTGACCATGGTCAAGTCAGGAGAAAGAGGAGGAAGAGTATGAAGAGAAAGAAGAGGAGGAGGAGGAAGAAGAGGAGGAGGAGAAAGAAAAAGAGGAAGAGGAGAAACAACCAATGCTAGAATTCATACAGCTCACAACATACTTTCACTTGATCCTCAACAACCTGGTAAGGTGAATATTACAGATAACATTATCCCCACTTTTCAGGTCAGGAAAAGAAGGCTCAAAGAGATTTAGTGACTTGCCTGGTCACTCAGCTAATAAATGTCAGAAGGAGCAAAAAGATGCAAATTGACAGCTAATAACATGGATAGTGATTAATAATAAACACCACCATCCATTCATTCCTATCCCCAAGAATATCCCTTAGATTAACACAGATAACTCTTCTTTTTTTTCAGTCATGATTTGAAAATCCTCCCCCATCTCACCTCCTGCTGCCCCACCAGACCCCCTCTCCTGCCAATAACAGCACTAACTAGCTAAAAACTCCCATGAACAGCATGGGGCTGGACATGTTTACATACTTCTTAAGGAGCAGGTCACTCCTCTGAAGAGTCCCCCACCCCCAGAAGAATTGTCTGATTGTTTTCCCTCTTGGTCTAAAGGTTACAGATGTTTCATTTGACAGAGCTCAAAAATGATGAGTCCCTTCTGACTCCAGAGACTCTTACCTAGAATAAATACCATAAATTAATAATGGAAATGGCTACAAAATAGACTTTTAACCAATGGGCCAAAGGTATCCACACGATACTTTTTTCCACAGATTCCTATTTCCTTTTGGTGACTCCAAAAGTATTCACCATGGAAAAATCTTCTGTGACAAGTCATTTGTCCAGAATTCCTGCATCACTGAAAAGGATATAATGGATGTCCTCCTCGTGGCCACTTGAGGAGTTCCTCTGGCCATGTGTACACAGTTTTCAAAGCAATCAGTCAATAAATATTTACCAATGCCTATTATGCATGCACAAAGAACCAGAGACCATCAGAAGCAAACATAAAGAGGCTATCTTCTCTGAACTTAGAGAGTTCACATGCCAATTAGAGAACCAGAAATGGATGGTCATTAACAAGAAAAAGCAGTACTTGTCTCAGTAGCAAAGACCTAGAAAGGAAGGCAATGCCCTTTGATTGGGGGAATGGTGAAACAAGTTGTGTGACATGAATATGACAAGATATGACGGTTCTATAAGAAACAATGAACAGGAAGAATACAAGAAAGCATGAGAAGACTCAAGTGAACTGATGCAAAGTGAAGGGAGCAGAAGCAAAAAAAAAATGCTTAACAATGGCTACAACAATGTAAATGGATAGAAAAACAACCAAACAACTGAGTGCTGCATAGTTACAAGGGCCAAGTTTGGCCCTTCCTAAAGAAGAGATCTGAAAAGACTCTTATCCTGCTTCTTTGCAGAGGTGGGGGACTCTGGATGTTCTGCTCTGTATATAATGTCAGACATAGATACATACCTCTGTGTGTGTGTGTGTATGTGTGTGTGTGTGTGTGTGTGTGTATGGAGAGGGAGATGAGATAGATATATCTGCTTATTTCACTTTGTATCATTTCATGAGTTCTGCCAGGCCTTCTTACACACATATACACACACACGCACACACATGCATGTGTATATATGTGTAAATACATGTGCATACATACACATGTGCATTGTGGATGTCTATGTGCATGTGTGTACATGCAAATATACATGTGGAAGTTTTATATATATATGTATGTATGTGTTAATTTTGCTAAACTATTTTTTTTCTCCATTTTCATTCCTTAAGAGATGGTTCTGTAGAATAGGAAATGGGGAGTGAGTACTACACAGGAAAATATAGAAATGAAATCTGTCATTAAAAAATCATTTATAAAAATAATATAAAGCAATGTTATCATATTGCCAATTACATGGTTCAGACAAAAAAGTTCAGAGGCAAGAAGAGGTCACTTCCGTCTAGGGTGATTAGGGAAGACTTCATAGAGATGCTGGGACTATGTGAAAAGTGTTTGGCAAACATTAAAGAGCTATATAAATGCTAGCTATCATCATCTCTCTTTACTACTCCCACCTATTATTCCAGCTTCTACTATTTGGGCTGAGTAGAACATATCTGATCCCTCTTACATGAGTTTTTTGTTGTTTAATCATTTCAATCGTGTCCAATTCCTCATGACCCCATTTGGAGTTTCCTTGGAAGATACTGGAATGGTTTGCTATTTCCTTCTCCTGCTTATTTTACAGATGAGGAAACTGAGGCAAACAGGTTTAAGTGACTTACCCAGGGTCATACAGCTAGTAAGTGTCTGAGGTCAGATTTGCACTCAGGAAGATGAGTTTTCCTGACTCCAGGCTCAGCACTGTATACACTGCACCATTTAACTACCCTTCCTGCAGATGACAACCCTTCAGATATTTGAAGAGTGATTGTGCTCCTCCCTTACCCCAACTCCAGTCTTTTCTTCTCCTGGCTATATATTCCTAGTGCTTTCATTTCATATGGAAGGTGTCCAGGCCTTTTACCATCATGGCCACCCACCTCTGGATATGATACAGTTTATCAACATCCTTCCTGGAATAGAGAACCGAACACAATACTCTAAATGTTTTTGACCAGTGCTGAATACAGTGGTACTCTCATCCACTTCATTCTAGATACTTGGCAGATTTCACTGCCATATCACACTATTTACTCAAATTGAGCTCACAGTTGATTAAAATCTCAAGATTTTTTTTCAGATGAATTTCTATCCAAAATTACCTTTTTTTACTCTAAATGTAAGACCTTATAGTTTATCTCCATTAAATATCATTTTCTTGTATTCAGTCTATTTTTCTAGCTGGAAGAGATCTTTCTGGTTTGTACTGTTAACCATCTTTCTTGCTTTCTGTCATTCACAAATTTGACAAGGATTCAATTTATGCTTATATCCAAGTCAGTGGTAAAAATTTTATTGAGGACAGATCCCTGAAAGGACTCCACTAGAAACCATTTTCCAAATTGAAATTGAATCACTAATAATTACTCTTTGGATCTCACCAACCAACTAATTTTGAATCTACTGAATTGTAGTATAATTTAGCCCATATTTCTCCAACTTTTCCACAAGAATAGTATGAGGATTGTTGTCAAATATCTGGGGAAAGTGAACCAAAGTGACTGAAAAGAAGGGTTTATATAATAAAATATAAGATTAGAATGGAAAGTTGTGAATATCAGGCTAAGAGTTCTGGACCATTTTGTAGACAATAGGGAGTCAGTGAGATTGACAACTAAAACACCAACATTTTAGGAAGAGTAATCTAGTGGTGGTGTGCAGGATGGCCAAATTAGTAGCAGATATAAAAGGAAATAGTCTAGCTACAGTGGTGCTAGCCACAACTAATAGCTGAGACAATCAGGCCATTTGTCATAGCCAGTGGGGGTCACAATCAGCAGCAGGAATAGTCAAGGAGAATGGCAAAAGACTATAATTTCACTTGAGAACCCTAACCCTTCCATGCCAAAGGATATAGACCACGTGATTGCTACTCCATTATAAACCCCTTTAGGGTGAAGAAAATGTCTTATTCCATCTTCGTATTGCTAGTACCAAGCAACATATCATTGTCAACAGTGGAATAAAATGAGACAATAGTACCCTGAGGCCATATAAAAGCAGAAAGGAACAGTGCCCAAGTACACAGACTGATGACAATTAACTATAATCAGCTGTGAGAAATTCTCCCTCAGAAGGGTGATTAATTGTAGGTAGGGTATTTAATGCAAGGTCAAGTTGCAGCGAACAATTGACTTTTTTTTTTTGAGACTGGCCAGTTACTCACAATTGTGCTAGTCTGTGTAGTAAGCAGTCTCAGATTTATTGTTATTGTAATAGTCCATTATGGTATTGGGGAAGCCTGAATCTTAATTGTCACATCTGAGTTTCTTTCCTTGGTTGGGAACAGGTCATAGAGATGGTTGAAAGTTGGGCTAAAAATTTTAGGCACAGGTCACACTTCTGTTTTACCTATTCTTTCCTCTCCCTCTCTCTCCACTTTCTCGCCTAGTGACTCATTAGCTATGATGGGTTTAATCATCACACTTATGCAGGTGACTGAGTTCTATATACCCATCCTTAGTCACACCTGACATCTCATTGAACATCAACAACTGTTCATTGGACATGTCAACCTGGATGTCCTGAAGTCATCTCAATCTTAACATGTTTAAAACTGAATTCATCTTCTTTCCCCAAACCTACCCTTCTTCTGAGTTTCCTATTTCTGTCTAGGGTACCTCTATCTCTTCGGCCACCCAGGTTTATAATATTACCATCTTCCTTGACTCCTCATTCTCATTCACTCCATCTATGTAATCAGTTGCCAAATCTTATCTTAACTCGATAATATTGCTCTCATACATGCCCTTTCTCTCTGGTCACACAGCTACCACTGGAATTGATGCCCACATTACCTCTCATCTGAACTACTGAAATAAACTCCTGTCTTTCCTGCTTCAATTCTCTTCTTTCTCCAATCCATCATCACAGATGATGATTTTCCTAAAATATAGTCTGGCCTCATCACTCCCCTACTTAATAAATACCAGTGATTATCTAATTACTTCAAGCATCAGATCTAAGCTCTTCTTTTTGTCTTGTAAAGCCCTTCACAACATTTCTTTAACCTGCCTTTCCAGCTTATTATTCACTATTCCCCTTCCCTCAACCAATACCTGGGGCAGCTAGGTGGCCCATCTGTAAAATGAGTTGGAGAACAAAATGGCAAACCACTCTAGTATCTCTGCTAAGAAAACTCCAAATGGGATCATGAAGACACAATTGAAACTACTCAACAACAACAACAAATGGTCCAGTCAAACTGGCCTCCTTATTTTTCCTTACACAAAAGACTCTCCATCTCCCATCTCTGTGCCTTGACTGTCTCCCATTCCTAGAAAATACTCCCTCCTCACCTCTGCCTCTTTTTATCTTATTTGATCCTCACAACAACTCTGGGAGATAGGTGCTTTTATTATCTCCTTTTTACAGACAAGGAAACTAAAGCAGAAATTAAGTAATTTGCCCAGAGTCATATGACTAGTAAGTGTCTGAAGCCAGAGTAGTACTCAGATCTTTCTGACTCCAGGTTCAGTACTTTAACTACTGTGCCACCTAGCTGCCTTACCATAAAGAAATTACAAATATGAAAAATCACATTAATAATTTGGATTATATGCAGAGGACAAAAGAAAACATATAAGGAAGCAAAGAAAAGATGGACAGCTTTGAAAATAATGTGTATTATTTATTATATAGGTTTTTAATGGAAATTTATTGCTTTATATTGAATCCTCTCCTATATTCTGCTGTGAACATGGAAATGTTTTTTTCTTTTCTTATTTTGTATTTAAGTTTAAAATAAATTCAAATATAATGAAAAAATATGAAAAATCAGAAAACCATAGGAAAAGTTATCAGAACTGATTCAGAGTAAAGTAAGTAGAACCAGAAAGAAAATAACATATGCCATGACTACAACAATGTAAGCATAAATAAGAAAAAGAAAATCCCTGAATGTGGCATGATTGTAATGAACAAGCTTTTCCTAGAGGAAAAGTTGAGAAAATGAACCTTTCCCTACTCCTTCATTGAGGGGTAAAGTAATAGGGATGAGAAATATTACAAATATGGGGCAGCTAGGTAGCACAGTGAATAGAGCACTGGCCCTTGAGTCAGGAGGACCTGAGTTCAAATGTGAACTCAGACACTTAACACTTACTAGCCATGAGACCTTGGGCAAGTCACGTAACCCCAATTGCCCTGCCTTCCCCCCTCCAAAAAGGAAAAACAAAAGAAATATTACAAATATTGTCAGGCTCAGTAGACATACTGATTGGTTTTGCTAAGTTGACTTTCTCTTCTTTTTTTACTCTGTGTTATAAGGGATAGCTTGTTGGGTAGGGAAGGGAAAATAGAGAGATAAAGAGATAGATGTGTATATGTAAAAACATAAAAAAAATGTGATATTTAAGAACATATCAATAAAAACAAGATAAAATTTTAAAACCTTATAGAGTTTCAGTTTCCCCATTCATAGCATGGGGATAATAATACTTACACTTCCTATCTTCTGTGTGTATGAAGAAAGTGTTTTGCACACCTTAAAATGTTATAAATATCAATTGTTATTATACATGATACTGGTCTGGTTAAGAGGTGAATACCAGGTTTCAATGACCTCTACAACCTAAAAATTCTACTTAACCAGCGAAATATTTTAGTACTTTACCAGATCTTTGATTTCACCTGTAAGGTACCGACTACACCATGTTGATTGCTAACCCTCCTTTATTCCCATTCTATACAATTCTTTTTTTCCTTTTTGTTTTTTAGACAGGGAAAGCAAGGCAATTGGGGTTAAGTGACTTGCCCAAGGTCACATAGTTAGTAAATGTGTCGAGTGTCTGAGATCAGATTTGAACTCAGATCCTCCTGATTCCAAGGTGAGTGCTCTATTCACTGTGCCACCTAGCTTCCCCTGTACAATTCTTGTACATATTTTTCCTCAAATTCTCCACAGAAGATCTGAGGTATTGTGAACTTTCTTCTGACTGACTGATCCTTTTTCTAGACATTCAGGTCTGCCATAGAAATTTAATGCTACTTCTCACATACAAGTCATCATTGGTGACATATTACAGCTGCCTTAGTCCCACAATGTGTTTTTCTATTGCCTTTTGGATTATTTTCAATTTAGATTCTTTTGAGTTCCTGATGTGAAAGATTTGCAGCCATATAGCATCAGTGGGAGAATAAGCAGTTGGGAATCATTGAAAACATTAACAAGAGTTTCCCTATTAGAATGCAGTTCATTTTCTTCCTGCTCTAATATGGGTCTAGCTTACATTCTCAGAGTGTCACATAGCCAAGTTGCATATTGTTCAAGATATAGATAGATGATAGATAGATAGATAGATAGATAGATAGATAGATAGATAGATAGAT
>NW_027187353.1:7564267-7567178 GCF_028583685.1 Petaurus breviceps papuanus | reverse complement strand
GATAGATAGATAGATAGATAGATAGATAGATAGATAGATAGATAGATGATAGATAGATGATAGATAGATAGATAGATAGATAGATAGATAGATAGATAGATAGATAGATAGATAATTAATAGGTAAGATAGAAAGAGATACACATATATATGTATATGTGTATACAGATATAAATATATTTATATTTACCTGGCTTGGAAATTTCCCTCTCTTCTGTGTAAATGCAAATTCATTTTAGTTGATTAATGGTGCATAATCAGAGCCTTTCAGTCCAATGGCATTCATTTGTTAAGTATTTATTATGAGACAGACACTGTGATAAGTGAGCCCTAGGAAAAGAGAAAAAGACAAAAGCATGGCCCCTACTCTCAAGGAGTTCTCGCTTGCTCCCTGGGTAGTCAACATACAAATAACCATGTAAATACAAAATGCCTACAAGTGAAATGAAAGGTTGATGGAAGAACACAGTGGTAAGGACAAAAAAACAGAAAAAGATTTTAGGATCATAGATTCAAAGCTGAAAGCAGCCACAGAAGTCATCAAGTTCAATTTCTTCATTTTACAGATGGGGAACTAGAGGCCTATGGAGACTAAAGGACTTGGCCAAGGTCTCCCAGAGTAGCAAGTATGAGCCTAGGATTCAAACCATGGTGCTCTGACTCCCAGTCCAGCTCTAATTTCAAGGCACAACAGCACCTCACAATCCATGAGTCTCTCAACCTCCCTGAGCATCAATCATTTCTCCCCAAAAGTGAGATAGTTTCTGAGGTCTCTTTATAATTCCATGATAATATACTATAATCAAACAGACTACCAAACAAATGGGAACTGTCTTCCCCACTCTATACACAGTACCCCGCACACATACATCTCTTAGCAAGATAGCGTCACTTGGATAAGAAAGCAGATCTAGATGGGGAAGGATTAATGCCATTTGTTATAGAGAGGTCAATAATGAGGGAGGGAGAATGTAGCGGCCCTAGAGAAGCAGGGGCAAGAAAGGACCTGAGAAGGTTTGTACAGCAGAATGATAATGTGATACAAAATGAAGACTAAGGAGTTCAAAAGTTCTCAGCGGGGGCAGGGGGAGAGATAAATTAAGGCAAAGAGATGGAAGGTAGCACTTAGGGGTCTAGTTCAAGTCAACCTCTCTCTCAGGTAGTGTTGCACCATGAAGTAAGAACTTCCAAGTAGCAAGGCTGGGTAGCTGAACATCTGGGTTCCCTCTACTTTGCTAAAAATGGCAGCTTCTCCCCGATCCAAGGAGAATTAGAAAACAGAACCTATACATGTCACAGACCCCAAAAAAGGTTCAGTGGGTTGTGGTGGGGATAGGGGACAGGATGGAAAAAGGAGTATTAGCACAACACAGAATTCCATGGCAGTTGGAAATGGCTGTGGGGATGAAATGGCCTCGATGTTGGAGATTCACTGTAGGACCTTGAGCTTCCATAATTCTTATGGCCCTAGAATAGTCTGTGATCCCACCAACAGAGTGAGGGGGATCTGCTAGGGAGCAGATGGGGCTAAGAATCTGCTTGGGGGTAGGTTGGTGGTGTAGAGTTTAGGCAGAGGATAGTCAAGCAGGGAATAGTCACAGTAAAGACACATTTTTAACAGTAAAGAAAGTATTGTCACAACTTCAAATAAATCAACTCTCCAATGAGAAGCCTTACTATAGAGGGGATGCTGAAGGTATTCCCAGTTCTGCAGGGTATAGGAGCTATATTTCTGGGGGAATCATGGGAGAGATATTCAGTCAAGAAATAGCAGCTCCCACTTTCTTTCCCCTTCTTCCTTCTCCCCACCTTCCTCCTTTTTCCTGCCTCCATAGCCAAAACAACTGCTCTGAATTCACCAACTGCTTGCCACATCAGGGCAGAAACAGCAGGTCTTGGATCAAACCAGATTGTACATTCGAATTTTCTGCATCAGCGTGTGTGGAACAAGCTTCTGCTCAATGCTTTGCATCTCTCCTCTGGATACATTTAATAAGACTGAAGAACAGTGTCCATGAGTTCCATGTAGGACTCTGGACATTATGCAACCATTCTATATGATGTTACCACCCACCCCCATCTGCCCTGGAAGTTCTCTCACTGGATCTATGGGGTCATTTTATTAATTGACCCCTGCTGTGTCCCCAAACCTCATCACTTGTTACCTTCAGAAAGGGGCTTCTTAGGGGATTCAGACAAGAGGAGTTCTTAGTGTCTGTGTGCTTTAAAAAAAGGGTCGGGGGGCAGCCAGGTGGCTCAGCGAGTAAGAGCACTGGCTCCAGTGTCGGGATGACCTGGATAAAATCCCGGGCTCAGATACTCAGTACCACACCCAGAAATAACTGGCCATGTAACCTTGAGCAAGTTACTTAACCCCGATTGCTTTAAAAAAAAAAAGGGGGGGGGGTCAGTATTGCAACATAATTAGCTTACTTTGTAATACTTTGTATTTTATATTATGCATTTTAAACATTATTCTTAGCAGGTATCCCTAGGCTTCACCAACCTGTGAAAGGAGTTGATCACACACACACACACACACACACGCACGCGCGCACGCACGCGCACACACACAGAGTGAAGAACTCCTGTGCAAACCGATATTTAACATTTCCTTCAACTATGAATATAGACAACAAACATCATTCTAAGAATGGTTCCAAAGGTTTCATCAGTCTGCTAGAGTCCATGCCACCAAAAAGGTCAAGAATCCTTGGAAAACCTTCCTAACCTCTTTGCCTCACATCCAAGGTTTTCCCTTGGCAAAACTGTGCAGTCAACTAAGTTTTTCTTTGGCACTCTCAGCACCTGACTTCTTTATAATTTCTCTTCCTCAGTGGCATGCACTCTTTCTCTTTTGTCAGGCACCCCTTCCCTCATCCCTTTTTTATTCTTAAAAGACTTTTTCAAAA
>NW_027187353.1:7294888-7564257 GCF_028583685.1 Petaurus breviceps papuanus | reverse complement strand
GTAGGTGGCTTAAAGTGTACAAATAAGGTCAATCCTGCCTCCACCCTTCACTGTCCCTTTATTCCCTGACCTGGACTGCCTACTGCCTTTGCCGGGTTTACTGTTTAGCTTTGGCCTAGTTTCTCCTTCTCTCTTTAACTTCTCAGGCAATATCCAAATCTCCAGGATCTTGGGCCTCATCTCCGTCATCAGCATCAACACCATCATCTGTTTCTACACCTTCTTCACAATTCTATGGAAAAAGCCTATTTGGACCTGGGTGTGGTCAACATCTTCTTCATGTCTGGTAGCAATGCTCCCCAGCAAGGCCATTGTTGGGCAATATGGAAAAGTTAGACAAATGCCATGGTTTATTTTTCTAGCACCCTTCCTGTTCTATACTCTTTTCCCTCCTTTCAGTATCCTCTTTCACGGCCCTGGAGTCTGGAGGACCTGAGTTCAAATCCAGCCTCAGACGCTTAACACTTACTAGCCGTGTGACCTTGGACAAGTCACTAAACCCCAACTGCCTTTCCAAAAAGCAAAATAAGTAAATTTTAGGGGCGGCTAGGTGGCACAGTGAATACAGCACCGACCTTGGAGTCTGGAGGACCAGAATCCTCTTTCAGACAGCTTCTTCCCTGCTCCCACCCAGCTGTCCACAACTCTCCAAAAGCCTGTGTCCTCACTGGAAGGGATAAAGGAGAATCTTGGAGAGGGAATCATCAACCCAAAGGAATGAATTTATCTTTTTTAACATTATTATTATTAAATGAATTTCTAAAGGTTTCAGAACTTCAGTCCTCCTTGACTAGACTAGTAATAGATATGCTACAGGGAGGGAAATTTTCCTGACAACTCTCAAATCAGGATTTGAGTTACTCTGACCATGTGCAGCTTCAGCCTTAGATGTCTCACATCAGGGCTCTGGCCCTTCTTGATCTCCTATCTTGGTCCCCTGGTGGTTCTTCCCAGTGGTACTCAGATAGGGCTGGGCGTGAAAGGAAAGCAGGAGGACAGCTCCTGGGGAAAGAGGAATGTTAAGGTCATTCTGCAATGTCTCTGTCCCTGGTCCCAGGCACCTGCCTCCTCTTCAGCCTTGTTATGTTCGTCATGCACATTTTAATGTGTACACCAGGCATTAGATGGAGATGAAATACCTGTGAACCTCTCAGCTCACTTGGGGGTGGAGCTTCCTCTACCTGCTGGCTGGTGAGTTAGCCCTCTCTGCAGTGTAAAAGAGGGAAGGTCCCCATTCTGGGGAGACACAAAGTTCCAAGCCAGAGATAGGAGAGTATTCAGTCTCCTGTATCCTCCTCTAATACAGATAAAGTTTTGTGATTTGAAAACACTACAAATCACATCTATTCTTATGGCTCTTGTCTTTGAAACAATTCCTATTAAAATTACCTCATCTGGGTCAGGGCTAAAGTTTTAGAGAAAAGTTAATGTCTAGCTCCTTCCTAATTCTTTTGTCTTGCCAGAAAGGAGAAATTATCCTTTAACAACATCTATTCATTCAGTTAATTTTTTTTTTTTGCTATCATTGTTAATAATATCCAACATAAGTACTTCCTATGGGCAAGGCACCTGACACAAAATTAAATTTGATGATCCCTATAATTCCCACCTGTGGGTCAAACATCACCACCTCCTCTGCCAGTAGCAAACTCTAAATTCCCAAACCAATCCCAAACAAAAATTCCTTCTTACAAACGAACATTAGAACTAGGGAGAGAAAAAGGGTAGGAGTCCTATGTACGTAACACTTTATTTACTCTTTTCCCTATTTGGCAACAAGTTCTTCTATTACCTTGTTTAAAAAAAAATGTTTTGCTGATGCATTTTGCTTTTATTCCTACTCACCAACTACTTCCCAATTACTCAGACACACCCTCTCTTCTAGAAAAAAAAGACAGTTAAGTAAAAACCATCCCAAATACTGAAGGAGACTTATATCAAAAGCAAGGTTTCACTTCCCAATAGAAATGATAAAAAATATATCTCAACATCAGTCATCTGGAACCACTTTGGTCATAGCATTTCTCTTGACCTCTATTGTTCTTTATCTTTTAGAATTGTCTTCATTTACATTATTATAGCTCTTATGTATATTAGTCTCCTGAATCTGATATGCATGTTTTTGTACCTGTTAATTTACTGCCAGAAGTAGTAATTTACTGCTGGGTCAGCAGGCAAAAAATGTGATTTCTACCTTCCATCAAATCTGTAGTCTTCTCTATGTGGTTATTACTTCCAAGAATGCAGGTCTTTATCCATTTTTTATCATCCATTCTGCATAACTACAAAAATAACAAATATCGGGGTGGCTAGGTGGTGCAGTGAATAGAGCACTGGCCCTGGAGTCATGAGGACCTGAGTTCAAATCCTGCTTCAGACACTTAACACAAAATTAGCCATGTGACCTTGGGCAAGTCACTTAACCCCAATTGCCCTACCTTCTGCCTCCAAAAAGCAAATAATAATAACAAACATAATGATGATCATAACAATAATAGCTATCATTTATGCAGCATTTTAGGGTTTGCAAATTGCTTTGCAAATAGCAATCTCCTTTTATCCTCACAACATCCTCCTATCCATATACTCCCACAAATTTGTCCACTGAATATTCCAGAAGCATTCTACCAAGAAGCTTACCAACAGACACAAGGACTCTCCATCAATTATTCCTCAATCTTGCCAAGTGATTAGCCCATATTTTTCTTTTCTGTTTTACTGAGAGAAATAATTATTTTTTCAATTATATTAATAACCAATTATTAAATTAGGATTGAGGCTTTTCCTTTCTATTTCCTCATTCAGGGACCAGCCCTTGCAGGTTATTCAGTCAGTCTCTGAGGGACATTGCTGATAGATGAGATTGCCTAAATCCTCCAGGTACCTGCTCCTCAGTCTTAGACAGGACACCTCCCAACTAAATGACTTTATTATTATCTAAAGTATAAACAGAATCCAGTCTAGGTGAGTTTTTGCCCTCAAGGGAATGAGCCCCTGCGCCTGGAATCTTCCATTAGAATTTGGGGTCACCCAGTTTATGCAAGAGAAAACCAACCAGAGTGGTCTGGGTAAAGATGAGTTCCTTTGTCCCAGATTGCTGGAGGCAGCTGAGTCTCATGATCAAACCAAGTTCTCAGCAAGAGAAGCTGAAGACTTTTAGCCCATCTCCTTATTTGAAAGTCCACCTCCCTTTCCCCTGAATTAATTGTTCACCAATCAGGGTTGATTTTCACCTGTCAGGGGCACCTTCTTTCCCAAAGGTATTTAAGCAGTCAGAGATCAGCCTTTGGTTACCCAGAGAGACCACTGACCATCATCAATTAATTGATTATTTGCTAGCCTAGTTAATAAATTGATTATTAATTACCCAGAAACTGTATCTTGGACTTTTCATTCATCTCTTTATCCATATTTTTTAATCAGACATTTCTTTTGATGATATAATTTTAAAGTGGCATTTTAATTATTGCATTTAAACAAAATATTCCAAATATCATGCAGTATTTTCTTTAATAAAATTTCATGTTTAACCAATGCTGAATGCTGTTCCATCTTACAAACCTCACCCCAACTTTGCCTCTTTCCCTAGGGCTCAACTCTTTATTCTACTATGTCAGTTCACAATATCCTACACCTGAACAAAACCTCATTGGTATTCCTCTAACAAGACCAAAAGTGGATTCTGGGACATCGATGGGGCTAGTTATCTCCAGGACAAGGTCACCATTGACCGTCTCATCCATGGGATTGAGGTTAATGAGAGATTCATCATCATGATCATCATCATCATCAGGGTCAGGGTCAAGTTTAGGTTAGTGGAATTTACAAGGGAAGGGTCAACACTATGGAAGATCATCAATAAATAAAGGCAAAGGAATTGTCCCAAGGTAAGAGTTACAGAGGGATGGGCATGGGAGAATCTAGCTCCAATAAACATTATAAAAAAGGGAAAGAAGCCAACCACAAGAGAAGAAAAAAGACAGCTGACTTTGGAGGCCAGATCCTGCTCTTCGTAACTAAGGGTAGGTTACAGAAGATATGTATATCAGAAGAAATTCTAAATTCATCTTAGAATGATTCTGGTAAACTCTCTACACATTACATACTATTTTTATGCGTTACTTGAAAAACAACAATTTATCAATGACAGAGAAAGTTATAAAAAAAATTCATTAAAGAAAAGTTTCCTTTAAAAAATGTCAGTTTAAAGGCCATAAATGATGAGAGTTATGAAGGTTAGGAAGTCTTGAAGGTCTGTGATCACACAGATTCGATGAAATGAGGAAAATGAAGTTTCAGCAAAAAAATCGTTTCCCTGTTGTTCCCCAGTGCCAATCACTGCTCCTAACTCTCTGTGTGACTTTAAGCAAACAGATTAAACATTCTCTTCCTTAGGCTTAGGGTCTGAAAATGGAAATTATTTCATGTCCATCCCTACCTCCCCCAGGAGGATTTATGGATCAATTTAATTCAATAAAACATTACGGGGGATCTGTTTTCTGCAAGGCTAGGTGCACTGAATTATTTTCATCCAATAATCAGTTCAAAGTCTGGTTTCATACTGATGAGAACATGCAGAGAAATGGGAATTTTGATGGAAAGTGAGAATGAATAACTTTAAATGAGTTAGAAGACTCTCAATTACCAAGAGGACAACAATAAGCTATTTGAGATTTGAAGTTCAATTCAACAATTTTTTAAGTGCCTATGATGTGCAAGGAACTGGTCTAGGCACTAAGGAGACACCTTTCTCCCTCCCCCCCAAAAAAAAGCATGTAAAATAAATATTACAAATATTGTCATTCCAGGTTGCAAATGAGGAAAGTGGGACTTGGCTTAAGTGACTTGCCTAAGGTCACACAGCTAGAAGGGACAGAGCTCTGTAATGGTAATGTAATTTGAATTTGAAGATCCCTTTGTGTTGGCAAAGGTAGCAGGTACTTAGCATTTAGTAACTGATCAAGCCTCTGTTGGAGAAACAGAAGGTATGAACTCCTGTCTCCTGTAGCTGATATAATAGGAAGGGGTTGGCTGAAACAGGAAGTAACTAATGCTGTGTATATAAGGAAAGCCCCAGAGAGGCACAGTCAGAATTTCTTGAGACCAGCATCGGTGGCAGAGAAGCTACAGAAGAGAGAATGAAGAACTGAGTCAGAATTTCCTGAGAACTTGTTGTGGTGGAGCTTCTTCTGAACGGGAGCCCAGAGCCCAGAGGCCTGAGCCCTGAGCCTGGATCCAGGAGCCAGGAGCTCAGGTGATGAGGAAGCATGACTGGGATGCTGAGACTTTGCTTGTTTATGGTTTGGTTGAGCCTTGAATTCCCTGGAGAAGAAATGGTGAAGGATCTGACATAGACCAGACCCTGTGAACTTCAGTGTGGAGCAGGACCTACCCAAAAAGCTGGACAAGGAACTGGGAGCTGTCTGCCATTGAACCCAGGTGACAGTCTGGTGAATCCAGGTAGAATCTGGGACCATGGAAGGGGATCCAGGGAATCTGAGAACAGGCCCCAAGTCAAGATGAAAAGACCTCTCCCTGGATACTGAGCAAAGATGAAATTGTAGTTTACTAGTGACCTGGGGTGGAGGATTTGTGTATGATACTTAGTAATTGATTGCTGAATAAGTGACTGATTGAGCTAATCAAGACTTTGCCCCATGAGTGGAAGACTTTGCTGAATAAGTGACTGATTGAGTTAACTTAAGAGTGCCCTATGTGTGAAAGACTTTGCCCCATGAGTGGAAGACTTTGACTATTGTACTTTGAGACTATATCATGATCTTATTATATTGTGATTTTCTGTGATAGTTTGCCCCATGAGTGGAAGACTGACTATTATACTTTGAGAAGTTGTAATACTGTGAATGCTGTACCTTGATTTTATGTGAAAGTTTTGCTTTGATTTGTTATGGAATAGAGTGTTCATTATACTGTGTAATCAGAACTTTAAAAGCTGTTCACAGTAGCATTCTTCTGGAAAGCTTCTGTGCATGGCATTACAAAGTCTCATTTTAACCCAGTTTTGTGCTTCAGGATTGAAAAAGAAAGAGTTGACATCTAATTATAGTGACTAGGCTGGGCCCTCAAGAAAATATGAGAAAATAGGAATTTCTCCCATCTTTGCAAAGGTGGTAGACCATGGGGGTGGAATATTACACACACTGCAC
Source organism: Petaurus breviceps papuanus (assembly GCF_028583685.1). NCBI lineage: Eukaryota > Metazoa > Chordata > Mammalia > Diprotodontia > Petauridae > Petaurus > Petaurus breviceps. The sequence continues at coordinate 7,558,090 of NW_027187353.1, read as the reverse complement.
TGCTGGAACTCAGTGTGTTTACTTAGCTGTGTGAAGTTGCTTTTGTTTTTCCTCTCCCTCATTACATGGTATGGCCTTCTGGGAAGGGGAAGAGACATGAAAAGATTTGGGAATAACAGTGCTATAAAAACAAAAAAGTATCCATTAAAAGTAAAATTTTATATAAAGCATCTGAAGGAGATAAAAATAAATTTTGCCTATTTTGAACTGTGTTTAGGGTCCTGATATCAGCCTATATGCCACCAATAACCATTCATTTGAGTGACTGCAAAGCTCAGCTTTCCTCAATATGTTCCAATCAGTCTCTCCAAATTAGCCCAATATTTCCTAGTTACACTTGTCCCCTGTTCTTTTGGGAGAAGGAGAAGGAGATGTGGTGTGGCAAAGTGATAAGTATAATGTGAGCCAAAGAACCTGAATTCAAATCTTGGCTCTGATACTCACCTGTATGACCTTGGACAATTCATTCTAGCTCTGTAGAACTTAAGCTTTAGTACCTCTAAAATGAGGACAGCATGCCTGTGATAATTACCTCACAGGATTGCTATAAGAAAAGGATTTTTGCAAATGTTAAAGCACCCCATATATCTGAGAGGGAGGGAGAGAGAGAGAGAGAGAAAGGGAGGGAGGGAGGGAGGGGGAGAGAGAGAGAGAGAGAGAGAGAGAGAGAGAGAGAGAGAGAGAGAGGAGACCATTTTATTGTACTTTGTAGATATTGTGCATTTTTTGTTTGTTTCTTCCCCTTAATTGAAGGTTTGTGGCAACCCCACGTGAAACAAGTCTATAAGCACCTTTTTCTAACAGTTTTCTTTAACATTTTGTCTCTGCATTCCATTTTGTTCATTCTCACAATTTTTCAAAACTTTTCATTATTATTACATCTCTTATGGTGATCTGTAATCAACAACCTTTGATGACCGCTCCACCACCGAGCTGTTCCCCATCTCTCTCCCTCTCCTTGGGCCTCTCTACTCCCAGAGATACAATACTATTGAAATTAGGCCAATTAATAACCCTACAATGATCTCTAAGTGTTCAAGTGAAAGGCAGTTAGATGACAAATTTCAATGTTGTCTTGTTTTAAGAAAGCCACAGCCACCCCAGCCTTCAACACCCACTACCCTGATCGGTCAGCAGCCATTGAGGCAAGACACTTCACCAGGAAAAAAAATTACAATTTACTGAAAGCTCAGATGATGGTTAGCATTTTTTAGCAATAAAGTATTTTTAAATTAAGGTATGTATTTTTTTAGACACAATACAACTACACACTTAACAGACTATAATATAGTGTAAACATAACTTTTTATATGCACTGGAAAACTAAAAAATTCACATGACTAGCTTCATTGCAATATTCAGGAAATACTTCTGCTCATTTGTTCTTTCCATTAAAGATCCATTTCCCCAGGACAGGAGGATACTCAGCAGGGGTACTGGCTTCTCCATCCTTGGTTCATATTCCTCTCCTCAATCTCCCCACCCATCAAGATCTTACTCTTCCTTCCAGGGCCACTTCTTTTATGAAGCTCTTCCTGATGACAACTGTCAGACACGAATCTCTCTTCCAGGATAATGCTTTTAATATCGGTATGATTCTTATGCCACCTGATGCCTTGTATCAAAGTTATTTGTATGCATGTCCCCTCCCCCCTATATTATAAACTCTAGAGAGCAGGGACTGTGTCAAGCAGTTTCTCAAGGACCCTTTAACTTGCTGCAATTTAGTCCGGGGAGGGGGGGGGGGAGAAGAATATGCTGCCACTTTAAAAGGAATGAGAGAGTAAATGAAAATCACATCCAAGTTCTCTTTCCCTTGTAATTTTTCCCTAATCTACTGACTAATATATTGGGTTTTCCTATCTCTGACTAGATTGATCTCTGACTTCCCCTCGGAATTCTTTGACCGTCTTGCTTTTGTTGTCTCTAAAGGTGGTCTCTCTCTTCTGGCCTCTGATTATATGTCCTGCATCATCTTTTGGCTCTAGTGAATTGGTTCCAAAATGAATACCTATTCTGTGGTAGGCATTCTATTCTCACAGTTATCTAGCAGACAAATGGTTTGAATCCTTCCCCAGCTCTTCATATCAGTTCTTGCTCTCAACTGGGTTCCAGTGTAGATGAAGTTTAACTTGTGTGTATGGGAGAGTTGTCAGGATTAATCTAGTTTAAAGTATATTAGCCATCACAAAATGGACAGTTGGCTTTAAAAGCTTCCTATAAAGAAAGCACAGGTTGACGATAATAATACGAATAATTTGCACACAATTGAGAAACAAGAAAATGGGAGAGCTGATACTTCTCTTCACTCATTGACATTCCCGTTATGCAATAAAACTAGCAACTGAGATCTGACAAGTTCTGCTAAAACAATTCAAAATTGTTAAGAGTATTTGAAATAGGAATTTGTACCTACTATTATCAATGATGAACTTTCCCCTAATCTATAGAAAGCCTTGAGATATAAGCTAATGAAAGTATGAATTTCCACACTCTCTTGTCATACCACCTTAGCCTGCAGGGAAAGCAGGCTCACACTTTAAGTGGTTGCTATAAAGCATTCATTCCATAGAGTTTACTTCCAAATGTGTCTTAACCACTGGAGATAACACTTCCTAGCTTCAGGACATGCTAGCTTTTGTCAAGCCAATTGCTTGCTCCTCAGAGTTATACTGGCACACTGGGCTTGGCTGCCAGCAAACTACGATATTCTTGGATCTCTTGCAACTTCAGCAAGAAGGTCCTTCTGACCACCTAAAAACTCACAGGGTTATAGCCTTGTCCATTCCATCTCCAGTACCCTCTTACCAAACACCAGAAAAGAACAGATACCACAAAGAATAGAAGCATAACTAGGGTCATATGCTCATGGGCCATATTGGTAGAGGCCCTAGTTGGAAGACAAGATCTCCTTCTCTATGCAAAGGCTTACAGCATTTTGTCCTTTTCATTCAAAACCAAAGAGATAAAAAGGCTTGTATAATTAATACTTTTTGTGGGCACATCCAGTTCCATCCCAGCAGTCAGTCAAAAGACTTTTCTTCATACCACAGTAAGCAGACAGAAACAGCTACAGAAAACTTGGGAATGTTCTAAATTATAATAAATGAGGTTATACCCTCAATTCCACATCATGAACTTCCAAAGAAGACTCAGTCTCAATGCAGAGGTAATGATTATACCCGGCAAAGCAAATGGTGTGCAAAATTCTGAGGGACTTGGCTCTCATTGGTCAATCCCCCATTACAGAAATTTTATGATTAACTAAAAGAAATTCTCCAAGTTAAATAAAAGCAAAGGTGACCATAGAGAAGGACAGAAAAATTTATGTTAGAAAATATTTCAGGAGTAAGTAATGAGCTGTAAACTTATAGATATGTGAAAACTTAATACTCATGCATTATAAAAATGTTATTCAAGAAAGGACTGGGAACGTGCTGGCCATGTTGTGTCCTAATAATATCCCCCTCAAATGAAACTTGAGTATATTTTAACAGGCAGGTAACAGCTTATTACTAGTGTGGGAACTATTCCTGAATCCTCAGCTTGAGCACCATCAGACCACAGGCTTGTTTGTGCTAAGATCAAAAGTAATAGGGCAGCTAGGTGGCACAGTGAATAAAGCACTGGTCCTGGAGTCAGGAGGACCTGGGTTCAAATCTGACCTCAGTTCAAATCTGACCTCAGACACTTAACACTTACTAGCTGTGTGACCTTGGGCAAGTCATGTAATCCCAAATGCCCTGCCTTTCTCCCTCCAAAAAAAAAGGATCAAAAGTAACACAAAGTTTGAAGAATAAAAATGAGGAAAAAAATGTGGTTTGCAAATTATTGCTTGTCTTTTTGTTTTTTAAGAGGACCAATGACATCACAGGTGATGTCTTGACTCATGGGTAAACTGGAGTTAAGTGAGGCAGAGTTGCACAAAGACATTAGCCCTACTCTCTCTTCCAGAGTGATCAGAGTCCGGTGGCAAGACAAAGTCAAGATGACAAGACTTGGCATCTTTCCTGTCTGACCTAGCTCTAAGCACTCCAGCACCTGCTTCAGCCTCTTTCATGGCTGTTGGAACAAATCATTCTCATTCACCCATTCTACCAGGGGCAGTCTCCATGCTTGGGGTAGACATCCCCCTAAGTCACCATCAGGTTTGAGGACTGTCAGTTACTCTCAACCAGGTTTAGCCCACCTGCCGAGATGGTTTACTGGGGTGTGGCCACTGTACATGCTACAGCTTTGGCAGGCAAGTAAAGCAACGCCAGAATAACCTATTAAACAAGTTACTGATGCCGAAAAATGAGACTGCACTAAACAACCAATAACTATTTACTAAGCAACTACAAATACACCAGGTGCTGGAGGCACAAAGACAGCTCCTGACTTTGATGATAACAGCAATGGGTACCACTCACAGAGCACATTAAAGTTTACTGAGCATCCTTATCCTGGCAACATCCCTGTGAGGTATTTGCTGTTATTATTCTGTTTTACAGATGAGAAAAATGACTCTGAGAGATGTTAAGTGACTCGCTGAGAATCGTACAGTTAATAAGGACCTGAGGAAGGATTCAGTCACATCTTCCTGACTCCAAATCTGACACACCATATACACTGCACCACCCAGCTGCCTCGTGTAAATCAGTACAACTGTCTATCTAGATAGTGTGTGTGTGTGCGCATGCGCGTGTGTGTGTGTGTACATTCATTCACATGTGTGGCGGCTAAGTGGCACAGTGCATAAAGTGCCAGATCTGGGGTCAGGAATACTCATCTTCCTGAGTTCAAATCTGGCCTCAGACACTACTAAATATGTGACCCTGGGCAAGTCACTTAACCCTCTTTGCCTCAATTTCCTCACCTGTAAAATGAGCTGGAAAAGGAAATGGCAAACCACTCCAGTATCTCTGCCAAGAAAACCCCAAATGGGGTCAGGAAGAGTTGGACACCACTGAAATGACTAAACAACAACAAATATACATGTACACACATGTGTATACATGTACATAGATACACATGTGTACATGTTTATATATATAGATATACTATATGTCTATATATATCTAGTACATACAACAGTATGTACATAATGTGACTGGAGGAAAAGATATTGACATTGATTACAATAATTTCATGCAAAAATTTAGTTGGACATAACTAATATGAAATATATTTTGCATGATTTCACATATATAACCTACATCAAATTGCTTACTGTTTCAGGGAGGAGAGAAGATAGGAAGGTAGAGAATTTGGAACTCAAAAAAATTTTTTAAATGAATGTTAAAAGTTGTTTATACAGGGGTGGCTAGGTGGTACAGTGAATAGAACACCAGCCCTGGAGTCAGGAGGACCTGAGTTCGAATGTGGCCTCAGACACTTGACACACTTACTAGCCATGTGACTTTGGGCAAGTCACTTAACCCCAATTGCCCTCCAAAAAGCAAAAAAAAAAAGTAGTTTTTACAAGTAACTAGGAAAAAATAAAATATTCAAAAAAAGTTTAGTTGGAATAGCTCAATCACCATAAATATATAATCATCATAATAAAGTATGAACCAATTAAATTATATATTAAAGACACAAAAAAGAATCTAAAAATGACTTTAGTCAGTCAATAAATATTATTTAATGTCCAAGTGACGCTACATAGCAGCCAAGACCAGTGATGGTTTGACAATGGTCCCTACACATTTTTGATCATGTACCCCATAAGTAAAATCTTTTAAGTACTTACCCACGATATATGTATACTGACTTCCTATAAATTAGGTATATAGAATACTGTACTAATATATTATGTACACAATAAAACATGTAAAATTAGACCCAAAATGGTCAAATAAAGATGAAATAAATACTTTTAAAATAATTGTCTTTATTAAAGGTACAAAAAGATTTCTACTTTCACTAAGAATTGTAGTTGAATATGTTTTATTATTTTTGAAATCTTGATTTAACACTGCAATAGAATCCTATCATGAGTAAAAACAGAATAATGGGATAAAATCACAAAAATGAAATTGATTATAATTAAACAAGAAATGACTCATATTAATATGGGAATTATTCCTGAATCACCTATCTATTTACAAATAAGGTTGCTAAGTTCAACTTATTCTGATTCTTGGCTTTAATGACTGTCAGAGCAAAAGAAAAAAGATAACTCACTAAGACAAACAGAGATCAAAGGGAAAAAAGTACATTTTTTGCTACAATTACTAAGTTATGATACTCATTTTTTTTAGTCCTATCCACCAATCATGCAAAGCTTTTTGCTAAAAATTCTGCTAGTAAATTTCTACCTTCCTTAATGTCAATTGCTCTTGCAAATCAGAAACTGTTTATTTTGTATTTTTAACAAATGGGTTCAAAGCTCACTTAAACCCTTCATGTGAAAGATTAGTAAACAGATTTGAACATTCTTTTTCTAATTTTTTTTTAACTCTGAAGATGAGAGAGTATTTCTAGATAACAGGTATCATTTTCAGGGGGAAAAAGCAATCTTAGTTTTTAGATGTCATTCTAATCAGGTTGGTTTCATACTTTCATTAGCTTATATCTCAAGGCTTTCTATAGATTAGGGGAAAGTTCATCATTGATAATAGTAGGTACAAATTCCTATTTCAAATACTCTTAACAATTTTGAATTGTTTTAGCAGAACTTGTCAGATCTCAGTTGCTAGTTTTATTGCATAACGGGAATGTCAATGAGTGAAGAGAAGTATCAGCTCTCCCATTTTCTTGTTTCTCAATTGTGTGCAAATTATTCGTATTATTATCGTCAACCTGTGCTTTCTTTATAGGAAGCTTTTAAAGCCAACTGTCCATTTTGTGATGGCTAATATACTTTAAACTAGATTATAAAATTCACAAATCATTTAGCAGGGCATGCAAAATGCAGGACTCTGGACATCTTCTGGTCAAGATGAGACCTGAAGAGGATGGCAAGCACCCAGTTCCCATATACCCCCAGAAAAGCACTGAAGTTTACACCAGAGAAAATAATTATCAAAAAAAATCCAATGAGAAATCACAGAAGGAATTTTTCCTGCCCTAGAAATTCACATCAACCAGAAGTCCAAGGGCAGTAGGAAAGGGTACCACCAACAAAGATGCTCCATTGCAGAGTAGTGAGGTCAGAACTGGGAAAGGGTCAAACAGTTTCAAGGCTTTATGTGTGCAGACAGCAAGAGCAGAGAGCTCTTCTTGAAAAAATCCAGGGTGGTCTTAAAGTTCTAGGGAGGAGACCTTCCAAGTTAGTACCTGGAAAACTCATTGAGGGGAGAAAATTTAATTATTATTGAACTCCCTGAAAATCACGATAAAATAAAAGGCCTGCAACACTATATTTCAAGAAGCCACAAATGAAAACCACCTAGATCTTTCAGAAGAAGAAAGGAACAACAAAAAGATAAGTCCCAGGAATGCCAAATTCCAGAGCTCCCACATCAAAGAAAAAATACTGCAAGCATCATATCCACCCACTCCAAAAAGTACAGATCAAGTACCAAGGGGCTACAGTCATGATCACATACTATCAAACAGCTTCTACTATAAATGAAAGGAGATCCTGAAATACAATATTACAAATGCAAAAGAGATAAAGTACAACCAAAAATAACTTTGTAAAGCTGAGTATCCTTCTGTATTGGGGAAATGGATCTTGAATAAACCAGTGGATTTTTAAGCATTAATGATGAAAAGACCATAGCAGCATAGAAATTTTTAAAATATAAGTGGAAAGGAAAGAGGAAAAGGGACAAGAATCTACCCTCTGCCAGACACTGTGCTAAATGTTTTACAAATATCATCTAATTTAATCCTCACAACAATCCTGTGAGATAGGTGCTGTTATTATCCCCAGTATTATTACAGTAGAGGAAACTGAGGCAGACAGAGGCTAAATGACTGCCCAAGGTCACACAGCTGGTAATGTTTGAGGCTGGACTTGAACTCAGGTCTTTCTGAGTATGGCACCTACCTCCCAGTGCTGCTGTGAGGAGAAAATATTTGTTAAAAGTGCTTAACATAGAATCTGGCATATAGTAGGTGCAGTGTAAATGTTTATTCTCTTCCCTTCCTGACTCCAGGGCCAATGTTCTGCCCATCTCACCACCTGGAAATGTAAAGACAAGAACCTAGAAATCTAGAAAGGTAAATTTAATTGAACAACTGGAAACTGTATGATGATACAGTGCTAACAGAAAGGGGAGGAGAAACAAATGTCACTTCAGGACCGTAATATCCTCAAAGGAAAACAGAGGTCTATTCTATGTATTTGAAGAAAGGAAACAGAAGGGAGGGGGAAAAGATATACCAGTATAGAAAGGAGGAAAAAAGGGAGTGGAACTTGGTATTCTTATAACTGGGGTACATAAGAAGTATATACACACATGGAAGAAGGTGTGGGAAGAGTGAGCATCAGATGAACACCACTCATCTGAAACAAAGAAGAGTTGGACACACACACACATACACAGTTTAGTGTGGAAGCATGCCAAACTCACAGGGAAACATACAAGGATGAAAAGGGAGCAGTGTTGAAGAGGGAGGATAATGCCTTAGAAAGAATAATCACAAATAAAACAAATTTCCTGATCAGAAAGGGATATTAAAAGTAAAAAAAAAAAAATAGAATCTAAGGGTGTATCTGTATCAGCAATGCCATATTCACAATGCCTATAGAGATTACAAATATGCTGATATAATTATCCATTACAAAATACGTCATGTTTGCCATATGAGGAAATAAACTAGAAAATTTATTAAGATACCAAAAGACTGAGTCCCAAAACCAGAAAGTGAAAGCCATCAGAGTAGTTATGATATTGGCACAGGTAGATAAAGTAGAAAGCACCCACATTTTCAAGCCTTTAAAACAGAACAGGCTACCTCAGGCAAAGGTCCTCCTCTCCCCACTCACAGCAACCACCCAGCGTCCGGGAAGCGGGCTCCCAGCAGCTCCGGCCCCTGGCAGTCCTCAGCAGGAGTCCTTAGCAGAAAGTCCTTAGCAGTCCTAACTCAAAAAGGGCTTCGCGCTGCCACTGCCTCTGCTGCTGCCGCCGTCACCACCCCTGGATCACAATTGAATCTACCCCAGAGTTACATCAAGTTTAAACACAGCACTTAATACCCAAATGGAGGTCTTTTCTTCATCTTGACACGAGGCAAGTTCTCAGCAATCTTAGTTCCTGGGGAGACAAGGCTTAGCAAGGCCATAAGATACATTGCCAGTCCCTTCATGAATTCATCCTCTGTCTGTAGAACAGTCCTAGAACCCCTGAACACATTAGCAAAGCCCTCTCCCAGGATTTCTGTAAACATACAACAAGAAAATCCTTCTTCAGGGCTTCTGAACCAACAGAAAGGCTCCCAGACCCCTGCAACAACAGCACTGTCCTTCACCAGTGGACAGTATTCACTCTGTCTGCAGGACAGTCTCCAGACCCCTGCAACAACAGCACCGTCCCTTACCAGTGGACAGTATTCACTCTCTGTCTGCAGGACAGTCTCAGGGCTTCTTAGCGAACAGCCAGGTTCCAGGACTTCTTCAACAAAAGGACTGTCTTTCACCAGTGGACAAATCTGGAAAAATAACATCAAAACAGACAGACAAAGTACCAGCAAAACAGCCATGTCTCCTCAGTCCTTGGCAGCTCAGGGGGCAGGTCTCAAAAGTCCAGGGCAATTCAAAGCGGCCACCAGCAATTCTCTTAGTCTCTCTCTCTCCACGAGGTGCTGCTTCCAAAAAGATCTTCCGCCTCTCTCTAGTGTCTCTCCAAATCTACTTCACCAGCTCCTCCCAGGTCAGGACGTTCTTTTCACATCAACAAGCCCATCCCACAGGTGGGATTAACAAACTCTGGGTTTTAACACAATCAATTTGAAAACCAAGCCAATACAGGGGAATCTTTAATTGCCATTACTATCACAGTATCTAAGGCTGCTTCTTAGATGGCTGGGGAATGGCTAAAAAAATCATGGCATATTAATGTAATATAACACTATAAGAAATAATCAAAGAGATTATTTCATAGAATCCAGGGTGATATGAAATGACACAGAGTGAAGGGAGTAGAACCAGAAGAACAATTTATATAAGTTGGAACGTTGTAAAGAAAAAAATTTTGAAAGACTTAAGAACTCTGCAAAATGCACTGACCAACTGTGTCTCCAGAAGATCTACAATGACATATGTTATCCACCTCCTGACAAAGAAGTAACAGAAGTAAGTTGCAAAAAGATGAAAAAGTTTTTAGACATGGCCGCTATGTAAATTCATTTTGTTTGACTATGCATATTTGTTACAAAGGTTTTTTTCTCTCCCTCTTGGTTTTTAATGGAAGAGGTTAGGTATGAGGAAGGAAGATTAGCAATACTGATATTAGAAAAAAAAAAAGAAAACAGAAGTTCAAGGAAAAAACCATAGAATAGTTTTGAAAGTAACTTGCAAATTTTATTATGTGCTTTTTAAAAAAGTAAGCAATAGGGGTGGCCAGGTAGCACAGCGAGTAAGAGCACTGGCTCCAGTGTCAGGATGACCTGGGGATCAAAATCCGGGCTCAGATACTTAGCAGCACCACACCCAGAAATAACTGGCCGTGTAACCTTGAGCAAGTTACTTAAACCCAATTGCTTTAAAAAAATAAAAAAGTAAGCAATATAAATCAAGATTTATGGTTTCATATATATATATATAATCTTTTTGTGTTCTGCCATGTACATGGAAATGCTCCTTTTGTGTGTGTGTGACTTCAGAATTTTTAAAATGAGAAGAAAAAAATGCAACACGTTGAAAGCAAATAAATGAGTCAGCACCTCAATGTTTTGGAACTCCCACTTCCCCCTCCATGTACCTGATAAATCATTCATGATACATAACCACCTGACATATGGATAAAGTAAGGTTTCAGTATGAATTCATGTATTAAAATATAAGTAACATTTAATTCTTTCTTTTTATTTTTTAGATAAAAAGAAATACAAAAATAACTTCTAATATTTTCTTTCTCACACCCTAGTGGATAGTCTTGCATACACCATGTGGTAAGCATACCCAACTTTGGAGACCATTGGTTTAGAATACAAGTTTGTTTATAAAAGTTTACAAAGGATAATGCTGGAACATTATGCATACTATGAGCTCATAAAATAGTGAGAAGCCATGGAAGGGAAAAAACAGACTAACAAAGGCTTGACAAAAAAATTCCAACTAAGCAAAATCATTCTGGAAGGAGGACAATAAATAGAAGAAAGATGAAAAAAATTTGCAAAGATTTTTAAACACATGTACTTTTCACCTCGAAGGACAGAGTAATCACCACAATTAAACATCAGCCTCCCAGATATGCTTCTAAAAGAAACAATAGAACTGAAGAAAACAAAAGTGAAGAAAGGACCATGGACTAGGTCTATGCAGGAGGTGACATAATTTTGAGAGCGTTGAGGGATCAATTCTTGAAGTATCCGAGCAGATACCAAAAGCAAAGAAAAAGGCTCCGATCTCGTTATTAGCCAAGAAAGGTAGCCAAGAGAACATCAATTATTACTCAACCATATGCCTACTTCCATTTATATAAAAAATGTATGAGAATAATCTACATATGCCTCAAGGGCATACTTGATGAGAGCATTCAGAGAACAGGAAAGCTTTCACAAATAGTATTCCACAGTAGACCATATCTTTATCATCATACAATTGACAGAAAAAAATTTAAAATGTTCAATATTCCACTGAGCTTGTTGTTAGTTAACTATAAAAAACACATTTGATTCGGTAGAATAAAATGCCATGCTAAAAGCATTTTTCCAACAAGTTGTCTCCCATAAGTATGTCAAAATGATACAAGATTCCATGAAGAGCAAAACAAGTAATTTCGTTCGACAAATTTGATTATTACTATATAGCGAGACATAAAGCCAAGTGGCTTTTGCTCACTAAAGGTGCTCACCACACTCATGGAGGAACTCCAGCACACGGGAAAATTTTCAAAGTTTTCCTATAGGTGGTGAGGTCTTCTAACTATGACTGCATGTGGATATTCCTCAACTAATTGCTGCAAGACCCAGAACACTGAAGACGTTCCTAAACAAGATATACAGTTGTCCTAAAGAATTTGGCCTAACCAGCTACAAAGGAAGATTCAAGTAAATGTACATGCCCATTGTATAGACAATGATATAACAACAAAAACAACAATACTAAAATTTAGATAAGCACTTTAAGCTTTGCAAAGTGCTCTACAAAAATTATCTGATTTTATCCTCACAACAACCCTGGAAAGCAGGTTCTAGTATTTATAGATAAGGAAACTGACTCAGACAAAGGTTAAGTGACTTACCCACGGTTATGCAGAATCTCAGGCAAGATTTGAACTCAGGTCTTATTGACTCCAGGTTCAAACCCTTATCCACAGTACCATCTAGCTACCTATTGAGCTCATCCATCAGAACATGCGTCTTGGAGAGTCCCCTGCGAATTCGCAATGAGCCAGGACGAGAAATGAGGCAGAAAGATGATAGTAGACTGGAATGACTTGGAGAAATTTCATTACTCTTTTACTGACCCCATGTTTCTCCCTGAAACAGAGGCCTATCTTTATGTGTTATCAAGATCCTTACAGTGTTTCTGTATGTATGTAACTGAAAATTCAACATTTTCTACAGGATTGAAGTTGAGAATCACCCAAAGAGCAGTGGAGAAGATACATGACTGGCATGTGACAAAATGCCCATGATGGAACCTACAGGGTTCCATGGCAATGTAGCCATCAGCACATGGCAGCCCAGGACCAAGGGAAGGAATACAGGAATTGTATTGAAACAATTGTTGCAATATGTTTGCAGGCACCTGGCAAAGGGCTGCTAAGTATCAGAAGACGTCTATGGAGAGAAAGCACACTCCCTGAATGATAGCCATCCTCCTGGAGCTAAGCCTTAGTTATAGCTGTGATAAGGGCTGTTCCTCTATATCAATAAAATGAAAGAGGGCTTAATGGAGCAGCTGTGCTCCTAATAATCTTTTACTTGCTGTGACAGTCATACCATACCCAGATCTGTCATTCTGGGACTCTGAGATCCAGTCAACCCCAGAATCTGAAAGCCTTCTGGTAACAATAATCTGACACAAAGTACTTGCCTTTAAGCTGACTGGTGTAAAGGTGAATCTCTGGTTCAATTACTCTACCCATACAACATAATCTTTGCCTTCTAAGGGCTGACGCTACAAGGCATGAAACCAAAAGCATAATGAAGACTGTCAACATAGAGACCTTCAGGAGATTTGTCCTACAATGGCTCATGGCCACAGAGACAAGACTCTGGGCATTGGCTTTTACTAAATTTTGGTTTTTATATCTTGCAGTGTTTCATGAAGGACAATATGTGCTATTCTACTTACGACATCATCAGAAACCAAAGACTTTTGTGGACAAACTTTTACACTCTTGATACTAAATCTGTCCTGCCGCACCTGGTCCCCCAATCTCTAGGCACTTTCACTCCTTAGCCACCCTACATTCTGCCAGATTACACATCCCAATCCACTATGTGCACCTTTAATGATTCTCTATTTCTTCCAGGATAAAGTCAAATTCTTGTAGTACTTTTATAGCATTTGATGCCCTACTTGAATAATCTGGTGCCAATTTATCTTCCACCACCTTGACTCCAAAAGTCCTACCCAAACTGGTCTACTTGTTGTTTCCCTCCTTGCACCTTTGTCTCTAATAATAAACAACATTTAAATACTTTAAATTCCTTCTCCACTCTTCTCCCCCTTTCAAAATTCTATTTATCCTTCAATGCCCAGCTCAAATCATCTTCCCTAATCACCCAAATTAACACAATCTTCTGGAATTCCTACAGAATTTATCTTCTGAACCATCATATATCATTTGGCACGTGCCACCTTGTATTATAGTCTCCCTAACTAGATCCAATTCTATTAACATTCACTGGTTACCTCCATGTTCAAGACATTTAGTTATAAGTTCCTGGAGAGGAGGACAACATCTTATACTTCTTTGCACCCCATGACAATAAAGACAGTAATGTGTGCAGAGTCAGTGGGCAACAAATGTTTGTCAAGTAAACTGATTAATGGCAGTTAACAAACATCCATGAAATATACTCTATGTCAGGCATCGGGGTAAACAGTAGGAGCTCACATACCAGCGGGGGAGACAATATCCAAACAACTATGAATACACAAAGATACAAACAGGAAATTGGAGGAACTGTCAGAGAGAAGACACTAGCATTGATTGAGGAGAACTGGAAAAGGTCTCTGTAGAAGGTAGGATTTAAGCTGACTCGAAGCCAAGAAGCAGAGATGAGGAGAGAGAATAATGAAATTGGTCAAGCCTCATAGCTAGCAGGAAAAAAAAGGAAGATTAACAATCCTCTCGCTAAAAAGATTTGGAGGGGCGACTAGGTGGTGCAGTGAATAGAGCACCGGCCCTGGAATCAGGAGGACCTGAGTTCAAATCCAGCCTCAGACACTTAATACAAAAACTAGCCGTGTGACCTTGGGCAAGTCACTTAACCCCAACTGCCCTCCAAAAAATAATAATAATAATAAAAAGATTTGGAGACTGTGTGGCTAGAATTTCAGTCCTAACCAAGTCTGATGAGAAGGAATTGCAAACAATGGTTTGCTGAGCTGCAAAAAGTTTTCATTTGATATTGTCTTATTTTCTTTTTAAAGCAATTGGGGTTAAGTAACTTGCTCAAAGTTACACGGCCAGTTATTTCTGGGTGTGGTGCTAAGTATCTGAGCCCAGATTCAATCCCCAGGTTATCCCAACATGGGGGCCGGTGCTCTTACTCGCTGTGCTACCTGGCCATCCTTGATGTTGTCTTATTATATATGACCTAGCCAGTGTTCTAACACAGGAAATCTTAATATTTTTGGTGTCAGAGACCCCTCTGGCAGTGTCCTTAGAATGATGTTTTCAAATGCATAAAATAAAATCTATATGATATTAAAAGAAATCAATTATGATGGGCAGCCAGGTGGCTCAGCAAGTAAGAGCGCCAGGCCCCAGTGTCAGAATGACCTGTGGATCAAATCCGGGCTCAGATACTTAGCACCACACCCAGAAATAACTGGCCGTGTAACCTTGAGCAAGTTACTTAACCCCAATCGCTTTTTTAAAAAAATCAATTATAACGAAAGTTATCAAAATATTTTTTAAAACCAGTTCTTAGACACCATATTGAGAACCTCTTCAGACTCTAAAAAATTTAGCCTGAACATTTATTTGTTGCTTATGAAATGAATGAAAATTTTTTTATGTTTAACCAGACCTGTGATTCTAGTAGGTATAATGAACAAACAGCAAGGAAACTGTACTTATGTGGTTTAGCACCTTATAGTCTTAGAGAATTGTTTTAGGTGCTAACAAATTAAGCAACTTGCCCAGAATGATACAACCAATAGGAGTCTTACATTTTCCTGATTCTGAGCCTGGCTCTGTCTCCTGCAGCATATGCCTCATTCATAAGGAACACAAAATCAGATGGCTGGTGAGGAATCAGCCCTTTTTCTGAATGTCCCATTTCTGGGTCTGGGTTTGTTGTTGTTTTGTTTGTTTGTTTGTTTTGTTTGGTTTTGGTTTTGGTTTTTTACTGTCCTATGTATAAGATCATTTCTAAGGCATAAGTGTCTCATCAGTTCTGTCCAGCCCTGTGCAAGGGTCGGGGTTTAGAGGTGTGGAACTATAGGGAGTCTTATGGAATTACTGCTGGGTTTGGAAAAGCATGACAGAGTCCACATCTATAAGAATGGTATCCCTATAATAATTAACTCACATTTTAATAGCACTTTAATGTTTGTAAAAAGTGCTTTGCATACTCATCTTATTGGATTTTTACAACCCTGTGAAAAAGGTGCTATTATTATTCCCAATTTACAGATGAGGAAATTGAGAGTTCGAGAGGCTAAATTGACAGTACCCAGGGTCACACAGCTAGGAAATGTCTGAGCAGGATTTGAACCCAGATCTTCCTTATTCCAAGTCCAGTGCTCTGTCTACCTATCATGCTGCCTCAAAATCCTAATTTCATGGAACAAAATAATTATATTGAATGAGGCATGCCTGTATACTTAATGTGCTTTGTATAAAAGGGATATAAGGGATAGTGGAGTCTTTGGAATGCTGTTTCTGTCTATACCCTTTAACCCATAATTCTACTACTAGACATATATTCTCCAAGAAGATTACTAACAAAAAGAAAGGCTCCATACAAACCAAAAGAGTTATAGAAGCATTTTTTTTTTATAGTAGCAAAGGACTGGTGGCAGTGGAGAAGCATATGCTCATTGATTTGGGATTGGCTAAACAAGTTGTGGTATAGGAATGTGTTGGAATATTACTGTGCTATAAGAAGTAGCAAATATCACATTTTTTGACATGGCATGAGAATTTGTTTCGTTTGACTATGAATATTTGTTTCAAGTTTGTTTCCTTCTTTTTCAGGGAAGGTGAGTTAGGAGGGAGAAAATATGTCATAATTGGAAAACATAAAATTTCATTTTTAAAAGAATGCAAATATAAATAGAGAAGCATGAGAAGATTTACATGAACTGATGCAAAATGAAATATGCAAAACCAGGAAAATAATATGCATACTGATCTACAATTTAAATGGAAAAATCAAGAACAAAACAACCAAACTCAAATATTGCAAAATTATAAAGACCAGCACTGGCTCCAAAAGAGACTTATGAGGAGACACCTGCTCCCCATCTCTTTGCAGAAGCATGGACTTACTGGTGTGGAATACCATATATATCATCAGATTTTTTTCAATATACTGATTAATTTTGCTGAGTTTTCTCTTCCCTCTTTTTTATTCTTTGTTAAATGGGATTGTTCTCTGGGAAGAAGAAGGACAATTAGGATATGTAGGTGATTTTAAGATTAAAAGATATCAATATAAACTTTTTACAAAAAGAAATAGTTTCTCATTTTAATAATAAAACATCTAGTAAGTGTCTGAAGCTGGGTTTGAACTCAGGTTTTCTTGACTTCAGTCCCCAGCACTCTATGCCCCGTGCTTCCTAGGTACCTCCTTTTTTCAAATATGTGTATACACAAGGATATATATATATGGATATACACATATGTATATAAAACTGCTGTCCTGATTAATGCAAATGATGAGTCCCTTGAAGTGGTCACATGTATTCAGATTCACACTGTTTGAAGTTATAATTATATAAAATGTGGTAACTGGTTCCAGTCCAATGGAATAATGCCGTGTGAATAAAAATAATGTGACCATTTCAGAGAATTCTTTGTTTCACTAACAAGGACCTCGTTGCATATATTCGTTCTTCCTACATTGTTAGCCTTGTTGTCTATCTCTACATATAAATATGGCAGAAAAATTGTAAAAAAAAAATCATTGATTTCTCCTTTCTATGCTGAATGCCTATAAAGATTAGCTTGGTTTGCACATCCAGCCACCATTTACAAAACCTACAGCTACCTGTGACTATTCTTCTGCTTATTTTCTCAAAAACAGATTTGTGATTTTTTCTGAATATTGTAATCTAGGTGGTTCTGGCATATTTTGTTGTTTTTTAGGGCTACTAGTTCAATGCATCACTTGTGGTTTCCATGAGAGACCTTAGAGCATTTCTTCTTCTAACTCTTGTACTAAATAGCAGGTGCTTGGGTTTCCTATTGTCATCCATTATTCATACTTGACCAGTCAGGAAGATTTATGTTGCAATACATATCACTTATGTTGAAGCCTGGCTGGGTTCCAGTCCCAGCCGCTTCTTGTCATTTAACATTGCCTTGAAAGCTAGAGTTATCACTATGGTACTGAAGGTATTCATCCTGGAAATAATCATGGATGCCTAAATTGTGGGTGAGGTGACATAGGTGATAATTCTAGGAAGTATGGATGGGCACACACTAAAATTGATATTATGATGGTGACAACACTCAATATGGTTTGTGGAAATGGGATAAAGTATATGGGCTCTCTTTGCACTCTACCTCCACACTTCTAATACACAGCTTGGTCCAACCAAGGGTCTGATCAATTCTTTAATCTGATAGATTAGCAGCATCTCTTACTTCCCATTTCCTTTACTGAGACTATACTCAATCCCTAAAGAATCACTGATGATATGGATGAAACTAATATAACAGGAAATTGGCCAATGAGAGACACGTCCTGAGAGAATACCCAAGGGAATGAGCTTGCTTCTGGAACTGCATGATAAAGAGGGAGTGGAGGGCTCTTTCCTGATTCAGAGAATGTGAAGGTATTCTGTGACTTTTCTGTCTGCCTACTGCATGGAAAAGTTTTTTTTTTTAATTGGCTGCTAAACTGAAACTGAGTATAATTATGAAGTTGCTAGTTAGTCATTTTCCAGTCGTGTCCAACTCCCTGTGACCCTATTTGGGGCTTTCTTGGTAAAGACACGAGTGGTTTGACGTTTCCTTCTCTGGCTCATTTTACAGATGAGGCAACTGAGGCAAACAGAGAAAAGAGACTTGCCCAGAGTCATTTAGCTAAAGTGTCTGAGGCAAATTTGAACTCAGGAGGATGAGTCTTTCTGACTCCAGGCCCTGCCCTCTGCTGTACTACAGTTACAAAATGTACCACGAAAAAAACCTCTCCCTCTTTCCTAGTAGTAAATGGGAGAAGGGCCTTCCAGCTCTATATTTAGGATCCAGTGTATAGATATAAGCAGATATAAAGTATACAATAATAACTGATTTATATGAATGGGGTAGGCAAAGTACTTTAAATGTATTATCTCTTTTGGCCCTCACAATTATTTCATTTCAAGAAAATGCAGTTCCAGGAAGAAAAATTACATCCCCAGGATCATATAGGTTAGTGTCTGAGGCAGGATTTGAAAATGGGCCTTCCCAGCTCCAAATATAACAAGTCACAGATACTTCTCACTCAAGTTACAGAAAAAAAAAAAAGTGACTCTCAGGAGGGACAGAGAGGACAGATACTAGCATTTGGACAGTGAGTCTGATGGGAAGGGGAATGAGCCAGAGAATTTAGGAAAAGTTGTTCTAATCTTGGACCAAAAAAACAAAAAGAAGAAAACACTTCTCTCCTTTGCAGAGATGAGGGTGTCAAATGGTGTGAAACATTACAAATAATGTCAAGTTTTTTTCAAAGTATTAATCAGTTTTGCTAAATTTTCTCTTATTCTCCTTATCTTTTTTTTTCCTTTAAAAATGTAGTTATAAAGGTTGGCTTTCTGGGAGGGGAGAACAGGAAGGATACTGGAGGAAATCTAGGCAATTAAAAAAAAAGATATCAATAAAATTCCTTTAAAAAAAAAAAAGCCGTTCTCAGCAGCTCCTTTCCTCCTGTTATGGCCCTAGCTCCCTCCTCCAGCCCTAATTGCAAACAGCAGTGCCAGCAGGTGTGGAAAGACAAGCCAAGATGCCAGGGAGGAAGATCAACATGAAGAAAGAGGAAGTAAGAAAGCAGACTTACAGGCTGTCAGCAAGATTGTCAGCTATACCAGCCCCCACCAAAGTTGAACCTGAGCCCAAAATGATGGCAGAGAAGAATAAACCTTCGGACAAAAACGCTGAAACAAAAGAAAAGCCAGGACTAAGCCAGAAGAGATTAAAGATGATTTCCCTGTAGAAAATGGGAAAATGAAAATAAGGAGGCCC
This sequence comes from Petaurus breviceps papuanus, assembly GCF_028583685.1. Lineage (NCBI taxonomy): Eukaryota > Metazoa > Chordata > Mammalia > Diprotodontia > Petauridae > Petaurus > Petaurus breviceps. Next base: position 7,538,417 of record NW_027187353.1, on the reverse strand, counting down.
CAGCCTCTGATTCAGCAGAAAAGAGAAAAAAACTAAATCTAAATGACTTATATTGAGTATTTTTAACAGTTGTACCTGTTACCTCCTTTCTTGTATGTTTTTAATCAATTCTTTTGTAAATCCAAGCTTTTTAGTAGCTCTAGAAACATGTTTAAAAGGAGGGAATTTCATAGAATTTCTTTAAAAAATATTTAGACAAGTGGAAATGCCTTTTTTAGTAGGTTTTCATGTACTGGTTATTTATTTTTCTGTAGTACCAGAAATTAATGGAATGTTGGTTAAAGGCTGTTTTGTGGCTAGGTTTAACATCCTGTAGACAGCTTTTATATTACATTAAATGAAACAACAAAAATTCCAAGTTAGAGTCATGATCATGAATTTTCAAGATCTTACTATTTTAATTGCCTGTCTTATGTATACATCTTTTCTGTAGAATTGTTTCATAAACAAAACTGCTCCCTGATATCGGATTTCCCATTCAGAATAGTTTAGTATTTGTGAAATTTTGGTAGTATAGTGGTACAATTTTTTTCTAGTAATTTTGTAAATGTACCATAAAAGATTGGAAAACCTCTAGTGTGTATGATTTTTACTAAATAATGAGTAGTACTTTTCTTTATAAAAGACATTCAGGATACTGGTACTGGATGCCCTCTTTTTAGGGACAGTTGCCTCCAAACTCAGAGATGGAAAGACATTAAAATAATGTGTAGTATTTTTTTTAAGATTACAACTAGATGGTTTTTAGGTTTTTTTATGCTAGCATTTTACCAATTTGCAAATGTTCATTGTATCTGTGTAATGATTACCAAACAAGAACTAATAAAATCTGAACTATAGAAGAAAAAATGGAATGGGGGGGGGGGGGGGGAAGGAGGAAGGGACCAGAAAAGCTCTTATGTAGCATCTGAAGTATACTATGAAAGGAAGCTAGGGGGATGTGAAAAGGAAGGATAATCCACACTTGGTCAAAAGCACAGACCTAGGAGATGGAATGATGTCATGTGCCAGGAATAGCTAACAGACCAACTTAGATAGAAGAGAGTAATATAAAGTTTTATATATATATAGTGATAAGAAGAGGAAGTAATGCAAAAGAAGTCTGAAAAGGGATGTGGGAGCCATATTACTGTGTTAAATGCCAGATGGAGGAAGGTTTGTCTTCTTCTGAAGACTTAAGGGAGCCACTGAAGGTGTCTGAATGAGGGAACAAAATGTTGAGTTTATTGTCTTGGCAGTTGAGTGAAGGATGGATTAAAGAAAGGACAGACTGGTCAGAGGGAGAGTGTTTAATTTTAGAAGAATCTAGCAAAGGAGGCATGACAGCTAGCACGGTCGGGGCACAGACTTGAAAGATGAGGCAGATGTAAGATGGACAAGATTGAACAACAGGCTATGGGATGGTGAGGTCCAGGTCAGCCATGTTTAACAAGATCTTTCCCCCTGTATGCCTTGCCCTGCTAACTTTCTGACATTACCACCAACTCTGAGTACCTTCCCCTTGGACTCCTGCTTAATCACAAAGCCATGCCAACTAGGTTAACTTACAGATGCATACTCTCTAACCTCAGCTGTGGCCTCACTGCTGCCCAGCATCTCTTTTATTCATCTCTCGCTGACTCTGACATTCCTCACAGCCGTTGTTCTAAACATTAAGCTCTGAATTCCAACCTCCTCACCTCTGAACAGATGATGTTATTTCCTACATTATCAATCATTTGAGCAACAAACATTTATGGAGACCAACTGTGTGCCAGGCACTGGGGACAGATACAAAGAAAAAAATAAGAGTCCCTGCTCTCAGGGACTTGACATTGGTAAGGAGGGCTCCTTGCCTTCTGAGACAAAAGCACAAGTTCTTTCTAAACTTTGTCATGGACCTCTTTGCCACTCTGGTGAGATCTAGAAACCCTGTAATTATGTTTTTATTTCAATTTCAGTTAGAGTTTGGCTAAAATAAAGATGATTTTTTTTCCATCCAAATTCACAGACCCCCCTGAAATCTATGCATAGGCTCCTTGGGAATCTGTGGAGCCTTGGTTAGGAACCTCTGCCATAGAGGGAAGGATGGGGTTATGGAGAACATTCAAACATTTTGAGTTGAGGAGGGGAAGGGTAGGAGTTCATAGTAACTCTCTGACCTTAATAACTTTTCAATTTGCACCCTTGACCTCATCGACTCTGGGTCCTTGTTCCAACAATCATCCCTTCTCTCTAATGTATGTTCAATCTCTCGCCTCTCAGCTGGATCCTTTACCTCAGTCTAAAAACATCCAGGACACAAAAGCTAAAAAAACAAACAAACAAAAACCCCCTTTCCTTCATCTACTCATCTTTTCTAATGACTCTCCCTTCTTTTTGTCATCTCTGTCTCGTGCTGGTTCTTCATCTTCCTCCTGTCCATTAAAGGAATGTTTCCAAAAGTATTAGCCCCTCACCTCTCTATATATCTTTCCATGAAGATCTCACCAGCTTCCATGGCTTTAATTATTACATCTATGAAATGTCCTCCAAATCTCTCTGTATATACCCAACCTTACCCTGAGGTCTGTAATGTAATGCCAAGGAAAGGCAACTTCCCAAGGTTCAGAATACCAGCATAGGTGCTCTCCATTTTATTCAGTGACAAACCAAGAACAGAGAAGATCAAAACATGATTCAAAATATCAAAAGATCAAAAATATCAAAAAATATCAAAAAGATCAAAAGATCAAAACATCATTCAAAATACAGCATTTACTAAGTGTGATTAAATAATCTCCAAGTACTACCCCACCCCAGGACTTTCCAATCAATCAATTACAAAGTCCCTGTTCTAAATACTACTCCACCCCTAGGCTGTACCTTCATTTAGTCCACCACAAAGCCCCTCTTCTCAAATGGAGATTAGTTTCCAAACATAAGTAAAGTACCTTCATTTGTTCAATCAGAGCACAAAAAGGTCAAAAGTTCCCCACCCCTGGATCACAATTGAATCTACCCCAGATTAAACATCAAGTTTAAGCACAGCACTTAATACCCAAATGGAGGTCTTTTCTTCATCTTGACACAAGGCAAGTTCTCAGCAATTTTAGTTCCTGGGGAGACAAGGCTTAGCAAGGCCACAAGATACATTGCCAGTCTCTTCATTAATTCATCCTCTGTCTGTAGAACAGTCCTAGAACCCCTGAAAACATTAGCAAAACCCTCTCCCAGGATTTCTGTAAACATACAACAAGAAAATCCTTCTTCAGGGCTTCTGAACCAACAGAAAGGTTCCCAGACCCCTGCAACAACAGCACTGTCCTTCACCAGTGGACAGTATTCACTCTGTCTGCAGGACAGTCTCCAGACCCCTGCAACAACAGCACTGTCCTTCACCAGTGCAGTATTCACTGCAGGACAGTGTCAGTAGCTCTGAACCAACAGAAAGGTTCCCAGACCCCTGCAACAACAGCACTGTCCTTCACCAGTGGACAGTATTCACTCTCTGTCTGCAGGACAGTCTCAGGAGCTCTTAGCCAACAGCCAGGTTTCAGGACTTCTTCAACAAAAGGACTGTCTTTCACCAGTGGACAAATCTGGCAAAACAACATCAAAACAGACAGACAAAGTACCAGCAAAACAGCCATGTCTCCTCAGTCCTTGGCAGCTCAGGGGGCAGGTCTCAAAAGTCCAGGGCAATTCAAAGTGGCCCCCAGCAATTCTCTCAGTCTCTCTCTGCCTCCACGAGGTGCTGCTTCCAAAAAGTTCTTCTGCCTCTCTCTTGTCTCTCCAAATCTACGTCACCAGCTCCTCCCAGTTCAGGACTCTCTTTTCACATCAACAAGTCCATCCCACAGGTGGGATTAACAAGCTCTGGATTTTAACACAATCAATTTGAAAACCAAGCCAATAAAGGGGAATCTTTATGTTCCATTACTATCACAAGGTCCTACTCTCATTTCTAACTGCCCCTTGTATATTTTCTTCTGGATCAATTAAAAATCAGCACCCTCGAAACCAAGGCTGGGGAACCTGCAGAGTCACTGATTCAGTCAAAGGGCTGCACTAGAGGACCACATGTGACCTCAAGGCCGAAGGTTTCCCACACCTGAGTCTAAACTGAACTTTCTCTCCTCCCACGAACTTCTCTGTGTCTATTAGCAACAATAATAGCTAGTACCTACTATGTGCCCGGCACTAGTTAATAGCTTTACAATTATCTCATATGACCCTTAAAACAACCCTGTGAAAAAGATGCTATTATTACCCACATTTTACAGTTGAGGAAATTGAAGCAAAGAATAAGTGACTTACCCAAGGTCACACAGCTTATATGTGTCTAAGGTCAGATATCTCCAGGTCCCATGCTCTATCCAATGCTCTACTTAGCTACTCCTCTCCATATCTAATCTGGTGCTAAACCCTGGGATTTTACTTCTACCATATCTTATGCGAACATCTCTTTTCTCCCATTCTCACTGCTAACACCCTAGGTCAGGTCCTCAACACTTCTCATTCACCTCTGCTACTGCAAAAGTCTAAATGACCTTCCTTCTGTCTGTCCCCTTTCCAATACATCCTTTACACTGTAGCTCATGCAGTTTTCTTAATGCACTGCTCCAATCATGCCACCTACTCTTCATGCTATATTTGACAATATTTTCTTTCATATATTTTGCCTTCCAAAAAACTAGACCATACAATTCAGGAATTTAACAAACAATTGTCGCAGACTTACTATGTTCAAGGAACTAAGGAAATATGTGCAAGGTCACTAAGGAAATAAAAGAAAGAATGAAACAATCTCTTGCCCTCAAGATCATTCCTTTGCGGAGGGGGAGGGCAGGAGGAGGGTATACCTGTATACAGGTGAGTATTTACTTAATATAAGTAATTAAATTATTAATAATTTTAAAAATTAATAAATTTAAAAATTATTAATAATTAATAAAAATTAATTAAAAATAAATAATTAATAAAAGTAATTTGAGAAGGGAGAGAATATTTACTAAATGGAAGTAACAAGAGGATTTTCAGTTGACATATATCACCTAAGCAGATTCTTGAAGGACAATGAGGATTCTGGTAAATAAAAAATGACAAAGGCATGAAGGATGGTGTATATAAATTGAAAGGAGATATAACATCTAGTTTAGGATATAGCTAATAGTCTAATTGGGGCAACGAGGTGGCCTGGAATCAGGAAGACTCATCTTCCTCAGATCAAATCTGGACTTAGATACTTACTAGATGGGCTAGTCACTTTACCCTGCTTGCCTCAGTTTCCTCATCTGTAAAATGAGCTAGAGAAGGAAAAAGCAAACCACTCCAGTATCTTTACCAAGAAAACCGAGAATGGGATCACAAAGAATCAAACACAATTGAACAATAGTCTAATTTGACTGGAATGTAAAAGTTGTGAAAGAGAATAATAGGAAATAAGGTCAGAGAAGTAGGTTGAAGTCAGATTATGGAGGTTTTAAATGATAGGCTGGTGAGGCTTTTGTTTTTGTTTTGTTTTGTTTTTGTCCCAGACACAATGAGGAATCCCTGAAATTTTTAAAGATAGGCAATGACATGGTCAGACAGCAGTTATCATCGAAAGAGTATTTTGGCAGCTGGGTGGAAGGTGTGATTAGAGAAGGACTAGATTGGAACCAATTAGGAGGTTATCACAAGAGCTCAGGAGTGAGGTGATGAAGTGTTGAATTAGTGGTGGTTGTGTACTTGGAGAGATGGATGCAAGAGAGATGCTGGAAGGAGAATGAACAAGACACCAACTGATTGGATATGGAAACGAGGGGGTGGTAAGAATTTAAGATGACTCTGAGTTTGAGATACCGATGAGACATCCAGGTGGAGATAACAGCCCTGGTTTGGGCCTAGACTTCAGAAAAGATTGGGCTTAAATATATGGACTAGGAGACATATGCATAGAGATTATAATTGATGAATGAATAATGAACCTATGGGAAAAGATGAAATCACAAAGAGTATAGAGAGAGAGAAATTAAGTGAGCTCAGACTAGAGTTGGGGACATCCACACTAAGCAAAGAAGAGATGGAAGAGGGGGCGGCCAGGTAGCACAGCAAGTAAGAGCACTGGCTCCAGTGTCGGGATGACCTGGAGATCAAATTCCAGGCTCAGATACTCAGCACCACACCCAGAAATAACTGGCCTGTAACCTTGAGCAAGTTGCTTAATCCCGATTGCTTAAAAAAAATAAATAAATAAAAGAAGAGATGGAAGATTCAGCAAAGGGACTGGTCAGTAGGAAGAAAAGCAAAATCACTGAAGCAAAAAAAGTGCTATGTGTCTAGAAGGGGATGGTTACTAATGTCAAAGCTGCAAAAAGGTTGAAGATGAGGACCAAGAAAAAGTCATTCCATTTTTGAAGTTATAATGGAAATTGTGAATGAAGAAATGTCAATAAAGTGGTAAGGTCAACAGAGACTGTAAGGAGCTGCTGAGTGAGGAAACTGGGCACGAAACAACTGTTTTTGTGAATCTGGTGGTTGAAAAGAGAGATATAGGATGAGAGCTTTAGAGGAAGAATGGCAAACCTAAGTGGAGTTTGAAGAACTGGGGAATAATCTGGTAATGATTGTAGGCAGCAGTAAAGAGTCTGATATATAGGGGGAAATCAATGATGAGGAAAAGAGGAAAAAATGACCAAGACGGCCAGCTCCCTTCTCAGAAAAGACAGGAGATGGGATCCTGGCTTTGAGTAGAGGATTTAGCAGGAGCAAAAGCACGAGACTAGAAGAAAGAGGACAGGTAGAGATGTTAAGGGATTTTGAGATATGGAGATGAAGTGTCTCATAACAAATGGCACTGGGTTTTTTTCTCCAACGAAGTAGTAATCAAGTAGAGAGACCAAGGAGTGTGGAAATGTTTGACAGTTTAGAGTAAGAGGTTTGGAAGAGGTCCTTTGGGGAAGCATGATAATCAGAGAATAGGAGGCCTCTTTGGTGGCAGAGGGGGACAAGATGGCATGAGACAACATGAATTTGTAAGGATCCCATTGATAAAATTGCTTGACTTTCTCCAGCACTATTCAGGAGCATGAATGTGGCAAAGGTTCTCCTCCTTCCTCCTTCACTTGGTAACCTTTCTTCTTTTGAGGTTCATGCCCGTCATGTCTACCATCCTATCAAAATCCTGGTAGCTGCTGTACTATCTACAGACTCTAAGTCACCCTCCCTCCTCAGTGGATTGGATACCTGGCTTACAATGTTTTCTCTCCTCCCCACTCCTGCCCTTCTAGCAAGTGAATTCGATATACTTATTCTCTTTTAAATATCCTAACCACTCAGTTCCTTAGCCTGCTCCATGAGCTACTCCTCCACACCACCTCAGCCCCACACAAAGATGGTCATACCCTTGACCTTGCCACTCACAAACGTACCACTGCATTCAAGAATTCTGAAATAATCTTTTGGCTTTTCACCTCTCCCTCTGCCTTCCCTTAAATAACCCTATTGTTATTGCTCACTGTAACCTCCAATCCCTTGACTTCCTCAATCCTCTCCATCACTTGCCTGCATTTGCCACTCTCCTTCCCCCCACCCCCTGTTGGCTTTTTGTTGAACCAATTCAACTCTATACTATCCTATCAAATCCCTAAGCCCCCTTATATCACCAATTACAACCAGTCAAACCTCAGTCTTGGGTCATTCCCACCATTTGTCACCTTCTTGCCTATACAGGTGATACTGAAGGAAGGTGAAGAAAATCAAAGCCAAGCTTTGACTTGGTGTCTCCACTTTCTCTTCTCTCACTCTCTTAACCCCTTACAAGCTGGCTTCTGACCTTATCATTCCACAGAAACTTCTCTTTCCAGATTCACTAATTGCCAAATCCAATGGTTTTTTTCTCAATCCAAATTCTCCTTGATCTCTGTGAAGCCCTTGGCACTATTGGTCACTCCTCAAAACTTTCTTTTCTTTAGGTTTGCAGGATACCATTTCACCTGGTTTTCCTTCTACCTGTCTACTTCTGACTTCTTTGCTGGATCCTCTTCCAGATCACACCCTCTACCTTTAGGTATCCTTCAGGATTCTGTCCTGGGTCCACTTCTCTTCTCCATCTTTTATAATTCACTTGGTGGTCTCATCAGCTCCCATGGATTTAATTATTATCCTACACTGAAGATTCTCAAATCTACCTTTCCTGCCCCAGATTCTCTTCTCATCTCCAACTGCCTGACACCTCAAACTGGAGGTCCAGTAAACTTAGTATGTCCAAAACAATATTTCCCCCAAACCTTCCCTTTCCCCCATCCCCATCAACTTTCCCTATTACTTTAAGGGGCAACACAATCCTCCCAGTACCCCTGGCTTGTAATATAGGAATTATCCTGGATTCCTCACTCTCTCTCCCCCATTTTCAAACTGCTGCCAATACCTATCAATTTCACCTCTTCAACATCTCTTAAATATACCCCCCTCTTCTCTCCTCTGACACTAACATCATTCTAGCATAGCCCCTCATGATTTCACACCTTAATTACTTGGATAGCCTGCTTGGTAGGTCTGCCTGCCTCAAGTCTCTCCTCACTCTAATCTACCCTGCATTCAACCACTTGAAAGTGATTTTCCTAAAGCTCAAATCCAGTCATCCGCCATACTCAATAAACTCTATTGGCTTCTTATTGCCTTCAGGAACAGATACAAAATCCTTCATAACACAGCCCCTTCCTACCCTTCCAGTCTTGTTACACCTTAGTTTCCTACTTATATTCTTATCCAATGACAGTGGCCTCTAGGCTGTTCCATAAACAGGTTATTCCATTTTTTTTTTTTTTTACTCCAGTCATTCTCTCTGGCTATCCTTCTTGCCTGGAATGCTCTCCTCTCTCAACTCCTGACTACCGACCTCCCTGGATTCCTTTAAGTCCAGACTAAAATCCCATGTTCTACAGGAAGCTTTCCCTAACCCCTCTTCATTCTACTGTTTTCCCTCTTTAATTATTCCCTATTTATCCTGTATATAGCTTGCCTTGTATATGTTTGTTCATATGTTGTCCCCCACTATACTGTATGCTCCTTGAGGGACATGTAGGTGATCTCAAGACCTACAATCCCCATTTTATAGTTGAAGAAACTGAGGCAGAGTTCAAGTGGTTTACCCAGGGGTCACAAAGCCAGTAAGCATCTGAGGCAAGATTTGAATGCAGGTTCAAGACATAAATGGCTATACTGAGATTTTTGGCAACTTCTCTGCTGAGAAGGCAGCCATAAACCTAAAATAGCTCAAAGGCATCCTGCTTTGAAGTTGAAAGCTTAATGGAATGTACTTTTTTTTTTTTTAAGCAATCAGGGTTAAGTAACTTGCTCAAGGCTACATGGCCAGTTATTTCTGGGTGTGATGCTGAGTATCTGAGCCCAGATTTGATCCCCAGGTCATCCCAACACTGGAGCCAGTGCTCTTACTCACTGAGCCACCTGGCCACCCCTACACAATTGGGGTTAAGTAACTTGTTCAAGGTTACATGGCCAGGTGTTTCTGGGTGGGTGCTAAGTGTCTGAGCCCGGGATTCTATCTCCAGGTCATCCCAACACTGGAGCCGATGCTCTTACTCGCTGTGCTACCTGGCCACCCCTGGAATGTACTTCTAACAAAAATGTAATGTGATATATAATGGGAAGTGAAGTAGACTGTGAGTTGACAAGAGAAAGAGGGGGCTTGGCACAGGCAGTTTGAAACAATGGATTCTCACCACATCTCCTGCCACTTACAGTGACCTTGAATTCTAACCAGTTAATCTCTCTTGAACTTTGTTTCCTTATCTATTAACTGGATAGACAACTCCTACTACTCCTTCAAAGGGTTTTACAATTGCATTCGAGTCCATTCTTATTACAATTCTTAGACTAGGAAATTGTCTCCAAAGGAGCCTAACTCCCTAGACTTACCATCTGTGTGCCTTTCTTATAGCTCATCATTTCACACCTATAAACTGGATGTGACAAGAGCCATACAATCTGACTAGGCTTCACACTGCTTTATGACTTAAAGGAGAGGTAGGATAAGAAATAACTCAAAAGGCAAGAGTGTCAGGTGTGTGTAATTAATATCCAGATCCTAATTTGAGGCACAGAAGCAAAGGGTATTCCAGAAATTCAAGGGTCCTTATAAAATAATTTAACATAAGGGTAGCTATGTGTTCTTGCTATAAACAATATCAGTGGACATATGATCACATAGAAGTTGAACCTCAATTTCTTACTTTTTAACCGTGTAAAATGCATGGAAAAAAAAATCTATGTAAGCATCTCATGGCCTTAAGTCAAATAGTTTTCTTTGCCAAGGAGAATATTCTTTGAACTGGGAAGAAATGAACAAAAGCTGAAGCGTTTAAACCCATGGATAAGTAAGGATTTAACAATCAAATTGATCTAGCGATCACTGATTAAGTACTTCCTGTGCTGTGCACTAGGGATACTGACAAGTCAATGAAGGAGCACTTAAGTGGCCTTCTATGTGCTGGACATTGGAGATGTAAAGACAGGCAAAACACAGTCCTTGCTCTCAAGAAGCACAGTCTAAAGGGAAATGGTGTGCAAACAACTACATGCCAACAAGATAGATAACTGAGAAGGAAGGTGCGAGTATCAAGGACTGGAAAAGTTTTCTTATGAAAGTTGGGAGTACTTTAAGGAAGTCAGAGGGAAGGAGCAAAAGAGTGAGAGAATTCCAGACAAGGGAAAGACTATGAAAGTGCCTGTAGTGTGAGAAGTGGAGTTGTCTTCTACAAGGAATGCAAGGACAGCGGAGCTAGAATGTAGAGAATATGGGTGGTAAGCGGGGTCTAAATTATAAGAAGGCAGGAGAGGAGCAGGTTTTAGAGGGTTTTGAACCACAAACACAGGATTTTACATGTGATCCTAGAAGGAGCCATTGGAATTTACTGAAAGGGGGTGGAATAGGGGAAGAGTTTGACATGATCGAACCTTTTGACAGCTAAATGGAGGATAAACTTGAATAGGGAAAGACTTGAGATAGAGACTCTTACCAACAGGCTATTGCAATAATTCAGGCAACAGGTGATGGTGGTCTGGAACTGCATGGTGGCAGTGCCAGAGGAGAGGAGACATGTGCAAGAAATGTTATTAAGGCAGAGACAATATAATAGATATGGGGGGAAGAATCATGAGTCACGGAGGATACCTAAGTTGGAAGCCTGGTGGTACTTTCAAAAATAGAAAATTTAGGAAGATAAGAGGGCTTGGGGTAGGGGGAGATGGTTCAGTTTTGGACATGCTGAGTTTAAGATGTCTGGTATATCCAGCTTGAGATAAGGCAACTGAAGATATGAGACTGGAGATCAGGAAAGAAATTACAGCTGTGAAAAAAAATCCCTGCCCTAGAGGAGTTTACACCCTGGCCAGGAAGAGATAAAACACACACATAGACATAGATATGAGGTAATTTCAGAAGAAGGTGCAGCTGGTGAGGGTGGACAAAACTTCATATGGTGCTTGAACCCAGCCTTGTAACAAGTAGATTCTTAGGGGCAGTCAGGGGGAAAGAATAGATTCTAGGCACAGGTCCAGTCAGTGCAAAGATAACCAAGATAGGCATTAGAGTGTCATGTATGACAAAAACTAAGACCATGAGTTTGGCTGGACCATAAACATGCATGAAGGTAAATAATATCACTTATGTAGCCTGTTAAGGTTTACAAAGTGCTTTACACAGTCTCTCATTTGATCCTCATGACAATTCTGGTAGATAGGTGCTATTATTCCTATTTTACAGAGAAGGATACGAAGACAGAAGTGATTGTTGTTGATTATCCTCCAGTCTCAAAGAGGATCAAAACATCAGGAAGGTGGAGAGATATGAATGAAATGATTGTATATAGGTAGACTAAAAAACTAGTTGTACAACCCAAATCAAAGGGTAATCAATCACTAATGGCTAGACTGTAGAGAAACCCTGTCCACTCCCATCTTTGGTCCTACTATTCAGAATTTTTATCTGTGTTGGCTGGATGAGGGCATAGATGGCATGCTTATCAAATTTACAAATAATTCAAAGCTGAGAGGGAAAACTTCCATACCATGTTATAGCAAACAAACTGCAATGTTGGATCTAACATGGTGACACTTAATAAGCATGTCATACTATTACATTGAATTTCAACAATTCATAAGCACAACCAAGGGGAGCTGTAGATAGACCTTGCCACTATAAACATTACCAACAACCTTTTAGATGGCTTCAGAGATGAAAGTGAGGCTGATGACTTTGCAAAGCCCTCACTTACTTCAATCCAATTCACCTGTACATCACGGCATCACCTTCCTGATGTCATGGTCCACTTCAAGAAGTAAGGACAAACAATGATTTTTTAAATTATCAAATCTAATGGCCTTTTCTCAGTCTTTATTTTCTTAACCTCTCTGGAGCCTTTAGCACTGTTGACCATCATCTCCTCTACAGTACTATTCTCTCTTGGTTCATTTGCCTTGACAGTTGCTTCTCATCCCATTGTTGGATCTTCATGCATATCATGTCAATTCAATGTTAACGTCCTACAAGGTTCTGTCCTGGGTCTTCTCCTTCTATGTCATCTCGATTGGTGGTCTCATCAGCTCCCATGAATTCAATTATCATTAGGCAAATGATTCTCTGGTGAGCTATGGTCACTTATCACAATTGCCCTTTGAACAACTTAACTGGATGTCTCACAGGCATTTCAAACTCAAGATGTTGAAAAGAGAATTCATTGTATTCCCCTACCCCCAAACCTTCTCCTCAACTTTCTTATTACCATCAAGGACACCACTATTCTTCTAGTCATCCACCTTTGCTCAAAACTTCTGGGTATCATCCTTGACTCTTCACTTGCACATACCACAAACAATCCAGTTCGTTGTCTATTCATTTCTACTTTGAAAATCTCTCGAACACATCTTCTTCCATTCATACAATGAGTATTCTCCATCAGGTCTCATCATCTTTTATACTATTGAAACTTTTCTAATTGGTCTCCCTCTCCCAATTCCTACCCCTACTCCAGTTCATCTTCTACTCAGCTGCCCAAGTGATTATCAAAGATATGGAGTTGACCCATGTAACTCCCCACTTCCCAACTCAATATATATTTTACTAACTCCCTATTACCTGAGACCAAATATGTTTTCAGATGCATAACACTTGAATTTTGCTTCACTGTACATACGTCTAATAAGTTTTTTCTTGCTTTCTCAATGGGTATGGGAAGGGAAGGCAGGAGGTAGAGAATTTGGAACTGAAATTAAATATTTAAATAGTCTACTGTTTGGCATTTAAATGTCTTCACAACCAACCTGGCCCATTCTTAGCTTTCCAGTTTTCTTCTTCACAGATATAGCTAAAGTGACCCTTTTCTGGTTCCTCACATAACAATATCCTGACTTTTCACTGGTCATCCTCCCTACCTGAAATGCTCTCTCCTTACCCTCCACCATCTGTTAGCTTCCTTCACATCCTATCTTCTGCAAGAGACCCTTCTGGTTCTTCCCTTCCTCCTTCTTTCTCCTCATACTTGTATATACTTATTTACTTTTCTACTTTATTAGAATGTGAATTCCTAGAGGAAAGGATCAGGATTTTTTCTTTTTCCCTTTCTTTGAATTATCACCGTTTAGCACTGAACCTGGCATATAGTAAATGTTTAATAAATGTCTGTTGACTAAAAGAAGAGGGACAAGTATGTTTTAGCAGCCCAAAAAGCTAATGCGATCTCAGACAGTACAGATGATGAAGGGTGGGGGGCAGGGAAGAAGTGATATTCATTGTACTCTTCCCCTGTTACAGTACAATGGAATATTGTGTTCATTCAGGGTGTCATATTTTAGAAAGGTAACGACAGCGCCAAGAACTGAGAGGTCAGCATTGTGAAGGTTCTCAAGATAGACCAGAGATGAGAAGACTTAAGACAACAGCTGTCCTCAAGTATGTGAAAAGCTACTATACATAAAAGGGATTCAATTTTTCTGCTTGACCACACAGTGAAAGGAAATTGGAGAAGCTGATAGCTATAAAGAAAAATTTAACAATTAAGGTTATCCAAAAGTAGGTCTTCAAGCAAAGGCTAGATGATCACTTGTCCATTTTATTATAAACAAAAGTGTTGAACCAGATGATTTCTGAAGTCCTTTAGAACTATGAGGTTCTACAATTCTGGCTGCTCCTGAATTTAACAATGAGAGGTAGCATTTATGAATTCTATAGCCAAGCTTTGGGCTGGCTAATAAACCTTACAGTATTTCTTTTACAGTCTAGAAACTATGTAATTTCTAAAATCGGTAACAGAATTTCCATCTCTCAACAAGAACATCAACTCTTCCTAACTGAATTCTAGAATGTCTTAACTGGTGGTCAAGACAGGGGGCTTGGTTAACAATGGATTGGGAAAAAGCCACAGGGGGTAAAATAAGAACCACTAGCATATGGGCAGATACACAGGTTATCCTCATCACACTGAGTGAGCATTTTATGGGTGGCCCAAATAATAAAGGTTCCTGACTCTGGCTAGCTTCAGATTCAGCCACATTTACAAAAAGGTTTTGATACCTTATGGCAGAGCCTGGTAATAATGTATTCATTATATCATTACAAAACACTGGTTGAAGTCTTTGCATATTATGCCTATAAAAGTGTATTAAGTCTAAATTATATTTAAATAAAGTTGTACTCATCCATTTCTCTCAAATCTGTTCTGGAGACTGGGGTTTTTATTGCAGTGCTCTGGATTTGCTGGAGGATATTATTTCTATTATCTACTCTTAGAAGAATTTTGATGGCATTTTGTTTTCTATTTATCTGAGAAGTACTTCTCATTAGCACTTGCATAGTAAGCTCCCGGCAGGTAAAAGCTGTTTACATTTGTGGCCTCGGAAAAACCAGAAATCCTTGGGTGTTGCCTTTTTTTTTTTTAAAGTGGAATTATGATTTCATTGGCATAGCAAAGTCTTTTGGTAAGGACACTCCCTCTCCTAAAACAGATGAGCACTTGCTCTACAACATAAGAGTCTTAGAGTTGCCACACAGCAACCCAATTTGTGCCAGAAGTAGGACTTGAACCCAAATTTTCCTTACTCTGAGGTTCAGTTGTCTCTCCACTATGCCAAAGCATGTCTCTCTGTAGTTCTTGCTCTGGAAAGTATCAGATCAAATCTTTTAAAAAACCTAATCAGTTTTAAATCATGGTTTAAGAAGAAGGTGGGAAATTCTTTTGAAGGAACCATAGAAGGTACATTGAAACAAGTCTTTCCCAAGACTGCATAGGTCATTAGCAGGGTTCATGGTGAACCACCTAACTACTCCCTTACTCATCTCTCAGATGACACCAACGCCTTACACAAGGAAGCATCAGTAGTTTATTGTCTCTGGCATAGGTTCCTCATTCTGTTGTTTACATGTTATGATTGATATATTCGACAATTACCACAGTTTAGAGATAATAGGCACCACCTTGATATATCACCTGATAAATCAAGTCACTTTAAAAACATATGTGGGTCATCCTTTTCTTTGTGACCAGAGCAGTTGTTAATCTGGTTTACCTGGAATAGCAATAATAACTCAATCTGAATCCAGGATGGAGTTAAAAAATAAGAACCGAAGGAGGGCCCAGATGTTTATCTTTTAATGAGGTCCAAAGCCACTTGTTCATAACTACATACACACTGTAATAGCAGGAAAAGTGTATTATTCTGGTTAAAACATTGTAAGAACAACGTAATTTCCTATCCTAGAAAATAGAGATGATAGTTCAGTGATTTGGGACAAATCTATACAAAATGCTGCCAAAGTGGCCAAACCTCCAAATTTAGTGAGTCTGATCTACTACAGCTTCTCCTTTTGGTCATCATGCTAGCCACATGGTGCTAGGCTCACTTGTTGCACAGTATCAAGATAACACCTGCCGAATCAGACTTGCCAGATTTTTTCAGTCTGGCATCAGACTGCAAATATTAGCAATATACCCACACAAAGAATTAGGTCAACTCTGAGGCTCTAGTTCAGACTTGCCCGGAGGCAAGGAGATGTTCACATAATGATCACAGGATGTTTTCTTCAACATTGGGATGCAGTGAATTACTTAAACTATTATGTGAGTAACTTAAAAAAAAATTATTTCCTCTTACTTCAAGCTTGCTATATCAAGCATGCATAACAGTAAACAAAGATATCAAAACCAGCTGGGCTTCTACCAAAGACAATCAATTTTACCGTGTAGTTTAGGACTGATGCAATCTAAGAAATCCTTTACTGATCTCAGCAATATCAGTATCTAGGAATAACTAAAGCAGGAGTCCTGACAAATTTTACACTTTTAAGCTGGCAAAATTTCATTTCTTTTTTCTCTCCTGAGCTGTCCAAGGTGTAGAAATAATTAGACAAATACTGGAGAAAAAAACATGGGAATGAACTTCCCAGTGCTGCTATTAAAATGGTTCCAGTAGAGTTAAGCTTCATTATCACATTAATGTAGAACTCTAATGGGGGCTAGTAAATCAACAGAGCTCCTTCATTTAATAGTTGAGAAAACTAAAATCCAGAAGGGAAAGGATGACTTGCTTGGGTAACAAAAAATCAGGACTCCAACACAAGTCTTATGATTCCAGAATGGGTATTCTACTCAATATATAGTATGTCCCAAGTTTTAGTGCAATTTTTAAGCACTTAAAATTTTCGGGACACTCTTATTATACTGCCCTACCCCCACTCACGTCATCATCTCCCTGATGTCATGGTCCTCTTCCAGGACTAAGGACAAACACAACCTGTAAGTAGCCCGAGCTGCCTGAACTGGTGACCTCGCCAGTCAGGTAACTCAACCCCACTTCTCCGTCTCCTTCTCCCCAAAGACGTTAAATTTTGATGGCCAAAAGTTGCCTCCTTAATTTAGGATTTATTGGCCAGTCTTCTTTCTTTCCTTAAATCCATTTCTCTCTGGACCTCTCAGACTGGACAACAATCGGTCCCAGCCCAAGCACCACTTCATGGCTATTTTTTAGGCCCTCCAGGCTCTGAGTGAATGGAAATAGCAACTGCTTATCTTCTGGCCAACAAGTCCGAGGATATTCCCCTCCCAGTTTGATTTTTCTCCCTTTTTTTAATGAAAGAGGCCTATGCACTGAACTGGCGTTAGCGCACTCCAAGGGAAAACCTGAAAGGATCTTGGCCTTCAAAGCGCCAGGGTCTCTCCCTGCAACCTGGGGCCCAGATGACTCTGGAGAAAAGAGTGAGGCCGGTGACCTTGCACAACCCCACCTCCCTCCTTCAAATCAAAGCCAGCGCCAGTCATGGACGGTCGCCGTCTCCCAGATATCTCGGCCCTCTTAAGAACGTAGGACAAACCCAACCACCAGCGCAGACGAAGCGTGGGTCCTGGCGTTAGAGCTGAAGGATTTTGCCATGCCCAGCTCGAGGCAGGCCGTATCCCACTGACGCCCTCGCCTGGTATCGCCCCTGCTCCCGCAACTTCCACGGTGGGCATCGGCACTTTCTAGAAGAGTCGGCATCGTGCGGGTTTCCGTTGTCTCAGCAAGCGGGGGCGCCCATCAAGGCTTGAACGTGGAATCCAACTTGTCCCACGAGGTCGTGCGTGAACACGGCAGGCAGCGCCCGGCTCCCACACTAGCAGACCCAAAGCCGCCTTCCTTAGGCTCTTCCCGGTCAGAAGCTTCTTTCGGACAAGGGGGGCGCCGTGAGGCGCCTCGGGGACAGGCTGGGCCCAATCCCCCCGCCCGCGGGCCTCGCCTCCGGGTCCGACGTGGAGGGCGGGCCTGCTGCCGCACTGGCCACACTGTCCCCAGGTCAGTGCAGGCCGGCCGGCCCTGAGAATGCCTGGTCGGAGGAGGCCGCTCAGGCCGCGGGCACTCCCTCCACTTGTAGGAGCCGAGGAGGAGAAGAGAGGAACGGGCGGGGGCGGACCCACAAGACCACGATCCTCGCCCGCCCGCCCCTCACTCCTCCGCCAGCGCGGTGGAACCGCCCGCCGCGCCAACATGGCGGCACTTCGGGGACGCTTCCCGCGCGCGCGCGCGTGCGCTCTCCACAGTCTGGGCTCGGAGAAATTAGACCGGAAGGAAGGTGAAGGGCTGCGGGGGCTCGGGGTTTCCCCGGGAGCCGCGCAGGGGCCACGGGGAAGGCGGTGAGCCGTCGCAGCACGTCTCCGGCCCGGGGAAGAAGGCGGGGCCGTGCGCGACGGGAAGAGGCGGAGCGCGCCTCCGGGGCGGGCCGAGGCGGGGCGGCGTGACGGGACGCGGTGACGTAGGGCGGCGCGGTGACGCACGCCCCTTTGTTGGCTCAGTAGCGGTAGCAGCGGCCGTGGCTGTGGCGCTGGGGGTTGTTTTCTCTCGGAGGCCGGAGCGGAGCCGCGTCTGACCGAGGCGAGCGGGGGCCCCCCTCCCTCCCCTCCCCCTTTCCTCCCCGCAGCCGCTGCCGCCGCCGCCGCCACCACCAGCACCGCCACCACCGCCACCACCACCTACCCCCGGCCACCACCTCCCGCCGCTGCCGATCGGGCCCCCCGCGTCCGGCCGGGGAGGAGCCGCCGCCCGCGCCCGCCGGGGCTGGAGCCGGGGCCGGAGCCGGCCAGGCCCGGGCTCTCCCCCCCACTCCCCGCCCCGCCGCCGCCGCCCGCCCGCCCCCCGCGCGCCATGGACTCAGACGAGGGCTACAACTACGAGTTCGACGAGGACGAGGAGTGCAGCGAGGAGGACAGCGGCGCCGAGGAGGAGGAGGACGACGACGACGAGGAGCCCGACGACGATAACCTGGACCTGGGCGAGGTGGAGCTGGTGGAGCCCGGGCTGGGCGTCGGGGGCGAGCGGGACGGGCTGCTGTGCGGGGAGACGGGCGGCGGGGGCGGCGGCAGCGCCCTGGGGCCCGGCGGGGGCGGCGGCGGGGGCGGCGGCGGGGGCGGCCCCGGGCACGAGCAGGAGGAGGACTACCGCTACGAGGTGCTCACGGCCGAGCAGATCCTGCAGCACATGGTGGAATGTATCCGGGAGGTCAACGAGGTCATCCAGGTGAGGCGGGCGGCGGTGGAGCTGGGGGGACGTGGGACTAGGCCCGGCGGGGCGGGGCGGCACGGCCAGGCCAGGCCCCGGCCACTTGTTGATCCACGCCGGCCCTGCGGTTCTGGGGGGCCCGGGAGGAGAGGGCGGTGCTTGGGCGCCCCGCCATGGCGGAGGCCTCGGGCCGGCCGGGCAGGGAGCGCAGGGCCCGGGCCCCGCTGGCCTCGGTCAGAGGGGAGGGCCGCCCTCAGCCTCCTAACCCGCTCCAAGTTGGCCTTGGCGGCCCCCGGCGCCCCAGGCAGGGTTGCCGGAGGGAGCGGAAGGAAGGCTTCAACTTGCGAGAGCCGGGAGCCAACTTGGAGGCGGGGGCGCCGGGGCTGCCCCGAATGGCGCGGCGTGGCTGGGCCTCCCCGCGGGAGCGGGGCCGCGGCCGGAAAACATCTGTTTACAACCCCGCAGGCTCGGCGTGGGGGAGGGGGCGGGCGGCCGGGCCCGGCTCACCTGCGCGGCCCCGCCGGGAGCGGCCGGGCTCGGGCAGGCGCTGTCCCGCTCCTCCTTCGCTCTGGGCCGGGGTCTGCTTCCGTGCTGCTGGGGGAGGGGGCCGCGGCCACACTTGAGTCCCGCACTCTGTCGCTTTTTAAAAAGAGGAAAATCTGCCTTATTGTTTAAATTGAAACAATGCTCCGATTGTAGCTGGAAACCCAGGGCCAGCTCCCTGCCCCGGGACTTCTTCGTCTGCTCCCTCCTTTCCCGGGCCGGGAGCTTTGTTCAGGCCGGTCAACCACCTTCCTTTGAAGCCTCCTTTCCTGTGGTTCAGATTGTATTTTGAGCTTCAGGAAATGAAGGGAAGTTTCCTTTTGCTTTTGGAAACATTCTTAACACTTGATAAGAGGTTGAGGAAGAGGAGTGTAACTGCAGTCTTGATTTAAATAAGAGTTTTCTTTCTGTTAAAAAAAAATCCCTTAGTGTATAGAAACTAAAGGAAATTTCTGAACATCGATAAGCTTCCTGCTTTGCAAAGTTGCTTGGTAATTTTTTTCCTTGCTGAATGTGCAGTGGTGGAAAACCCAGTAAGATCTTTCCAACTATATTTTCTGTTTTGCATTAAAGTGAAACATCTAATATAATAATGACTAAAAAGTTTGAGAATAGATGAAAACATTCAGTGACCACTTGGTAGTGTCTCTAAATTCATTTTTAAAAGTGTGAATACAGGTTTAACTGGGAGCACATTTTTAAGACTTGTTTTCCTAAATACAGAAACACAAGGTATAACCTATATTTGGAAAGGATGAGACCATACTTTAATTAAGTACCAGAAACCTTTAAACTTTCCAGGCAGCTAACTGGCTGAAATGGAAGCAGCACTGAACTTAGAGTCAGGACTTTGAGTTTCTGATCTTAGCTCCTCTGTTTTGCTACTGGTATGACCCTCAAGTCACTTAATCTTCTTGTGTCTCAGTCTTTGCATATATAAGATGAGAGCAGTTGAGCTAGGTGACCTTTTAGCTCTAAATCCTATGATCCATAATTTCTAAAGAGAAGCTAATATAGAAGTAATTTTTTGAACTGTAACCTTAATTAGCTTTTCTGAATTTGAAAAATACAACTTTTTTTGACTCCTGTGAGTTGGACAGATCCTAGAATTGTTTTTTGTTTTTTAAACTTAATTCTAGTTCATTTGTGTGGGGCTCAGAGGCCTTGGGGGAAACATTTCATTCAGCAGGATTCTGTGTTGCTGAAGATGCAAAGATGTGAAAATGATACTTGTCTCTGCCCTCAAGAAGCTTATAAGTCAGCACAGAGTTAAAAAATTTTCAGCTAGTTTTTTAGCTTTTGTTTAACCTCCCTTTGATCTTTAAAAACAACTTATTTCACATACCTTAAATCCCTACTACATTTCTGATAGATATGAATTACTTTGGCATTTCATAAGATCAGAGTTAAAGAACAACTTAGCATATTCTCCAACACCAAGTATTGAATACCTGTTATGGGTCAGGTACTGTAAGAGACCAGAGGGGGTGAGGCAGATAAAGTGAGACTAGTCCTTTGCTCTCAAGGAACTTGGATTCTTAGTGTGATGGGTCACTGACAGTACAAAAATGTGACTATTGCCATTTAAATCCTCTTTTAGATAGTTTTGGGGACATAAAATGAATTCTAATCCTCAGGATGAATAGGACCCACGTGAGCAGTTGTTGGTGAACCACTGAATGCCATGAAAATTTTCAGGTCCATGTTACCATATTGGTTCAGATTTGAGCAGCACCCCAAAAAATGAAATAGGAATAAAATGTTGTTTCACATTTTACTTGGTGAAATTATAAGACATTCTTAGGTTTTTATATAAACCAGATTGAGGAGTGTCACATAAAAATACAGCCTGTGTTTTTACCAAAAGGGTAAAGTGAATTTAAGGCTTCTTTCGGACATTTCACTAATTTGAACATAAAACTTGACGTAGATGTGTATTTAATTATTACTATTGTCTGACAGTGAAATTATTTGTCCTAAACCTTGTCTTTTATAACTAATAATAGTAGTCTTTCATAACTAACAACAATATCATCTGTATGGCACTTTAAGGTTTGCAAAGCACTTAACTATATTTTATCCTTACTACAACACTGGGAGGTAAAATGCTATTATTGTCCCCATTTTACAGATGAGGAAACTGAGTTTGAGTGACTTGCTCAGGGACACACTGCTAGTAAATGTATCAGAACCAGTACCCTTGTTATATATGATTTTAAATATTTGCTAGTCTAGTGTTTTGCATATAGAAAACTCAGAAAATGAATTTTCAAGTAAAAAAAATTATCCTAAATCAGATTCTATGCTAATTATGTAGTTTGTAAAGCAACCACAGACCAACTACCCTACACACACATACACACAAAACTTGTTAAGTAAAATCTTTTAAGACCCATTCACTGATTTTTTTCAAAATCTGAGGGTAAAAAGTAAGACACCAAAACTAATAGTTAAATTGGTATTTGGCTTTGAACTTTAGTTGCAACTTTTTTTGTGGGGAGGGGAAGGTATTAAATGGCCATTTTTTCTGGGCTACACCCAACAAATTACCACTTAGACATTTAGGTTCAGAAAGCTTTGGTGTAGGGAAGCCATACAGTAGGACTGGCCCAAGACTGGGCTGCAGTTCTTTTGTCTAATTTGTATTCTTGTTCAATGATCAGTTATTTTTATGCCTTTCTTGTCTGGCTGCATCAGAGTTGCCTCTTTTAGTCTTGGACCTTCTAAGAGAAGGTTAGGGACTATCTGACTTGCTTTTTTACAGAAAGATCTTTGAACTTTTTTAAAAACAATACCACTGAGTGCTACTTTAGTGTAATTTAAAGTTTGTACTATGACTTCTGAGAGTCTCTATTTTTAATTAAACTGACATCACAGCTGCTACTCGTCATTCTGTACTCCATAATCTGAATATGAAAGTTAGGGTTGTGGAATTCTCAGTCAGCCAAACTCTTATAGGTACAGTGATCCCCAAATATTGAATGAAACTAAAGGACTATCATTTGCACTGTTTTTAGTGGATTGAAATATTGTTTTAATTAAAAACTATGATTAATGCAAATAGGAATTTAGCAGTAGCGGATTTTTCCTAATTGTAATTAATTTTAAACTGTGTTGGCCATTTCACTATTTGGAGTAGACTGTTTGATTTTGGATAAATTGCTAAACATCATAGATAGTTGCTGAAAACCAATTTACTTGACCCCCACAGGCTATGTATATTGTGATAATCAGATGCAAACCCTTATTTATTAATGTCTACAACTTTTTTTGGAGTTTTTTTGAAAAGCGCATAAATCAGTTACTCTCCTGTATTAAATTTGAATGAAACAATAAGTTGTGGGAAAAAATTATTGTTGGTGAATCTTTTAAAGGATAATAAACTTCCCTTGAAAATAACTAAAATTAAAGTTATTAGAGAAGCTAAACATTTGTAGCAAGTTTGTCCTCTCTAATGTTAATATTAGAAAATGCCAGTTTGTTGAGCATATTAAATTGAATTGAGCCATATGCCAAGTTATAAGTAAATTAAGCTTTAACTTGAAAAAATACATTTTCCCAATTCCATTTGTAATTTCTTAGTAGTTAACTGCTTTCAAGTTCTTATCTCAACTAGTCTTTCCATACTCATAATTTCATTTGTAATATTAAGAATGTTACTTTCCAGAATTATTGTATAAAGTAAAAATAATTGAAAAATAAAAAATTGTAAGACAATCTTCAGACTTAACTCTTAGAGGAATACAGAGCAAGAAGGGAAGGTTTGCTTGGCAGAGATGACTCAACAAAATTAAAATTGAGATTGCATATTATTTTCAGGCAACAAAAAAGATCATGCATGCTATGGAAGGAAATCTGGGAATTTTATGATCCTGTTTTTAGGAGTCATGACCTCTTTTTCCAAGTAGAATTACGTTCATGTGTCTGTAAATCTCCTACCATAGGTTCTAGTAACCATTGCCAAGGATTAAATGCATTAGCCACTACATTATTATATGATCCAATACTTTTATTTGGGGATTAAGTGAACTGGAGCAAAAGTACATGGCCTAACACAAACATCCAACTCCAGGGTATAAAAATAAAAGGTCAAGGACTGACTTTCAAATAATGCTGGTTAAAGTACAAGGGAGCACATAGGTTTATGTAGGAGAAAGACTTGTCCTTGCTGACATGAACAGTAGGTATTCAGCAACACCGTGACAGCGAAATGGCAAACAGCTGCATAAACTTGATTTTTTTGTTTATATTTTGATGTACTGTTAATCATGGGGGGGGGGGGCAAAAGCAGAAGGATAATGAGGATGTAGAGATCACTGGTGGGGGTAGTTGCTGGGACCTCTGGAAGGCTAATACATCTAAGTGTCTTGGCCTTTTAGAAAATTGTTACAACATAAAACATGTAATGTGTACATAGCCTGTTGCTTTATGGTCCAGAGTTTCTTACCTCTATCTAAAAGTTTTACTTCAAAGAAGGAAGGTTAAATAAAGAGCAAAAGAAATGAGTATTTGAGAAGTGTAAGGCCTTCTAACCTCATCAGGCCTTACTTGGGGTGCCTTCCACTTAACAGTTGGGAACCAGTGCAGGTGGGAAAGCACCACTAATGAAGTGAAATTAGGGGGGGAGGAAAGTTGGCTCACCTCATGGGGCTATGGAAACGTGTTATCACCTAGAGTTCTGTGAAGGGATTTAATCAAACAATATTATGCTTGGGTGTTGTGGGAGCTGGCAGTGAAAGTGTGTTTACTTTGTTACATTTTTAAAACCTTAGACATCAGTAAATGGTAAACTGTGACCAAGTTCTAAGTGCTGTGCAATAAATTGAAGTTAGGATCTGAGAAAAAAGGAGGGAAGCACTGGGGTGTGCCATGTCAAAGTAATTGAAAAAGAGTTCACTGAGGAGTTAGTAGACTGTTAGGGATCTGTATTTGAGATAATTGAGGATGGTGAGGGGAATGGGGCTAGGTGCTGAGAGGGGTTCTGCAGGGCTACAAATTGTGGAATAAGGCTTTTGTTTGTTTTAAAGTACCTTGATAATAGTAGAGGGATTTTTTGGGAGGAGGACTAAAGGATGAAGAGTTTAATGACTCATCTCAGATGGCTGTGCTGGCCACCTTAGTTAATCTGTGCTGGTGGAAGGAACTTGGTTTGGATCATTTTCCCTGGCTTATCCACAAATCATTTGTTTTTGCCTTTGGAAAGCAATATATTGTGACTTAAAAGTAAATTTCCATCCTTGGGTTTTGCTGACCAAGATTAAATTTAATTTGCACCTGTATACTCAGTGGGTTTCTCTAGTGATCTGCCCAGCCTTATTGTATTCTTCTGCTTGAATGCTTCCAATTTAGTAACCTGGGGACTTGTTCATTTGTAAAGATGTCTGTCAATCTGTTAGAAAGCCCTTTGTACTATAAGGCCTACCTTATCATCCTACAACAGTGGTTTTTATCCTTTTTTTTTTGCCTTATGGACTATTCCTGTAGTATGTGATACCTAAGAAAACCCTCTTCAGAGTAATGCTTACTTAAATGCATAAAATATGTAGGACAAGAAAGGAAACCAATTATATTGAAATATAGTTATCAGAACTTTTATTTTTTTTTTTTACCAGTTCATGAACTCTTGAGTTAAGAACCCCTGGCTCAGAGCCTCTCTTCATGGATTCTGGGTCTGCCTTCTCTGGAACACTGAGACCCAGGCAGGGTAGGCCCTACATTTGGTACCTGCATCTAAATCTTGATGGTGCAACTTCTGTGAGATTGTGCAAGTCATCTACCTTTTCATGACCTCAGTTTCCTAATCTGTAACATGAAAAGGTTGAATTAAGTCTCTTCTCTAA
Organism: Petaurus breviceps papuanus; assembly: GCF_028583685.1. Taxonomy (NCBI): domain Eukaryota; kingdom Metazoa; phylum Chordata; class Mammalia; order Diprotodontia; family Petauridae; genus Petaurus; species Petaurus breviceps. Next base: position 7,513,050 of record NW_027187353.1, on the reverse strand, counting down.
ATGTCTCCTTAAATCTTCTCCCCAGATCTGGGTCTTTACCAGTCACCACACCATCTTGCCTCTCACCCCTCCCATTTGTCAGTGTGCTTTTTAGCTGAAGGGCCCAGGATCATTGACTTGCAAGAGGATACAGTTGGACTCACTGAGGGCAGCTAAAGACTTTATTCTACCAAGGCAGTGGAAAAGACATCCGACGGGATTGTTCTGAGAAAAGTATAAGCCCTGGCACCCTAACTCCAAGGTTCTGTAAAGTGATCAGGTGACAAGTTCTTTGAGCTAGATATATTTGTACAAACCAATCGGTTCATAAGCCATTTAGCTGCCTGGTGAGTGTAGTAATAAACTTGAGAGACAGACTGACTCCCTTAACTTCTCTGAGGCTAATGTGTGAAATGGCATATATACCTAAGAACTGCATATGAGGGTTAATTGTGAGGCTCAAAAGGCAACATTTAAGTTTTTTGAAAATCACTTGAATCAGCGTCAGGTATTATTATTCATGGTTGATCCAGAAGGAATTATTCATTCAAAGATGACAGGGTCATATCTTGGTATAGGACACTTCCGTATTCCAGGTGAGCCGGCCAAGATGCAACTCGTGTAATTGATAAGTCTTCCAGCTATTGGGTAAGCTTTCTTACAGGGGTGGAAGTATGGAGATAGGCTTTCCTAGGACTTTGCTTTGGTTTGTTGCTCAATCTTGAACAAAACAACATACAAGACTTTGTTAGGGCCTATACATGAAGTTTCCAAAGTCTTAGCTTCAGTTTTAAGCTTTATATTACTAAAATAAAAAATGAGCCACTGCCCTACAAAAACATATATTTTTTGTTTCAGCTTTCACCCAGCTTTGTGCCATATGCATACTGTTTTTTCATCTGAGAATTGACAAATTCTTTCAGTTTTTGTCTGTTGGTTTGTTTGAAACAAATTTTGATAGAAATTCTGTTGGGCTACTTTCCCCTAAGTATTAACACACTATCAATAGGTGGTACTTTCCTTGAGGAAAAAGGTACTAAGGTCCCCACAAAGACCTTATATTAAATTTCTATTCTGTTTGGAGCTGAAACTTTGCTCTTTGGTATCATTGATCCAGAGAGAGACCAACAGAGAATAACTTCATGTAGTTTGTTTTCCCAGGTATTGGTTTATAAATCCTGAGGCTTTGGTTCAACAAGCCTGTTGTAAATTAATTTTTTTTTTATCAACAAAATTCTTTGTTTTCTTCCTTCCTTCTCCCTCCCTACCCCACATTGAGAAGGAAGAAAAACAAAGTTCCGGTTAGAAACTTGCATAATGGGGGCAGGGAGGGAATTGTCCCAGTGACCACACCCAACCTGCATGACTTCTTTCCCATCCCTTCCCACAAAGTCTCAGCCTACACTGATCACCTTTCCGGAGGTATTGGATATGATGTTTCTTCTTAAGGCCTCTGGAATTGTATTTGGTTATTGCATTGCTTAGAGGATCCAAGTCTTTTAAAATTGTTTTTCTGGTATTCATATGATTATATATATTATTCTGCTGGTTCTGTTCACTTCACCCAGAATCAGTTCATATAAGTCTTCCTAGGTTTCTCTGAAACAGACATCTTCATCATTTTACAGCACAATATTCTAATTCATTTAACATAATTTGTTCAGCCATTCTCTAACTGATGGACACCCTTTCAAATTCCAGTTTGCCACTGCAAAAAAGTACTCAGCAAACATTAAGTAAACACTTAAATGTGTTAGTGTTTAGACCAGCCACTGTTGGTCACTAAACAGCCTCAGTGAATTTTTCACACAAGTAAATTATGGTCAGGGATTAAGCTTTGTTTCATAAAAATACTGTTCTAATGTATTGATAGAGCTACTGAAAGTCCTGGGTTCTAATCTTCTTGAGTAAACTTTGCCTACCGGTGACTGCCATAAAAAGTATTTGGCTTTTTGGGGGTCATCCTCTTTGACCTGTTTGCTGATTTGGGCATTTTGGCAGCTTAAACTACCTCCACCTCCTCTTTAGTGAATGGCTTCTCTTCCCTTACCCTAAAAGATGCAACAGGCTCAACGGTTTTCCTACCGATTCTATGACCTCTACTTTCCCATATTTCACTGATGCCTTATGTTTTTCTCAGTCTAATATTGGAGGTCCCCCAAATATGTGTCCTTGGTGTTCTTTGTGTACTTTTTCTTTTGATGGGAACTCTTGTAGTTCCCAACAGGACTCTATGAAAATGATTCCTGAGTCCCTGTCTAGTCTTGGCCTCTCTTCTGAGCTCATTTCCAACTCCATATAAAAACATTTCCACCTAAATGACACACTGGGACCTCAAATCTAAAACTAAACATTTTTCTACCCTAAACCTTTATCTCTTCCTGATTTCCACATTTACCTGGTCCAATATCCCAAGAATATGCCAACTCCATCTTTAACATTCTCTTCCTGCCTAGACTATTATTTAGCCTCTTAATAGATCTTCTGGCCTCCAATCAATGCCAGAATAATCTTTTCTCGCATAAAAATACAGTTGTTACTCCTATTAATTTTGTGTGGCTTCTAATGCTCTGCAAGTAAAATAAAATTCCTTTGCCTGGCATTTATTCATAATTCTTATCCACAATCTGGCACTATCTCAACCTAATTTTCTAGCTGTTTCTCAATTACTCCTTATTCTGTTGACTGACCTCAAATCGCCCCCCTGGGCCAACACCCCCCCACCCCCAATACTGTAGGTTCTCTTGCTTCACCTTGAGGCTAATCTCTTTACCTAGTATGCTCTCTTGCCCTTTTATTGTTAAATCCCTAACTGTCCTTTAAAATCCAATCCAAAGGCTAACTAACTCCTTTATGAAACTGCCTTTCTTGATTCTTTTCTCTTCCCTCACTTCAATTCATCCCTCCCCGCTGTGATAACTTCTGCACTTCACCCCTGGCTTAATAAAGGTTTGAGGCACTTTATTTTGTAATACTCACTTAAGTTATCGAGTAATGTATTGGATGAAATCTTATTTATATGCTTAGATTGCAATCACCTATGGTTAATCTAAATACCATCTCTGCACTTAAAGTACCTAGCATTGTGCTTTGTGTTACATGGTAGTCACTTCAACAACAACAACAAAGCTTTTGACTATGGTTGTTATAGATGCATAAAACTATCCCCAAATTTGAACTGGGCTAGGTGTGTCATTAGGCACTAGAGGAATACTGGATTGTGAGGGTGATGAATACTCATCTGTCACTACTGGAAACATAAAACTGTCTTTCATCTTAATGTAGGAAGTTTAACATCTGGTAGCTCTGCCTTTTTCATTCTTTTTTTTTTTTTAAACATGGAATATCTTTTTTTCCCCCCAATGTTTTCTTATAGGCAAAGAATATTTTCAACATCTTAGGTGTTGGAAAGGATGTGAGATTTTAGTGAAACCTTTTCCTAATACAGCATTGCTAACATGCCCTTTTAGAAGAGCCACTGACAATAGAACTTGCCATTCCATTTGGGGACAGCTATAATTGTTCTTTGTAGCATTAAAGACAGACTCTGCCTCCCTTTAAAAGTCTGTTCAATTTGTTGTTCTGTTTTCTGGCCCACAGATATCAAACTCACAGTCTGCAAAATTCGAAGTGTGGCCTGAACCAGATTAAAATGTAATTGGGTAATGTTTAACAAAAATGCCATATAATATGTTCATTTGTATTTTTCGAAATCCGTGTGCAGCCTGTAGTGTTGCTTCCTGTTTACCCACGTTTCATTCTATCTTCATCATACATTTTATCCCCAGTTCCTTGGAACTTCAAAGGACATCCATTCCAGTCCATGAACAAAACCTTGTTACCTTACAGCACAGTAGTTATATTAGTGAACTAGCTTTTATTAAGTAAGGACTGTGTGCCAGTCAGTTTTTAGCATGAAAATGAAAACAGAACTGCCCTCAGGGAACTGCTTTATGCTGGAAGGGGGGAGGGGGTACCACCAGTTTTTCTATTGACTTTCTTTTGACAGCCTTAATTCTTTGTAATGTATGTGTTCCTGCCTTCTCCGGTGTCCTTTGGGTAATTCTCAATTTCAGTTTTTTGGGTATTGTTGGTCCAGGACTGACTTTCCCCCAAAAAAATTGACATCTGTTTCAGAGAGGAGCTCTTGGGGTCCTCAAGAGAACTATGTAGTTTCTCAAAGGCAGTCTTGCCCACTCTTCTCCAGTTTAACTCTTGACCCAGCTCTGCCCATTTGTAGTTTCTGTCCAAGACACATAGAAATGAAATAAGTTCTCTTGTATGCCATGATCTGGACAATAGGCTTTCTTCATCAACTTGGGCTTTCTTATGTAGATGAGCCAAGTTCTTTAGAGTGATTATAAAGTTCATTTAGGAGATTCTGCAGTGGTTTGGGACTTGAATGTTGTCCACAAACATGAACATCTGGAAAACTTTGGGGGGAATGAAACCTTGCTCTTCAACTGGGACTCTGCATTGGACCTCTGTGACAGAGGCTAACATATTTGGCAAGCATGTATCTTTGTTTTATGCTTGTCTCATTAATAATCATCAGGGGAATCACAGAACAACATTGTCTGTTTGAGAAATCTTGTAAAGATACCTTGTTGGAGATGAGCCTCTTGGAAATCGAGATATTTTGTTCTAGCAAATCAAATGCTTGTTATAGTTAGACAATAAAGTATAGTAGTTTCTTTTATTCTACATCTTTTGGTCAATTGTGTGATTATTAAGATGCGGTTTGTGGCATGTTGATAGCAAAAGCTTCCCTGTTCCCTTCACATTTTTTTTATAGCTTGAAAGTAGACATGGATTGGATAATTATAGATGTTTTTAGTCATCTTTTAACACACAGAGAAGATAAAGATACATATATGTATATAGTGGTCTGAGATATTTTTAATATCTACACCCAGGTACATTGAGAATAATTGATAACAGTAACATTAAAATTGTCCCTCCAGGGTTACGGGAGAGTAGCATTATGATAGTGCGTTGATGATGGAACTTGTGAATCAGCACAACCCTTTTGGAAAGTAATTTGCAGGTATACAAATAAAATAAGCAAAAATGTCCATATGCTTTGGTCCAGAGATTCCACTACTGCCTTATACGCCAGGGAGATCACTGATAGAAAATCCAGCTATACCACCAAAATATTTGGTGTCTCTTTTTATGACACCAAAGAATTGGAAACAAAGTGGATGCCCACCTAGAAACTGGTGGTACCTGAATGTGATGTAGTATTACTGTGCTGTAAGGCTTGACTAATACTATTAATACAGAGAAGCAGCCAAGATTTACATGATCTGATGCAAAGTGAAATAAACAACTGAGAAAAAAAACATACATGACTATAGCATAAATAGAATAACTACAAAACAATTGAGTGAATTTTGTGAATGTTATAGTGCATTGGTTGGTTTTACTGATTTTTTTTTTTTTTTTTTTTTTAAGCAATCAGGGTTCAATACCTTGGTCAAGGTTACACGGCCAGTTATTTCTGGGTGTGGTGCTAAGTATCTGAGCCCAGTTTTGATTCCCAGGTCATCCTGACACTGGAGCCAGTGCTCTTACTCGCTGTGCTACCTGGCCACCCGGATTTTTCTTTTCTTTAAATAAATTATTTGTTATTATGGGATGGATCTCTGGGAGGGGATAGGAAGAGGAATACTGACCGAAATTCTGGTAGTTTTTAAAATGCAAAAGATAACAAAGTTTTATTTTAAGAAGATTGTACTCTCCAACATGGGCCTTTTCTGTGTGGTTTCATTCAGCGTTTTTCCCTTTTTTCTTCACCACTGTTGCTACATCTTAAGAACAGAGATTCCATTTTTTTGAAATTTTAGTATAATTAATTTCCTTTGAGAGGATATGTGTTTTGTGCATTTAGAGAATATTCTGAGAAAGAGATCCATGTTTCACCAGATGGCTAAAGATGGGGGTCTAGTATCACACACAGAAATTGAGATACCCTGCTCTAGAAGCACATCCCCAGGGCACTGTTAAAATCCAGGTGTGACTACACCCAAAAAGCTAGTCATGCTGCAACACTAGGACTAGGACAGAAATCGAAGAAGAGGAAAAGGGTCCATATGTGCAGGAAAGTAATTACAGCAGCTGATGGCAAAGAATTGGGGGAAAAGGTACGCTTTTTAATTAGGAAATGACTGAGGACAGAGCCAAGATGGCGGAGTGAAAGCAGGAACTTGTCCAAGCTCTCGCTCCAACCACCTCCAATACCTGTAAAATATTACTCTAAACAAATTTTAGAGCTACAGAACCCACAGAGTGACAGAGAGAAATCTCCTGCTGAAGGCAGCCTGGCAGGCCAACAGGAAGGGTCTATAGCACCACACTGTGAGCTGAGTATAGTCCTGCAGGAGCCATTCACATTCAGGCCCAGACCCAGGGCAGCCCCCACCTGGCCCAGACCAGCCTGAGCACACTTAAGGAGAGTGAATCACTGGCAGCTGTGGTGGTTTCCAACCCATAAACGCCAAAGAGAAAATAAAAGGTCAGTGGGGAACTCTCTTAGAACTGGGTGACTGAAGAGCGTGGTCAGACCCCTGCTCCTGGGTGCAAGACGTGGCAGAGGTGCAGCTGCTGCACCTGGAGCTGCTGGCCTGCAGATCCAAGTGACCATTCAGAGGGTATTGCTCTTGCTTTGATCTGTTTGGATCTGGATCACAGTCTTGGGTGGTGGTCCTGGGGTATGTGACCAGTGTTCCAGAGCTTGTGGTGGCTGTAGAGAGGGTGCCCTCCTCAGACCTTTTGACAACCTTTGTGAAAACCCCAGTGATTTGGGACACAGCTCTCTCTACTCTGGAAGCAGAGTTCTACCGTGGCAAGGAGCTCAAAGTCAAGTAATTGGCTGGCAAGATGAGCAAGCAGAGGAAGCACAATCAGACCATAGAATCCTTTTTGGGGGCACAAAAAGGATCAAAACATGGAACCAGAAGAAGTCAAAAATGTCAAAATTCGTGCATCAAAAGCTTCCAACAAAGATAAGAACTGGTTGCAGGCCATAGAGGAGCTCAAGAAGGATTTTGAAAATCAATTAAGAGAAGTGGGGGGAAAATGGGAAGAGAAATGAGAATTATGCAAGAAAAGCAAGTCAACAGCTAAAGGAGACCCCAAAAAATACTGAAGAAAATAACACCTTAAAAAGTAGACTAACTCAAATGGCAAAAGAGGCCCAAAAAGCCAATGATCATGGAGAAAAATGCCTTAAAAAGTTGAATTTGCCAGATGGAAAAGGAATTTCAAAAACTCACTGAAGAGAATAATTCCTTCAAAATTAGATTGGAGTAAATGCAAGCTAATGACTTTATGAGGAATCAAGATATTATAAAACATCCAAAAAAATGAAAAAATAAAGGCAATGTGAAATCTCATGGAAAAACCACTGACCTGGAAAATAGATCCAGGAGAGATAATTTAAAAATTATTGGACTACCTGACAGCTGTGATCAAAAAAAGACTAGAAATCATTCTTCAAGAAATTTTCATGGGAAACTGCCCTGATTTTCTAGAACCAGAGGGCAAAATAGAAATTGAAAGAATTCACTGATCACCTCTTGAAAAAAATCCCAAAAAGAAATGACTGAACAAGAAATAGTAAATTAATGTGATGCAATACTATTGTTCTCTAAGAGATGATGAAGGGTATGAATTCAGAGAAACCTGGGAAGACATGTATGAACTGGTTCAAAGTGAACTGAACTGAACCAGAAGACCACTTTATATAGTAACAGCAATAGAACATCAGAAGATTTGATAACTGATCAACATGACCAAGCACAGTTCCAGTGCTGTCCACCTCAAAATACAGAGCCAGTGGACTTAGAGTACGGATAGAATGTTTTCTTTTCCTTTCTTGCCTTCTCAATGAGAGGAAGGGAGAGAATTTGAAACTAAAAAATGAATAAAGGACAAAAACCTTTAGAAATTGCATGTAGTGGCTTCATTAACTTAGAGAGTTAGAAAATTTATTATAAAAATTCCTGTAGATCTTTTCTAGTCTCTATTACTACTAGTTTCATCTTTAAATGATTTTGGATAACTTTTCGAGGCAGTAGTGACAGTTTTCCAGATTGGTCTTTCCCATGACTGCCTTATCTCTCCACTTATAAAATAGGACACGTATTTCCAGATTAAGGTCATTTTTAGACTCATTTTCATTGCTTGGCAAATGATTTACATCATTCAAGTCCTTTCCCTCTCTTTGCTATTTTTCATCAATAATTTATTCAAATGGTTTTAGAGTTAAAATTGTGTGCCTTACCTTTTTCTTCATTTTTATTCTTCTAGCTTTGTATTCCTTTTGATTTTTTTGTCTCTACACAACTGATTGAAAAAATCTATTGATTTTTATTTCTGCTAAAATATCAGTTTCATTCTTTGATGATCCTTAGTTCTCTACCATTTTAAGGCTTTCAAATAATCATGAAACTTGTGTAATTCTCACATTAAAAAAAAGACCTTTTCTCATTTCTTGCTATTGAATTGTGTGTGTGTGTGTGTGTGTTTAAATTGCTATGCTCCCCCTTTGCCCAATTCTTCATTTCATGCTGTTTATGAGGAGGGTCCCAATAGATACTATCTGGTTAAGTGCCAAGGAAATTTTAAAAGTCCTTGCTGTCAAGCTTATTATAATATTCTAGTAAAAGGTAAAAGACATTTTTAATAAGGGTTACCAAGTAATTAGTTCAAGGGGTGGGGCAACTCAATATTCTGGCTAGAAAATCAAAGAATGTTTCATATTGTAGAAGTTGACATTTGATCTGGTCCTTGAACAAAATATATAGGTTGCCAATAGATAAATACTGGGAAAGGAAAGTTATCCCAGTTTTTGGGGAGATTCAGGCAATTTGAGTATCCAGTTTAATCTGCCTTGTGAACTATGGGAAAAGGGAGAAATATGGTGCCAAATTCTAAAGGGATTTCAGTGTAAAATTAATAATTATTACAGAACTAGAAAGTGTGTGGGGGGGGAGTAAATCTAGATCTCATCTGACTCCATGTCCAAAACATTTTTGACCACATCATGTCACTTGGGGAATTTATTAGGTAGTAGGGAGCAGGTCAAGATTTTGAGGGGACAAAGGAATTTAAAACAGTGAATGAGAAGGTTTCATCATTCTGCTACATACTGGGGTTACAAATGCAAAATATGAATCTATGTTGCAGATGAATTGGAAGAAAAGTTAATAGAAAAGAAATAATGGTTTTCAGGATAATGGAAAGCATATTCTTGTACCATCTTGTTGCATTTTGTGACCTGTAATATAAAAGTCCTATGCTGGGAGGAATTATTTCTGAATTTCTTTGACTTTGGCAAGTAGCTGTCAGTCCTTGTCTATATTTCATCTGCATGTATTGATTGACAGGCTTTAGTAACTGCTTGTCCAGGTCAGAAGAAGGCAAGATGTTGAGCAATGTATGTTGCTTGGTTAATTTTTTAGTTTGAGTTTTCATCTAACCTCTCTGATTAATGGCATCTAGAAGCATTGTTATTTACAGTTTGAGTTCTCTGTCCCAATAGGATTTCAGAGGGGCCTTACAGCTTCATTTGTGTATTTTTTCTTTTTGGAGGGCAATTGGGGTTAAGTGACTTGCCCAAGGGCACACGGCTAGTTTTGTGTTATGTTTCTAAGGCTGGATTTGAACTCAGGTCCTCTTGAATCCAGGACCAGTACTCTATTCTCTGTGCCACCTAACCACCCCTCCATTATATATTTTTGTATCACTACTTTGTAACATTCCATGATGCTTTTTGTTACATGTTGACAACCACTACAGGAATTTGTCCAGATTCTTGTGAAATCTTTTCTAATTTACTGATTCTTCTGAAGGGCATAAAGTATTGTTTGCCATTTAGATGACTCCAAAAATTAAAAATAAAAAAGTTTTATACCACCTAGATGGAAGGGGAAAAAAAGGCAAGGAAATCATCTGTCCTGTACTTTCATGTGCTACAAAAGAAATCAAACTGTTTTATGAAACAGCTTTCCAAGAATAGTATTCTTAATTAGTTGTCTTTATCTAATCAAGACAAAACTTAGAATTTTTAAGAATGAATTTGGTATTCCTGATTTTACATAAAAGCTCTGTGTGTGTATGTGAGAGAGAGAGACAGACAGACTGTAGTAGAGACTTAAGGGGGGGAAACAAAATGAATCTGAGAAATAAAAATATACAGTATCAGGAACAGATGTTGGGGAGGGAGTAGTAAACTAGCCTCTTGACACATTAAGTGAGACAGTAACATGTACCTGTTTGGCCTTTTTCATGGTGGGAGCTATGACGGTGAAAATCCACTTTCTAGTGGCAGCGTTTGAGAATCATTGAGAAAAACTTTGTGTTCATCTAGAAAGAAGAATATCTACCACTGGACACATGCCTGGCCTTCATAGCTGATAGAAGCTATGGTAATTAAAGGAATCCTCAGGTAGTTTTTTCCTGTTACTGAAGTATTCAAATCTGAGTGAAACTAAGAATAGCTAGGTGACTGGAAACACAGTGTACTTGGCCATTACCTGCAGATCTCCTCTGAAAAGTTGTTATTTTCTTCATCTGAAAAGAATCAATTCTGCTTCAAATTCAGTTCAATCTAATAATCTAGGCCACTGGATTATTCAGTGCATTATTCTTCTAGAAAAACTACTGAAACATGAATAGAAATTGATACACCTGCCAGAAGAATAAAGGACAGAAATCTTTTCTGTGTGTTAAGAATCTTAATATAGCAGATTCTCAAGTCACATTGTAGTTATGATCATTTGGATAGGATTTAGTTCTTATTTTACTTTATAAATCTATGCTTCATATGTAATATAAAATAGCAATATTAAAAGAAATTCGAGGAGGAATGCTTAAGATTTTGTTTTCAAACACCTTCAGTATTGTAGAATCCATTTATAGTAAACTCTATTATCCACCATGCTGTGTTATTAACTGGAACTTTCTATTAACCAGCCCAATGATTGATGGCACTGCAAGATCCTGAAGTGCCTTCTGAATCATCAGAGAAAAATGAAGTTATCTTCCATATAGCTTTAGTGTAAGTATTTTATTGCATACTTTTTGAACATTGGCGATCCATATATGCTGTAGAGGCTAAATGTTAAACAGAAAATTTGATTGAAACAAATACTTTGCTAACCATGCTGGATAAGAGTTTACTGTACATATAAACTGGTGTGCAAATTACAAGATATAATATAGGACATTGTTTGCAAAGATACATAAGGAAGTAAAATTTAAGATATGACCAATTAGTTGTAGAGCCATGGACTGTGGAAAGACATCTACGTTTTCTAGGCATAGAATGAATACCAGGGAATGATACAGCAGCACATTCGTTAGGGGTTAGAAATTTGTGGAGTAATTTTGGACCTTAAAAGCCAGCCAGAAAGGATTCCTCATCACTGGATACTGATGGGATAATGGTGGAACACTGGTTCTGAGGACCCTGTGGCATGAGATGTGAAATACCTAAGCAGGAAGCTAGAATTGTGTTAAGCCATTCCAGGCTGTATTCTGGATTAAGCATAGATCTACCTCCCTTCCTGCATTTGTGTATAGTTCATTATACTAAAATAGACTTTTCAGAGAGCAGCTGAATTAAACATACTATATGTACCATAATGCAAATCAGGAGTTTGGGGATAGAATGCATGCAGTCTTTTTTTCTTTGGAAAAACCCTTAAAACAACCCATTGAGTGTATTTGAAGTGACCAGAAGTTAATGTGAGCCGCTTTTTGAAAGGTTAGTCTAGGTGCTAATTTTACAACTTTTTTTTGCAACATAATTCTTACCTGAGTAAAATTCATCTCTTAGAAAAAGTAGCTTTCACTCTGTTAGAAATATACAAGACATTCCCAGATAGAACTACAGAGGTTTTATTCATTGATTTTTATTGAGAAATAACATCAAGTAAAATGTTTTAACCTTAGACATGTTCTCCAGAGTTGTACTATGATATTCTGGGAAATAAATGTTCTTATATTCTAAACCAAAGAATTTCCTTGAAGGCAAGGTCTTCAGCTCCTCACAGACAGCACATGAACTTGGAATACATATTCCAAAACCTCCTTTGTTACTGCAACTATTGGGACAAACTGGTCTTGCTAACCACTTTGCATACACAAATAAAATAGACGAAAAAACATTACCCACAAATGTCATACATTCTGGTAGGAAGTTATTTAGTTTCATCACTACTAATCCTGTATTGAGCTGAATTAAACATTGAAATTTGCGTTAGGTTTTCAATGAATCCAGAATTGCAAAAATCTACCTTTAATAACATTTCTTTCCGTGTTGTCATATGGTTGCAAATTATGGAACATCACTATCTCGGTGTTGAAATTAAAACCTCAGCAGAGCAACTTATAGATGGTCTATGGACATAGACTGTAAAATATGTTACCAATAATCTGCATTCAAAAAGTACTTAAAAACATCAGGTCTATATTTTACTGAAAAGTGAGCCATATAGTGAAAACTGTAAAACAGTAGTAAATGGACAACTTGATTCAGTACATATATTGATGTTTCACTGGGCCTCTTCTCCAGCACATTGAGTAGATACTCTGGTGGATTTATAGAAGAAGTTGGCAAAAATAACAAGATCATGCCTTCACCAGTGGATGAAGTAGTTCAAAGCACTATTAAATTGACATGAAATTTGAATTAAGTAAATATGCTTCCATATGAATCTAGCCTCACCTAATCCCCTCACCCGCTATTATATGCTACTTCCCTTTTTGTCTGGGTAACCTGGTCCTAGCTTAGCTCAAAAGCTGAGATAAGCTGTATAAGATATGACTGGTGCTATGAGTTTTGCTTAGAGATTAATTTTAGTCATCATAAAGGTTGTGAAAGTCCCAAGAAGATCCCATGAGGCTTTGTGTTATGGGGAGCAAATTTCTATGGAGGCAGAACAGCATTCCATTATTAGAACTTGGGTTTTTATATCAAATTCTACTTCCAGTCCCCCTCATTCATTTCCCAAGTTTTCCATCTTTTCCTTCCTTTCCATTCACAATTCCTCAGTCTTATTAAGATGCTCACTATTTCTTGCCCAGATTATTTAATTTGCTTCCTAACCTATATCCTAATACTCTTCTTTCCTTAGATCTACTACTTACTGTCAGATTAAGCTTCTTTAGTACAGCTCTTAGCTTCTGCTAAAATTCATTAGTGACTCCCCAGTTCTGAACTTAGCCTGACATACGAACCCCGCAGTACTCTGGCACAGCCTGCCTTTCAGCTTTATCTCCGTTATATGTACCTGTAGACTGCTCATGTTTTGGCTCAGCCACATTTTAGGAAATATAGTAGACTCGGTCTGAGGCTCTAAAGATAAAAGATCATTAGACTTTTTATATTTTTTTTATTCTGAACGTATATAAAAAATGAACATTTCCAAATATACAGAACACAAAAAGGATTGTCTAAGAACCATGAATATCCATTTCATGCCTTTTTTTAAGTGATAAGTTTCTAGTTTCCTTTTTTTTTTTTTCTTTTTTTTGTGTGTGTTTATGTTTTTTTTGGTTGGTGTGTTTGTTTTTGTTTGTGTGTGTGTATGTGTGTGAGTGTGTGTGTGTGTGTGTGTGTGTGTGTGTGTGTGTGTGTGTGTGTGTTTTAAGTGTCTAAGGCCGGAACCGAACTCAGGTCCTCCCAGCGCCACCTGGCCGCCCCTCTAGTTTACTTTCAAAACTTTGCTGTTTGTTTTATGCTTCTTTCTGGACTTAAGTGTATTTTTTAAAAATGTTTCGAATCCTCTCTTGAGATTCATCACTATTGGTATCCTCCCCTTCCCCCAATTTTCTTTTTTAAATAAAGGTGGGAAAGCACTTAGAACAAGTTTAGTCAAAATAAATCCACACTGTAGCCATGTCCAAAAATGTACATAATGTCTCTCAGGAGGTGGGCAACATGTTTCATCATAGATCATATGACAAACACGCTTGTGGGGATCACAGGACTTCCTAGAGAGGGTCAGGGAGTTAGCCCAGGATGAACTTCACTTTTCCTGCTTCCCTGGGAGCCCTTAGGAAGATCCACATACATACCCCTTAAACCCCAAACCCTTTCTCACTGAAAGAGTTCAGAAATAGAGTATGCAGAGGAAGGTGTTTATTACACTTCCTGCAAGGAGGGGAGTATGGTGCTCACTAGGGACACACCCACACCAATGTAGAACCAGGAGTGAGGTTATACATTTCAGTCCTTCCTGGTAGATTTAGGGTTAGTCAAATTCCTCAAGTTCCTCACTTTATTTCCATACATTCCTTCTACATTTGCAAATTACATAGTTGAGGTAGTGTGGATACTTGAGACCTGACTGGGCCTGACCTCTTTTAAGATCTGAGGTATGTGTCACACCCCCACCTTTCTAGCTTCCTCTGGCCATGGATTTTAGTAAAATAAGATAAGCAAGTTTCCCCACAGATATTGATTATCTTCCAGTAACTTTTGTGGGAGCAAAATAAGACACCATTATATACCCTTTTACAATTATCTGGACTTAGAGTTGAGCCAGTATTGCTTTGGTTATACTTCTTAAGTGTTTGAGGAGTTTTTCTTCACAGTATTGTCCTTGTATAAATTCTTCTCCAAGATCTTGCTTACATCTGTATTGCTTCTTCCCAGGATTCTTTGAAATTCTTTCATCATTTCTTTTGGTGGAGTATATTCATGTACTGCAATTTGTTCATCCATTCCCAATTGATGAGCACATGAGTTCTTTGCTTTCCCTACTCTCTGTCCCACACTTTTCTCACTTTAATTCCCATTTCAGAATCAGGAAACTTCTTTATTATTTATTTCTATTATTTTCTTCCTCGTATTATCCTCCCTAGAAACTGTGCCCCGTTTTCTGATCCCTGCTCATTTTTCTGTAAATTCTTTTATCTAGCTCAATCAAATAATTACTGGAATCCTTCCCCCAGCCCCTCTTAATTCTAGTGCCTTCCCTTCTGTTTATTATTTTCTATTTTGTATATGGCTTACTTCGTATGTATTTGCTTGAATGTTGTCTTCACAGGGACTGTGTAAGGTCCTTGAGGGCAGGGACTGATTGTCTTTTGCCTCTTTATATTCTCTGAACTAAGTAGAATGCCTGGCACATAGTAGGTGCTTAAAAAGTATGATTTGATTTGAATAGGAGTAAACTTCATCTGGTGGGGTGGTTCCCTGTATTCCTTTATCCATTTGGTGTGGTTTTTTTTTTTCTTACACTCCAGTTAGGGAATGAGTAAGGTCCACTTTCTTCATCTCTTCTACAGTAGTATACAGTAATATTTCTCTTTTTCTCTTCCTTCTTGAAACCCTTAGGACAAATCAGTCTACCTCCAGGTCCACTGTTTTTCTTATTTCATTTCCTCAATACCCTTTGAAGACCTTAAGGTTCTAAAAGAGCACTTATTTATTCTCCTCTTAGAATATTAGCCTTGCATCATCATACAGACCCTTCTAATTTTTTAATCAAATAAATTGACCTAGCTAGGTTTCTTTGAATTCTTCTGTTTATACTTCAGAGTCCCTAGTCTTTTCATCAGAAATTCTTGGAAATCTTTTTTACATTAAAGATCCATTTGTTTCCTCCTATATGATGATACTTGTACTGAGTAAGCTGTTACATGCTTATAAAATCCCCTACTGTCTTTTTGTCTGTTGGAATACTGTATTCTAAGGTGTCTGCTCATATTTATTGTAGAATCTGGGTTTCCTATTATCTACCTGACTTAATTCCTTGATATTTTAACTGCTTCTTCCTGTATACGTATCTTTTCTTTTGACATGGGAGCTTCAGAATTTTATCTCTGACATTCTTGTTTGCTCTTTGGGTTTCTTCTAGGCAGTAACTGGTAGATTTCTACTTTCACTGTGTGTCCAGGTTCTAAGATCTGGGCAGTTTTCATTTGTGATTAAATTGTCTAGTTGACAATTATCCTTCCTTGACCTATTTTCTAAGTAAGTTACTTTATATGTCAGGTGTCTTGCATTTTCTTTTTTTTCTTTTTTTTTTTTGTTTTTGCTGTATTTTGATTTTGTTCTATAATTTCTTGCTTTTTCGTGGAGTTTATTTTTGTTTGGTCTGTTATAATTTTCAGGAAATCTATTGAACAAGGTTTGCCAATTTCTATTCTAAGTTATTTATTCTTCCAGTTCCTTCAGAGAATTTATTTCATTTCTCTCTTACTTCATCTCTTATAGGTATTCGTGTAGTCCTGTAGAAAATGCATTTTCTTTCTTTGAAGCCCTGCTGTGTAGTACCCCTTCTGGATACTTAAGGTTCAGAGTGCCAGGGACCTCTGTGGTATCTGAGGACAGAGTGCTAAGGAATTCTGGCTGACTCTGCAGTTCTGGAGAGGGGAATCACTTACTGTAGTGTTCTTATTGAATTTCTTGATCAATATTCACTCTGGTTAGATTTGTAGATTTTTGCTCAAGTAGACTTTTGGGAACTGGGTTGACTATCACTATTCAGGCTGCCAACCATCTTGGCCATTCTGGGGGGAGACATCAGGATATTTGATGTTCAGTGAGTTTCTTCTTTCTTAAGGAAAGCTGTACAAAGTAGTATGCCGAAGATCAGAGATTGAGTCCTGACAAATCTTAATGCACTAGCCTCAGTTTTTCTGTTTATAAAATACTTCCCTTTAATGTTGTCATTGTGGGAATCATGAAATAATGAATGTTAAAAGACAAAGTGGCATATAGGGATTATTAATCTTGTTAGTCCTGTCTGACTCTCACCTACCTTATTATAGATTCATCTTCCCCCTTCCCTCCCAGCTGAGATCCATAACTTGTGCTGAGAAAATAGAGGCCATTTGTCATGAGCTTCCCTTCTGCCTCTTTTCATCACAAAACCACTTGACACCCCTCCTTTATTCCAGTCTCTAATAATAAGGTTCCCCTTCGCCTTGGCCAGTCCTTCTGTGTATACCCTTGATTCCTTCTGCCACCGCAAATTACTTCCTCAGTTTATTCCGTGTGCCCCCTTCCCCACCACCACCCTTATTTTATTCTCTTATATATTGGTTTCTTCCAGAGTTGCCTTCACACATGCCTTCAATTCTCTGAAAATCTTCACTCTTTTTTTGGAAGGGGGAGGGCAGGGCACTTGGGGTTAAGTGACTTGCCCAAGGTCACACCGCTAGTAAGTGTTAAGTGTTTGAGGTCAAATTTGAGCTCAGGTCTTCCTGAATCCAGCGCCAGTGCTCTATTTACTGCTCCACCTAGCTGCTCCAAGTCTCCGAAATTCTTTTAAAAAAAAAAATACACCTTTACTAGACCCTGACATCCTCTCAAACAATCTTCCTATATTTTTCCTCCCTTTCTAAGCCAAAGTTCTAGAAAAAGTTTTATGCTATTACTGCTTCCATTTCCTTTCTTCTGCCTTACTTCCTTAAAATCTGGCTTCTAGCTTTGCCACTCAACTGAAACTGTGTTTAAAGCCCAGTGGTTTGAGTTCTGAACCTGGATTCAAATTCATAAACCATCAGTTAACATGTGTAACCTAGGGGGAAATCCACTTCCTCATGGCAAGGTCCAGAGGCATTGGAGAACCCTAGATGGACCTCTCTGAGTTTAAAGTCTTTGATCCTTATTGTAGCTAATATTTTTAACACCACCACCCCCCCAAATGTTCATGTTTTAGGTACCTAATTATTGAGCTGTAATCATTCATACTTCTTTTAATATGTGGAGTAGTAGGAAGAGGAATGACTGGATATATTAATACATGTATATATTACAATAATATATTTGTATTCTTGACATATTTTAATTCTCCAGACTGCCTTCTCTCCACGTAAGCTAGATAGCACCAAGCTGCTCCTGCAACTTTTCTGAGCACTGATATCTAGCTCGTTTTATTCCAGTACTGCCTTCTTTTTACTTTCTCAGAGATGTCATGCACATGGCTTATATGTCCCAAATACAGTCATAGAAGAAACAATGGTACAGTGGATAGAGTATGAGACCTGGACTTAGGAAAACCTGAGCTAAAATCCTCTCTCAGATACTTAGTAGTGGTGTGACCTTGGGCAAGTAACTTTACTTCATTTGCATTCGTTTCCTCAACTGTAATATGGGGATAATAATAGCACCTACCTCCCAGGCTGTTTTGAGGATCAAATAAGATAATAATTGTAAAAACCATTTAGTACAGTAGGTCCTAGCATACAAGAGGGTTTATATAAATATTCCCTTCCCCCTCTCCCACTGTCCTTTTCTCTTTTTAATGTTTTTTTTGGGGGGGTCTCATTTGCATAAACATCTTTAACCTTTTTTTCCTTCTCCTAACTCTTGACTAGTTCATTGCCATAGAAAAAATCTACATATTCTTGTTGTAAGTCCAAAAAAAAGTGATACAAATCATGATTGATGCAGGTAAAAAATGGTTTTAGGAATATTCTGGTGAAATGGAAAGACAGCCTCTAAAGCCTTTGATTGATTGTGTTACCTTTAGCCTCCTGCACAGATGCCTCTATAATCTACCTCATTTTCCACTCATTGAATTCTTTCATAAGTGCAGCCCTTAGGAGAACAAAATAGACATTTCATATTTATTAAGAGGGATAATAGGGGGCGGCTAGGTGGTGCAGTGAATAGAGCGTCAGGAGGACCTGAGTTCAAATCCGGCCTCAGACACTTAACGCAAAAACTAGCCGTGTGACTCTGGGCAAGGCAAGTCACTTAACCCCAATTGCCCTCCCCCAAAAAAATAAAAATTAAAAAAGAGAGAGAGGGATAATAGTGGAGAGTTTGTTGGTCATATAATCAAAAAAGCCTGGGTTTGAGTTCCTATTCCTGCTACTTCACTACACCTTGTATTCATAGCCACATCACTTAACTATTGAGGGGTCTCTGTCTATAGGGTTTTTAAGAGAAAAATTATTAGTTTGGCCTGTTGATTTCCCTCCCTGCTCTCTGATTGTTAGGGTTCCAGGAAATTTTCTACTGTTCTAACATTGATTTCAGTTACATTGTGGGTCAGATGTACTACCTTGGGAACTTAATCACACTTCTAGCCACAATTAATGACATTTTTTTTTTCCTCTGGGAAACTGTTCTGAATTCCAAACAACTTAATGTGACACTTTTGGAACATAACCTATTTATGAGGGAAATTATTACAGTAAACCTAATTTCTTTGGGTAGGTTTCATTGACTATCATTCTTAATGCATTTTTAGTGGCAGAACTCTTGATACTTTTTATCATGAACTAGAAAATAAAAACATGTCTGTATACAAAGAAGGCTAGAAAACGAATTTTATGTGAAACTTAGGTTTATGGCATTATTTATATATATATACATGTATATTTAATATAGTAGCACCAACATTGCCCTACTTGTCTTACACCCCCTTCTGAACTTCCTCTCTTTCTTCTCTGTGTTTTTAAAAACATGTTGACATTCATCTCTTCTCTCTCTTCCTCTCCCTATTCTGCTTCTTCTCTCATCACTGTCTCTTTGTGGTATGGGTATACTCTCAAAGGAAATGCAGAGTTTACTGTGGCTTTTTGCTCACAGTTAAGAGGCTGTTCTCCATAGGGACCATTTCACAGTTCTGTTAACATGCTTTAGTGTGCCTGTCCTCCTTTTACCCTTCCAATAATTGTCATTTTCTGTTTTTGACATCTGCCTATTGTTGCTAACTTTTAAATATGAAGTCTTGCTTTAGATGATTTATCTTAAGTAATGTAGTAAGAACTGGAGGTTAAATAGTATCAAAAATAATAAACATTTTGATTGCAGATATCAGTTTTAAAATTAAGAAAACTGAGATTAAATAAGCTATGAAATGTGAGGCTTTATTTAATGAGAGAAACAAATGCTCAGTATTGAAAGGCAAATTCTTCTACTTTAAGGAAATAATGCAGAGTGTAACTTATGCCCTTTCACAAAACATTTCTGAGAACAAAAGAATGCTGACTTAGTATTTTTCTTCTAAATATTCATGAATCCTAAATGTTATCACCTAGATCAAGCAGTAGAATGTTTTTTTTAGGTTACTTTGCCAGTAATTAGATAATTATTTTATTCATTTTGTTGTGTACTATGTAGAGATTTAAAATAAATGTAGTTTATCAGGGCAGATGATATACTATGAAATGGGTGCAGATACTTTTCTCATAAGATTTCTCATTGCTTTTATTTAAATGAAACAGATATGTAAAGCACTTTGTAAACTACATGTGTTATTAATTTCAGACAGTGAAAAAAAGGCAGTTTAATTTCTAGGACCCCAGTGGGAGCTGGGGCTGACATGAAGCAGATTTCTAAAGTTTGTTTTTAGCTTAGTTTTTAGTTTACTCATCAGAGAGTTCCTAATTATATCAGTATAATCACAGGTCTAGTCTCGGTCCTTTTAGGAGGTCATATTACATGAACTATCAAAGTTAGTTGTTTTTATTGGTGTGTTGAGTTTTTCTTTAGAGCCACCAAACTTAGCTCCTTAATTTATATATTTCAGGGGAAGGATGTATAAAAGGCTGTTTCTCACACTTCAGATGTCCTGGGTGTAACCCAGAATTTCATCAGGCATCCTCTACCTGATGATGTTTTCCAGTGAAACACAATGTTAGATGAAATGTGGTTATGCAGAGCAGTTCCATAAGAGTGGTGTTAATTCTGTGAATGGACTGTTGAGTAAATGCTCCAATGGTGCTTCCTAGCCTTACACTCAGATTTGGATAGATGGCAAATCTTGCCCTTTCTACCTGAGCAGCACCTCAATCTTAGAAGTTATCTCCTCATCTTGGAGTATTGGGGTAGGGGTCCTGCTGAGCTAGATCAGACATGTGAGGTCTTTTCTAACTAGAAGGGCATTAAAATCAAGGGAAAGATTTTCCAAGGTTTAGAACGTAGCTGACAAATATAGACAGCAGCCTATAGAATCTGACCTAATTTTTAATATCACTTGTCTGTGCTTTATTAATTTATTTCTGTTCATTTCATCTTCACTTTTTTGTCGTTATTATGCACATTCTATAAAAGACTTCTTCAACTAGTACCTAATTACTAAGAGATTATTAAAGTTCCTAAGTAGATTTCCTAGTATCATGTGAAGTATAGTTATTACCAGGGGATGGCAGTAGAATGTTTCCATCTGCACCTTAGGATCATTCTGCTGTCTAGTGTGTTGGTGTTCTGTTTTTGTTTTTTTAGAGACTAAAGAGCTTGCTGAATTCTGATCGAGAACTTTACATTGGATATGTGTGTTTTTCCACTGGCAATATTAAACTAGTACTGTAGATTCAGAAATGCTTAACCTGCTGATGTGACAGTTGAATAGTTGGGTGCTGCTTAATGGGAGGTCTTATTCACACATTTGGTTGTCAGTTAACTTGTTCTGATCCAGATCCATTTCGTCAAAACATATTCTCTTAAGTGATAGAAGAACTTAAATTCATCAAGTCCAAAGGGCTAAATTCCATATTGGTTAGTGGGAGAAAAGTTGGATAGGCTTTCTGGGGGAAAAAATAGCTGTCATTAAACTTACTGCTTTTGAAATGTCTTTTTTTTTTCCCCAAGAGATCCTAAAAAGATTGTAATATTGCATTTTTCCAAATCAAGTATATTCCATATTGAACATAGGAGTATATACAGTTTTGTGTACTGTTTTATAGAAGACATGAGATGTATTAGGCTTTTTCCATCCCTTGTAATGAGCAAGGTTTTTAAGTTAAAAGCTAGATGATAAATTGCAGCTTCATTGTGCAGTGGACAGAGCATTGGGCCTAGAGTCAGAAGACTCATTTTCCTGAGTTCAGATATGACCTTGGACACTTATTAGCTGTGTGACCCTAGGCAAGTCACTTTAGCCTGTTTGCCTCAGTTTCCTCATCTATAAAATGAACTAGAGAAGGAAATGGCAAACACTCCAGTATCTTTGGCAAGAAAACCTAATGGGGTCCTAGGAGAGTTGGACAAGCCTCACACAGCTGAACAACAAAAGATGATCACTCCCTTGTTAGGAATCATGCAGAGGAAGGTGTTATTTGACCAGGGCTTCTGTGTCAGAGGAGTGTTCACACGTTTCCATGACTGACTGTGTGCTGAATTTAGCCCTAGTTTGTAGGAACCTGTGATGCGTTTGAGGGTCAGCCTTTTTTTGTCAAGTGTGGCATATTAGACATATTATTTCCCCTTCTTTTCATGACACTTCAGTGTGTGAGTGGGCTAGAAGGAAGGTTTCCTGGCCTTCTCTCCTGGCCAGAGGTGTTCTTCCTATAGTAGCACTTGAGGCAAGTCTGTTTTTCAGTCAGTATGCTGTTGTTCATCTTCATTGTGTCCCTTCTCAGTGCCCATAGCACCACTTGCATTGTTTTTGTCTGATGGCAGTATAAGTATTTGCCCTCGGTTTGTTTTTTTTTTAAGGATTCACATCTATAAGAAGATAAAGTATTTCATAAAGATGGAACAGAAACCTATTTTTGAATGTTAACTAGTTCTTTCCCTAAACTACCGTTTAGGCAACTTGAGGGAAGTGGATTTTTCTAATTCCCTTTAAACATAATCTCCTTTGCTTACCAGAGGCAACTGGTGATTTTACTTAGAGGGTAGAAATTCTGTGAAACTTTATTTTAAGCAAAATTTTGAGATCATACTGAAAAGAAGGTTATAGTCATTTAAAAAATTGAAAGGTAATGGAGCCACACTATAGCCTGAGCAGGTGCTTATTTAGGACAGAGGTGTTAATTGGCATACATACTAATACCATGACATTCTTATTTCCCTACTTTGTGTTTTGGGGGGGGGGGGTGAAATGACTGCTTAAATGTGAGAATGCTTATGAAGAAAAGCTTCTGTTCTGAATAATAAACATAGTTCACACTGATAGAGCACTTGAATGAAGGTTTACAAATGCTTTAGGTACAAAACCTCATCTAGCCAAAATACTTAGGAGTTTTCATGCTAACGTAGAAAATCTATGCATGTAACAATTTTCTTTTTAACATTAAAAATGTTTCAAATAAGGAATATAAAAGTAGTTTCATCCTATTTAAAAGACAGCTGAATCGATAAAGCAAGACAACCTGTGTCCAAAGACTGAATAATCTGCATGTATTTTTGGTCAAGTGTAGAGGGAGCTTTTGAGCCACGCAGTACAGATGGGTAGACCCCATCTGGACCCTTCCCCCATTAATACACCTTAATTTTATTTTTATCAAGTCTGTCAATCTGACCTCTGCCGCTGTGGCCCATTGATCTGTCCATCTGTCTGTTACAGTGCTTATTGGGTACTTCCAGAAGTGTGAATTCAGTGATGCAAAGGACAGGCGGGCTGCAGCAGCAAAGGTAGGACAGAATCATTCCCAAGACAAGTCATTCTTAAGGACCATCTTTATTTGATTGGCAGTAGGACACAATTATTCAGATATGGAATGTCCTGTAAATCTTTGGGGAAAGCCTTCTACCTCACCCCACCCCCCACCACTTTTAAAGCAAGACTACATAGGAAAAGCACAGTTTGCTTACCAGACACATACTTAGAATTTCAGTGGAAAAATAATTTAGCATTTCATTAAAAAAAAAAACCACTGATTTAAAAGGCTGTGTTGGCTAGATAAACCTTTAGGATATTTCCCTGATAACCATAGGAACCAGGCTAAATCTAAAATTGAAATTTCATGAAAAGGGCCTCCTTAAGTTGGGGAGGAGAAAGGAGATGAAGAAATTTACAATTTACATTTTCCTATTGCAGAAACAGTTAAGAAAATGTAGTACATTGAAATAATAAAAATATCTGGACCTTAGAGTATATGCTGTACTAGGAGTGAGCATTTTGAATCCTGGAAGCCCTCTGCTCAAACAAGTTTTCAGGGTTTCTAAGGATCTAGCTCTCATATTTTACAGACAAGGAAATGAAAGACCTAAAAAATGAGAGGTGTCCGCCAAGTGGGGACAGTAAGTAGTAGCCCAGGCACAGTCAGACCAAACCCTCTGGTTCAGGGTTTCTACACTTTTTCCAGAGGTGCATATATGAGATAAGGGGACAAATAGATCACAAAACAATGATGGGGTTGTATGTTGCTGTTGTACTTCGTTTCTGCAACTTTTTCTGGATTTAGAAAATTTAGCTTTTTAGTTACTTTTATTTTTTTGCCTATCACCTTAACCTTGCATCTCCTTAAGCCCAAATCTATACTATTCCATTGCATTATAGATGAAAGATGAGATTAGACAGTTGTAATGTTGTTTTCCACTTTATCCAAGGCTTTTTACCTCTCTTTTCCACTTTGCCTTTCCCTGGCTGTCCCTGAGAAGCCCAACCTTTCCATTCTACTTCCAGACCTTTTCCCTTCCCTGTAATGAATAATTAGAAACTACTTTCCACCCTGCCAGGCTCTCTACCTACCCCTTCCCATAATTACGTCCTCCAGGCTTTACTGACTGAAAGTTCCTAAATAGACGTTTCCCAAAGTTTTTGTATTGAACTCAAGCGCATTTTGACCACCTGAATGATTTGTTACTTTGTAGATTTTATATTACTGAGTTGTTCTTAATGTTTTACATATTATCTGCTTTAATGTATTAAATTCTAAACTTACAGAAGAGATTAGATTTCTCTAACTTAGTGTATTTTGCCTTAACACCAGGGTGTTAATAAAGATCTTTTCCCATCAAGGTGCAGGCCTAAAGTAAGGAGCATTACAATGTCATCAGCTAAAATTTCAGCATAAAGAGTCCATGGGCCTTTTTATAGTTTATTATTTGTTATTCAGCATCTTACTCCTGGTTCTATTAGAAGACTCAAATGTATTTCAAGAAGACATCTGAAAGAATTAACTTTGGAACATTGAAATGTTTTAAATGAATGTTATTGCCTTCAAACCAGACTTCATAAAGCTTAGTTAGTCTTTGGTGCTAAAACAGAGGTGTGCCTCATTTTCAGGCAGATTGGATGAGGGAGGCCTGAATGCTGATCTTGCCTTGGCTACAGTCTTAGCAGTGCAGGTCTTTGGAAAGGCACAACCCATATGATCAGCCAAAATTACCTTTATGTTTTCAGAGATCTAAGAATTGTTTGTTATCACAAGCAGCTCATGCGTTTTTAGGTCCATTTTCTCATTTGATCCTATTAACCCTTGTCTAAGAAATAACAGCAGCCATCTCCATTTTGTGAGTGGGTGAACTGAGTCTCAGAGAGCCATATTTGTCCAAAGTTACAGACTTGTGCAGATCTCACAACTTCTCACTATACTATAAAATGATTCTGTACATTGGAAGATTTTTTAAAAATAATTTTTTATTTTAGACTCAAAGGCCAGAACATAAATACAGAATAGAGAAAAGAAACAAAAACACATCATAAGCTTAAATATTGGAACTTAATATAAAGTAAGGGGGAAAAGGCATGTCATGTGCATAGAGCATATGAGGATTCAAAATATGTAAGAAATTTTCTTTTCAAGAAAGCCTGTATGATAAATAATACACTTTGTATTGCTAGCTGTTCATTTTTTCTTTGCTTCCTTGTAAGTTGTCTTTTGTTCTCTTTTTACTTTGTTCTTTTTTTTCTCCCTTTCCCCAGAAGCCTACAGTTAAATTTGGTTATGTTTCTCTATAATTATAGATATATACATATACATGTACGTGTACATATACATACTTTCCCAAACAGATTCTATTCCTCATCTTTGTTTTTATGTTTGTGCATATCTCATTTCCTATCTTTCCTGCCTCCTCTACTTTGCTTCTACCTGATACCTTGCCCTCCTGTTACTTGCCTACCCACTTCCAAGGATCTCTCCCTTATCCTCCCATTCCCATAAATCTTAAAGACCTTTCTATGCCCACCTTTTACCTATTCCCTCACCCTCCCCTCTAAAGATCTCTCCCTTGTCCTCTCCTCCCCACATTGGAAGATTTTTAAAATCATTGTGCAGGAAGATTTTTCTTTTGAAATTATTTTTGGTACTAATAACACACTTCCCAATTTAAGCGTGTGTTTCAGACTGGAAAGCACATGTGATATATTTTGAAGCACTGACTTATTTTGAGATTGATTTTATAGCAGGCTACATTCAGAAAAAAATGACAAGTATTTTCTTATTGATGGATGGAGTATGGGGGGTTGTTAGTTTACAGATAATTGAGGTTAAGTGATTTGCTCAGGGTCACACAGCTACTAAGTATTAAGTGCCTGAGGCCCGATTTCAACTCAGGTCCTCCTGACTCCGGGGACAGTGCTCTATCCTCTGTGCCACCCAACTATTCCAGTAAGCTCCTTCCTTCTCCCCACCCCTCACCCCAAAAAAGAATATGACCATACCACCAAATTTACACCTTTTCTATACTTTTTTTTCCTAAATGAGAAATAAAATACTGACATTTGTAGCTATATTAGCAAATTGAGTTGAATTTAGAGATGACATTAACATTTTCATAATCCTCTGAAATCAGTTGCAAAATGTTTTCTCCCCAATATCTTTTTTGATCCTCTTTTACCCCAACAGAGCTAAAACTTTCTTTACAAACCTCCACTTCTAAAGGACTAGTCCTAAAGAACTAGGCTTGGGCTTTCTTATTCATCCTGTGGAACTTTTAAATACAAGTTGACTGGTGAAATCTGTTCATTAGTTTCTTTAGACAAACCCTTTTCATCAGAATTGATTCTCTTTGTATCTTCAGAATTTCCATATTATCAGCTTCCTTTTCTTCCTGCACTGACTTCCTTTCAAGGATTCTAGGTTGTGGCATTCTCACAATCCTTCCTCTGACTTTATAGGCCTTATGTGTAGGCAGGTATTATACATTCATATGTATGTACATGCATGCATGCATGCATGCATACAATACACACACCACACCTCTGTGTATGTGGTGTCTGTGTATAAAGTCTATCACTGTTTCCCAAGGATAAAGATTTTCTTTAGACTAAGAAGGGACCTAAAAGATAATTATCTTTATTTTACAGAAGAGGTTTTGAGACCAGGCACTCTTTACACTTTATAACATGAGACTCTTCTTTATCCTTTCTTTGAATCTATTTTTATTCAAGATAAATAGTTAATATGGAAGATAATATGATAGAATTGCTTCTTAGAGGTAAATTTATCAAGATTGATATTCTAACCCATAAGGTTCCTCAGATCTCAAAACAGTGGCTCTGCTTTGACTACTGCAGTCTCTTGGGGAAGTGCTTACCCGTTTTTTCCATTATTAGGAACCCCCTTTTTAAGCTCAGATTTTTTTTGCACATGATGGTAGTTATACTACTAGTATATGGATGATAAAATGTAAGTTCATTTAAGAGCTTTACTGAATTCATAATAGCTTGTCATGTACATTCGTAATCACCATGTTTTTCTATACACTGAAAATTAATAACGTGTGAGTCACTTTTCAGTATACAGATGATATTGTTTACTTATTTATGGAACCACAGCCTTTTTATTAACATTAACTGTGGACCTGAAGGTCTGTAACCCACAGGTTGGAAACCAACTCTTCAAGTCACTGATTTAAAAAGAAAAAAAATATATTCCCAAAACTATTCAACATTCTATGCTTCCAATCATTTCATTTTGCTGGTTCCCATTCCTTTTCACCCTTAGATCCCTATAACTTTGGATGTTTCTTGTCCCCTGAGTATACCAGCTCCCATAGCAATTTTAATTCATTTCTATAGCATTCACTACATCATCTATGCCTATGGATATGGAACAACTATGGAGGGCAGTTGGGGTTAAGTAATTTGCCCAAGGTTACATGGCTAGTTTTTTGTGTGTGTGTGTGTGTGTGGGTGTTAAGTGTTTGAGGCCGCAATGGAACTTGGGTCCTCCTGACTCCAGCGCTTTACTCACTGTGCCACCTAGCTGCCCCCATGCCATTGACTCTTTTTTTTTTTTTAAAGCAATTGGGGTTAAGTAACTTGCTCAAGGTTACACGGCCAGTTATTATTTCTGGGTGTGGTGCTGAGCATCTGAGCCCGGATTTGATCCAGGTCATCCCGACACTGGAGCCGGTGCTCTTACTCGCTGAACCACCTGGCCGCCCCTAAGCAATTGGGGTTAAGTAACTTGCTCAAGGTTACACGGCCAGGTGTTTCTGGGTGGGTGCTAAGTGTCTGAGCCCGGGATTCGATCTCCAGGTGTTCTCAACACTGGAGCCGGTGCTCTTACTCGCTGTGCTACCTGGCCGCCCCTCATGCCATTGACTCTTAAATCACTTTTTGTAGCTATAGACCTGAGTTCCAATATTGTATCTCTCACTGTTTGTTTCTCTAGCATCTCAAAATCAACATGGTAGAAACTGACCTCGTTGGTCATTTGATCTCTGCTGAAACATTTCCCCAGGCTGGAAACTTGGATGTCATATCTTGGTTATTCTTGCTTTTCACTCCTCATAGCAAATAACTTAACAAGTACTAGTGATTTCATTTCATCAATATTTCTTGCATCTTTCTCATTTCTATCTCTACCATCCTATAGTTTAGAAACTTCATTAATCTCCCTGCTTCCATCTCTCTCCAAATCATCCTTTTTACCAGTGTCAAATACTTTGTGTGTATGTGTGTCTGTCTGTCTGTAACGTGCAATTGTATGTATAGCATAATGTTTATTCATTTATTTATTTTGGATGCACAGATATGATAACAGTATCATGTCGTTTTCTATTGTCTAATCAATACAAGACCCTCCACTCTCTGGCTTGATTACTGAAATCAGTTCAAGTCCAGAAGAAAATGTATCAATGCCTGGCACTATAATAAATTCCAAGGATATACATACAAACAAAAAGACAGTCCCTGCCTGCACGAAACAATACATAGTCTAATAATAGTATCCTAACCAAACCCACTTGAAGGAAAGGCAGGCAGTTGCTCAACATACATATCCAACTCTCTGGATCCAAATCCTCATCACCTTTTACCAATAGCTTCCTAATTATTCTTCCAGACTCAAGTGTCTGTCTTTTCAAGCCATCATCCTAACAGCTGCTAGAGTGATATTCCTTCATTTAAGCACAGGTCTGAATGCAACACTTCAGTATTTAGTAAATACCAGTTAACTCCTTCAACGTTGTTAAACTCCCTTTTCCTGCTTTACTATACATTACTCTGCAAAATGGCTGGCTTGCTTTTTATTGAATAACACTCCCTCTTCCATTCTGGAATTTTCTCACTCAAAACCTCTGCTTGTCAGAATTTCCAGTTTGTTTTTTGAACGTGTGTGTGTGTGTGTGTGTGTGTGTGTGTAACGTTTTTTTTTATCACTGTAATTTTCCTCAATATCCTTCTCAAGAGAGTCACCCCAAATAACATAATTTTTAAGAAGAAAAAATCATAACTGATTAATGCATTTTAAAAGCCTGAAAATATGTTCCTGACCAATATTTGTGAACTTCTCACCTCTGCCAACAGATCAGGTGGCAGTGTCTTCTCATATCTTGTCTTTTGAGCCATACTAGGTCTTTGTAATTTTACAACACACTTTTAATTCTGCTTTAATGGTTCTTTCCACATGTAATGCTGTAGTCATTGTGTATATGCCATTTTCTTGGCTCTTACTACTCCACTCTACATCATTCTTCCTATACATTGTATTTCATAATTTTTTTGTAGCACAGTAATATTTCTTTATATCACATACATACATAGGTGCTCATTGTCTTCAGCCAATAGAATATTAGCTCTTTGAGGGCCAAGTCTTCTCCGTTTTTTGCTTCTGTTTTTTTCTCCACCTCTCATTGCTTCTCAAAGTAGGTTTGATTTTTGATGAGAACTTCAGGTAGAAGTTGCAAAGAGGCAGATTTAGACTTGAGAAGTTTGGAAAAATTTCCTTATAATTGGAGTTATTCAGAAGTGGAGCTGAGTCCCTGCATTTGGAGTCTGTAGGCAAAGACTGGCAGGTAACAATTTGTCACATGTTGTGGAGGGAGGGAATTCTTATTCAGTAGACAAACCTACCCTTAATGTTCTATTATCTTTTCACATCCTGACATTAATGACTATAGTGCTGGACTTAGAATGACCTGGGTTCCACTACTGTGTATAACACCATGACCATGGACGAGTCACTCAACATCTGGGAGCCTGAATTTCCTTACTTATAACACAGAAATGATAATGCCATTTTAGCTAATGCTGGTCGATTTGCAGGTCAATTAGCTTTCAGGTAGCCTGGATTATATAGTCAATATTCAGTTGTTACTCTGACTTAAAATGTTCCTAATGTTAATTTGGAAGTCATTCTGCCCGTTTCCCTGTTTATTGTCAAGCAAAGACTCCCATGGCCAAACTGTTAACTTAGTAAAAACTGATTCAGATGTGCTTGTAAATTGTACCTTTCATTTCCATAGAAAAAAACACACTAAGAAAGAGGAACCATATAAGTATGCTTGTTGTCATTTATCAAGTCAGAAAAATATTCAACAAATTCCCCTTTCGGTAGTCTACCTGATGTAATAAAACCAGGATGTATTTCTCCCCCTTCCTCCCCTAGCCCAAATAATGTGTTCTTGGTACCCTCCACTCTTTTTTAAAAATTTATTTGCTTGTAGTTTTTGCAACATCCAGTTCCATAATCCCTTGAGTTCTAAATTTTCTCCCCCCCCAATAACTGCATACAATCTCATAATAGGTTCTACAAATACCTTCACATTAAACATTAGTCAAGTTGTAAAGAAGAATTATAGCCAATGGAATGAAGAAAGAGAAAGAAGGAACAAAACAAAAGAGAGAGAGAGCAAGTAGTTTGCTTAAATCTGCATTCAGAGTCTGTAGTTCTTTGTCTGGATGTGGATGGATATCCCTTTCCATCATGAGTCTTTTGGAGTTATCTGAGTCCAGTCTATCATAGTCGTCACAGATAGGATGTGTCTATAATTGTGTAAAAAGTTCTCCTGGTTCTGTTCTCTTCTCTCAGCATCAGTTTATATAAGTCTCTCCAGATTATTATGAAGTCTGCCTGCTGCTCATTTCTTATAGCACAATAGTATTCCATTACATTCATATACCACAACTTGTTTAGCCATTCCCCAGTTGATGGGCATCCTCTTGATTTCCATTTCTTTGCCACCACAAAAAGAGCTGCTATAAATATTTTTGTACATATGGGTCCTTCTCCCACTTGTATCATCTTTAATTGAGATACAGCCCTAGAAGTAGTATTGCTGGGTCTAAGGGTATGTACATTTTTATAGCCCTTTGGGCATAGTTCCAAATTGTTCTCTTGAATGGTTGGATCAGTTCACAATTCCACCAGCAATGCATTAATGTTCCAATTTTTCCACATCTATCATTTTCCTGTTTTGTCATCTTAGCCAGTCTGACTGGTGAAGGTACCCTCCACTCTTAAGGATTTTGGGAAATGTTTCCAAATGGTTAAAAACAGGAACAATTGTTTTGAAGTGTTAGCACTTCACTACCCATCCATAAAGCATATTCAATTGGAACATAGATTAGAAGAGCTTTAAGATAGGGCCTTAAACAAGCATACCATATCGAGTTAACTAGATTTCAAGAACTAATTTGAGAGAAAGTAATTTCTGACTTTTCAGGTATCAAATATGCTTACAAATTCATTTCAGATCCAATTTTATCTGTTTACTTTGTCATGTGATAACAGCTATCACTAGATTTTTTTTTAATATTTGTCCAAAATAAGTTTGTTTGCTGGTAATTATTTAGTAAATGAAACAATGTTACTGAGTCCATGGACTTTATCTGTGTTACCTGACTGCCCTGGGGGAGGGGGGGTAGAGGAAGGGGTTAGCTTATTTTCCCAAATGCAAGAGGCCTCCTGGTTTCATTTGGTCTATTAGTAACAGTAACAGTGTGAAAGGTCTGTATACTCAGGTTCTTAATCTTTTTCCAAATTGAGAATTGTTCTTTTAATGTCAGCTGTGGAAGACAAGGACAAGGCATTCAAGAAGTGTATATGATTAGAAAGATACAATGATATGTGTGTTTCGCTCTCTATGTAGCACATAACACTACACAAGTATCTACTGCAGGTATTCAGGAAAGGTAAATGAATGTGCTTTAAAAAAAAAAAAAAAAGACATCTTTTCCTTTCCTGGATTAGCATAGAAACTGTTGAGTAATTTAACTGTACCTCATCTGTGAGCCCTACGTGACTGATTCTTGAAATAGGAAGGTTTAGAGAGAAGGTCAAGGCAAGGATGTGAGCAGAGTTGCTGAAAGCAAAGGCTTGTGGGAGATTTAAATTGCTTGTTGAAAGTTCTAGAAATACTCTGAAAGAGGATAAGCTGCTGTCCTCGGGGTATCCCCTTCTGACACATTGAAGTTTGTAATTTTGCAAGAGTTTCACTTCAGTGACCACAACACTAAACTGCTTCACTCCTGTGTAGTATAGTAAAAAGATAAGTGAATTTGAAATCAGAGCAAGGATTCAAGTATCTCTGTGTAACTTTGGGCAAATTCGTCTAACCTCTGGGCCTCAGATTCCTAATCTATAAAGTGAGAAGTTGTAGTATTTCTATTTCCACACCTCCTCCCGCAAAAACAAACAAAAAAAAAACCCTTAAAAGAATTAGAACAGTTGCCTAAGAAAATATTCCATAAGATTCTTGTTATAACTATAAATATGTAGAGGAGAGGGTGTGGAGAATGGAAATACAGGCATTTCATATTTATTGTAGGCTCATAAAAGCTTCTGGTTTAGAGTCAGGCAACATTTCATAATTAACTCTTGATAGTGGCCATTAAAATTGCTTGGTTTTTTTTGTTTTGTTTTTTTAAAAGAGAATGCTATGCTAAGAGACTTGGGAACAGATTAGTAAGTCTGTAAGAGCAAGTGAATAATTAGCAAGGGAAAAAGCTCACCTTAGGGAAAAAATGACAGTATAAACCTTCATTCCTCCTTTCTCGATTTTGTTTGGTGGTGAGAGAACTTGGCTGTCCAGGGTTCTGAGAGAAATGGGGAGAATTAACTAGTAGTAATAATAAAAACTAGTATTGATATAACACTTTTCTTACAATATCACTGTGGAAATGAAATAATAGAAGTATTTCTATTTTTCAGGTAAGGAAACTGAGGCACAAAGTGTTCCTAGAGTTCTGTCTACTACACCATGCTGGCTCTCATCTTTGTAATGCCCTCCCTGTCAGTTTCACAAGTAATGGATATGAAAAGTGATATGGATAGATCCCAAAGGAAAGCCCCTTAGTAAAAACTTTTCTTTGGGAAATTGTTCATATCTAGAATATTAAAATGCTGGTACTATGAGCCATCTTCAGGAACATGGAAAGAAAGGTCTATTGAGCTCATCTTTGTAGTATTATTTATGGAATTATGTTTACCATTAGGGTAGAGATCCCTGGTTGTCTATAGCAAACCACCCAACTATATGGGGAAGACTGTTAGCATAATTGCCAAACCCAAACGGCCTTTCATTCTCCTTAACCTTTCCTAACTTGACACTGCTTATGCCTTCCCAGTCTTCACCTTGCCTTTAGACACCCCATAATCTTATGTGTTTCCTATCTCTCTTGACTATCCCTTCTTTCTCCTTTCTGGCTCTTCATCCTCTTCCTGACCCCTTAATAATGGTATCCCTCCAAGGACATGTCTTTGAACTTTTTCCTCTTCTTTTGGTTTCAATTAACACACACCATTTGGATAATGGTCAAATTTTTGCCTCTTATTTCTCTTCTGAAGTCTTACTTGGCTATCAGTTGGACAGTTCCAACATTTTCCACATCATATGGGTATGCCTTACCTAACAGCCCTTTAAAATTGAACTTTTTCAAAATTGAGCTCATCTCTCCCTAAATAAAATAAAATGTTTTTTCCTTTCATGAAGCTTTACAGGACTACAGAATTTAAAAAAAATTCTTTTGAGTATGGAATGAGAGATCAGACTCTGTTCCCATGTTCATAATAACCTTCCTCCTGGCTTTCTGTTGCTTCTAAAGTAAAATAACTCCTCTCTTTAGCATTTAAAGCTCTTCAGCCTGACTCTAACCTATCTCTCCAGCTGCACTGGATTTTACTCTCTCGAGCCACCAAAGTATACAACCAGACTGGCCCTCTCCCTCTGGATACTCCCATTTCCTTTCACCTGGCCTTGTACTGGATATAGAACATACCTGGAATGCACTCCCTTCTTGCTTCCACCTCAGTTCAGTCTCTTTTTAAAGATGCAGCTCAAGCACCATCATCTTGATAAGCCTTGCCTATTCTTGCACTCTTCCTTCCTTCCCAAATACTGTAGCTCTCTTCTCTCTGCTATTGTTGGTGCCCCAGAAGTCTT
Organism: Petaurus breviceps papuanus; assembly: GCF_028583685.1. Taxonomy (NCBI): domain Eukaryota; kingdom Metazoa; phylum Chordata; class Mammalia; order Diprotodontia; family Petauridae; genus Petaurus; species Petaurus breviceps. The sequence continues at coordinate 7,478,810 of NW_027187353.1, read as the reverse complement.
CGCTACTGTTTTAAACTCTGTGACTTGAAACTGCATGCACTAAGGTTTGGCATCTCACATTTGTGTTCGTTCATTTTATGTCTATATTTGTATATAGTTTACATTTATATATGCTTTTGATATCTCCTTAAAATGTAGGCTTCCTTGCATAGTGGTTATTTCATTCATTGTACTTGTATCTCCAGTGCCTGGCAATAATGCCTGACATATAATTGGCACTTAATAAATGCTTTATTGATTTCTCCACATTTTCTTTATATTTTCACTGCCATGACCCTAGAACAACCCTTAATTTTCACTCACTTGAGTGGTTTTCAGCTTTTTCCTTTCTGATTGTTCTTTCAATCCATTGTTTTACCCCATAGTCATGGTAGTGAGTCACTAATGCATGCATCTGATACTCCCTTTGCACTGTCTGCCCAGTCAAGTCCAAAACCCTTTGCCTGCCCTAAGGGTCAGCCTGCACCTTTCCATTCTCGTGTCACATTTTTCTGTTCCAGGTTACTTGTTGCTCTATCCAAACTGAATTTTTAACCACATTTTGCTTCTGTTCTCTTCCGTCTTTCACTGCTAGATGCTTACTTTTAGAATACTTCACTTTGCTCACTGCCCTTTTCTCCTTTTAGCTTGTTAAATTCTTCCTGTCCTTTAAAACCCAGTTCAGTTGTTGCTTTCCCAAAGAATGTCTTTATATCTAATAATTCTGGTTTTGTGAATAACAAATTCATCAAAATTTTGCAAGATAAGCAGATTTATATTGCTTTCACCAAGGGAACAGATAGATGGGTTGCTAAAACTTTTGAGATTATTTCATGGTTGAAAATGGTCTCTTCTTTGTCCCTGTCACTCTTTGCTTATATCATACTTCTTTTTGCCTACATGTTTTATCTGCCCCTTAGGAGAAGGTAGCATCCTTGAGTACTGGGGACAGCCATTTTTATCTTTTGTAAACACTGCTGCTTCTTCCCCATATAAAAAGGTACTTAATAAGTGTTTGTTGCTGTTGTCTTAATACTTTGCTTGTAGCAATAATATATCAGTGTGATTTTACAAGTAAAAGGATCACCTTGAACTTTTTTTTGTTACAGATGTTTCTGAAATAAATTCAGTTGTTTTAACTTGACTTTGATTCACCATAAAAAAAATACAGTGCATTCAAATGCAACTTTTATTAGAACTAAAATTGATGGTGTATGTACATGGAAAATGTTAAACATTCTGATAGAAATGAATAAAAATTTGACTTAACAAGCATTTATTAAGTGCCTTATTAATCTGTTTCAGCTTGTTTTAATTCTACTTGACTTGTAGTAAGAATTTTCCAAGTTGTCAATATCTTCTAGAATCCACTTCAGTCTTTTTTGTATAATAATGCAGCGTTATTTTTTTTCCCTGCTTGATCTTACAATTAAGAGTTTAGGTCCTTGAAAGTAGGGAGTCTTATCTAAATTTTGTATCTCTCGATATCTAGAAAGGAGACAGGTGCACATTTCAGGAAAAGAAAGGGGAAGATGTACTGTTAGGATATTTTTCTCCAGTACTTGATTCATTCATTCAGCAAGCATTTTTTACGTACCTCCTATTTGCCGAGTACTGTGCTAGTCACAAGGGATACAAAGACATTCAGCAAAGAGTTCACTGAATGTCATTGAAATGGTATTACTCTAATGTGACTTCTTTCCCTCCTTTAGAATCCAGCAACTATCACAAGAATACTCCTTAGCCATTTCAATTGGGATAAAGAGAAGCTGATGGAAAGGTAAGATACCACATTGACAGCTTTGTGACTACAAATAAGGGGAAGAGAATATAGGGAAGATCCAAAACCAGATGCTTAAACTGTTGCATGGTGACCCCTATCACTTCTTTAAAAATTGGGAACCATTGGAGAGGCAGAAGCTCAGAGTCCAAGGGGACCTTAAAATCCTTCGACTAGAACCCTTATCAGACTGGTAATCTACAGCATCCTCAATAAGTGGTCATCCTTTCTCTTTTTGAAGACCCCCTCATGATGAGGAACCATTTTCTCCATTCTCCCCCTCAATTTAAATCACTTATTTTTGATAGACTTGTTCTAAATTTGAAAATTTTTTTGCCCGTAAGGTTCAATCTACTTTACTAACCCCTCATTATTTTCTCTGGAGAAAAGTCAGGGCTGTTCTGCATGGGTTTAACCCACCAAATTGTGCTAATGGCTGCATGTAAAAGATTTGGCTGGAATTCTTTCCTCTCCAAAGTGTTTGAAATAAAGAGGCACCCTTGCTTAGCTCCCAAAGGGAAATGAGAATTGCTCTTCATGCTCCTCTGACTAGGAAGAGCTAGTTCAAGCTGTTTTGCTATGAAAAATTGGGTTAGGTGCTTTAAAAAATAATTTTGTTTTTAACTCAAGAGCTGTCTTACCTGCCTTGAAAAACAGGCCCCCTGTGGTGAAAAAAACCTTTTTTGCTGTTGTAACACACTAGAATCTACTTGTCTTTGTGCAGGTGATCTATCCATAACTGAGAACCATAGTTACTGTAAAAAAGAAAATTCTTTGTGCCCACAGGGCCATCATTTTAAAACCAACAGATGTTTTGGGGGAAGTCTCCCATGACTTTGCAGTGGATTCCAGTAGTTTGCAGGTGGTGATGAGATATTGTTCATAGGCTCAGGAAGTGTCAAAAAAGGAATCTTGGTCAGTTCTTTTTTATTTAAGCATTTCTTTTGAGTTTGTTAACTTGTAAAGCACTACCCACCCCCCTTGTTACTGTAGCTATTCTTAGCAGCTAGTTTGCCATAGTAGAAACTTAACGTGACAGCAACAATTGCTACTGATGCTTAAGGGAATACCAATAAAGCATGGTCTGGCTTTTATTCAGTGAGTCTTCTCAAAGTTCTTCACTTAGGACATGATGATCCCATTTCGTCTGAGTTCTTATATCGTGCATGACCAGATTTATAAATGTTGCTTCAGATGACACTTGTCTATCCCTTGTTCTCTGGTTTTGTCAGTTGATAAGCTCCTACGTGTACTGCACGTCTCTTAATTATTCAGAGGGAAATAGGAACACGGTATATTTTTTAAGGAAAAAAAATCTTTAGGAAATAATGAGAGACTTAATCATGACTATATAGAATTTGTAAAATAAATTTTATAAAATGGATGAGTTTGAGGTGTTTTTTTTGTTTTGTTTTGTTTTTTTCAATTAAATCTTTTGGTATAATTTACACGGACAAGTTCAGTTTTTGATTGTTGTTCTTTTTAAGCAGTGGCTTACATGACTTAGGAACATTTTGATTCCATGAGACTAAATACATTGTGCCCTGTCCAATCTATTTCAGAATAGATCCTTAATTTTGGATACTGATTGGAAGGAAATGCAGACAACTAAGACAACTTTGAAAGTTGCATGTTGAGCTTATTTTGTATTCTCCAAAGGAAAACAAATTGTACATATGTGATTTGTGATTTTATGTAGAGTATTCTTTCTATTCCACTTTGTAATTAGAATTGTTCGTTTTATTCCATTTTTTTTTCCTAATTGTAGGACTGGGGCATAGCATTGGATATGGGACCTTCAGCAAAAGTACTGATAGTGTAGAGAAAGGCTATAGAACACTGCTGTAGATTTCTTTGTAGGGCAGTGGGATTAGGTACTAGAGAATGTGTTGGGGAGGGGTGTGTGTGATAGATACAAACTCTTAGAAAAGGTGGGTTTCCAACATGTGGAAAAGAGCATATTGTGTGGCCTGTTAGAGGAAGCTTGTGTTGACTCATTCAGCTTGCAGTTCGCCAAACTTCCCAGAGATTTTTCAACAAAACTGCTGTTATCTAGCTATTCACCCTCACCCCTCTTACTGGTTTGCATTTGGGACATTGATTTTTTTTTTTTCCCAACCATCGTGTTATATTTAACATTTTTCTGCATTAAATTTTATCTTGTTTGATTCAGTATGTTTTGTATCCTGGCAAGATCTTTTTAAATCCAGGCTCTAATGCAATGTGCTAGCTATCTCCTCCACATCCTACCATGTATAAATTTCATGAGCATTTTACAAATCTATGCCATTACCCATGTCACTAATAAAAATGTTTAGTACAGGGGACTGATCACTTCCAAGTTGATACCAAAACATTGAATTACCACACTTGGGTTTGACTGTGGGAACTAGTTCTTGGATCCATCTGATTGCACTTTGTTCTTGCACACATCTTTCTATCTTTCCCACATTAGCTCTAGAAGCTTTGTCACTTGCTTTGCTAAAATCTCAGTGAGCTATAAATGCATTCCCTCTGATCTACCAGTTTACTAATCCCATCTTATCTGAAATGACCTGTGGATGAATCCCTGCAGGCTCTGGGATATTTACAGTCATCTCTTCAGTAATATGCTGTAATTTTATCAGTAATTGAAAAATGGTCAGTTTAGAAATCCAACTCTCATTCTTGATTAAAAAAAATAATGTCACTTCTCATCAATATTTTTATGCTTCTGATCCATGTATTTGTTTTAGCGAGAGTTTTTTTAAGTCCCACATTTGTAAAAGATAAATTTTGGGGAACTATAGGATTCCAAGAATTCCAAAGAATTGTGGAGTCCTGCTTGAGGACAAAATTGAAGTATATTTTTGTGTGCATAGCATTTTTAGGCAATTTTAGGTTTAATGACAATTACCCTTCAATAATTTTAGTGCTGTATAGGGAGTAAGTGCTCCCAATGTTCAAAACCCTCTACAAAATACTTTCCTTAAAAAATTTATCATTTGTTAAGAGAAAGGAGGGATGTGCCCTTTAACTTTGGTAATATAGTATTAATACTGACCAATTGTTCTTGGCCATAGTTTTGTTGCCTCTCATTGTTGACTTTGTCATTGTAATTAGCTTTTGTATTTGCTTTTTCCGTATCATTTCATAAAAATGTCACCATTTTCTCTGAATTCTTCATTATGATGCTTCAGCCATCCTCTAATTGTTGAGCACATTTTTGTCTGTTATTTCTATTATCAAAAATAATGTCGCTGTGTGTGTATAAAATAGGGGAAGGGGATGTGTTGCCATGAGTAATCTCTCTCTAGACCAGACAGTACAATTTAGTAATTTTTCTTACAATTCCAAATTGTTTTCCAGAACAGTGGAACCAGTTCACAGCTCTACTAATAATGCATTTGTGTGTCTGGTTTTCCTATAGCACACCTCCTCCTATGAGTTTTCACGTTTTTTATATATTTGCTAATTTGATGGGTATTAGGTAAAATCATCAAGTTGTTTTATTTGTATTCCTCTGAGCCTTGGTGAATTTGAACAGTTTTTAATAGGATTGCTGATAGTTCATGTCCTTAGACCACTTGTCTATCAATAAGGGACAATTAACCCTACAGATTTGATGGCAGGTTTTTAAGAGATGTTTTAAGAGGTATATATCTCATCTCTTCTAGCTTAATCAGTTATCTGTTGTTCTGTCCACACCAAGCATAGTAGTTCTTTATTCTTAGAATTTGTGGACATCTGTACTTCATTGTTCCTGATCTTCTTACAGGATAGATAGTACTCTTTCTTGTCTTTGCGTCTTTCAACTGTGGATGTCTGTATCTAGTAGTAGGTGCTTAGGTTTTGAATATTAGAAAACATTTAGTCTAACTTCTTCAGTTTACAAATTAGGAAATGGATCTTATGGGTAACTAACTTGTGCAAGCAACATAGCTGGTGAATTGCAGAGCTTAGTGGGCCTCTGGGTCTACTCTGCAAATAAAATCAGATTTTATTTAGGTGGTCAGCAACTTGAACTTTTTTTTGGTGTGAAAGTAATGTTATTCTAGTTATTCATACTTAAATTTTACAACCTTTTTTTTTTTTTTAATGGATATTAGTTAACTATCTAAAAGAAACTTCTGGTGGTGTTCCAGGAGCTCCATAGGCTCAGATTCACTTGGGGAGTCATTTGCATTCTTTTCAAAATGTTGTTGGTACCTTTTGTTTTTATACCATAATTATTTCTCATTATGACCCCTCCTCCAGTTGAATTCTAAAGCAAAACCAACCAACTTGTCGAGACTTGCAGCATTATGTGTTAGTGTTCAGAAAGATTTGACCTAAGTAAAAAATTAAATTTGTCATTACAACTTCTTACCTGGCTTTACAATTTAATATTCAGTTATGTCCTGCTGCAATCATTTGCTTTCTACAATTAGACCTGGAATTAAAAGATTTTGACATGTTTCAATTTTTCATCATGAAAACACACTTATTATTAACACATTGACTCTTAAATATACCTTTGAACATCCTACTTTTTACAAGTCCAACCTTGTTTATAGCCCTGGGATTTTCAGTAATCCTTAGATACATTGAGTTCCCAGACCTTTGAAGCATGTTTACTTCCATCTCTTGGATAAATTTATTATTGTTTTTGTTTTTGAGACTGTGTCTATGCCAAAAAGAGACCAAAGGAAAGAATGTGTACAAAAATATGGTAGTTTTTCGTGACCCGAATAGAAGGGAGGAGACGTCAAGTGTGGGGAATGGCTGAACTGATTTTGATGTAGGAATGTAATAGAGTATTTTATTCAATAAGAAATGGTGGGTGTTTTCCCTGTAAATTTGTAATGAACACTGGGGCAGAGTGAAGTATAAGCAGAGGTGCAGAAATTGTTTATATGGTAACACCAACATTGTAAAGACAACTTTGAGAGACTTTAAGAACTCAGATCAATACATTAACTCCCATGGACCAATGATAAAGCATGTTATCTCCTAACAAAAGGGATAATTGACTCAAGGTGTCCAGTTTAGATGTTGCAAATTTTAAAATTTATTTTTCACGACTGTGCTTTTTGTTACAAAATGATGTTTTTCTTTATGCTGGAGGGAGAGGGGGAGCCAAGGATAGTCCTGCCCAGAAAGAGTGTTGTTGAAGTGATTTTTTTTTTTAATGCACAGAAGAGAGCAGAAAGTTCAGAAAGGAAAAATACAGGCAATTCAGAGGCAACTTTGAAAGTAACATATTGAATTTATTATATACTTTTAAAAACACTTTGTTTATAACATTCACAGTTTCGCTATAGTCTCCTTTCTCATCTACTTTGGACATGGAATGTTTTGTTTTTCCCAGCTTACTTTGTAATGTGCTGTTTTTTCTTTCTCCCCAAAACTGCGCTTCATATTTCCCAGGTATTCTTATAGTGTAGGAAATCTTTCTCTTCTCTGTAACTCTTTTTCCTAGTTGAAATTATCAGGATCTGAGTCTTGTGTATACGAATTTGGGTTCTAGTGGTTTATTAAGCCACCTATTTTGCTTGTTTCCCTTAAGTACCTTATGTTAATTTTTTATGTAGATTTACCCTCTCAAAATTTAAAATAATCTTTTTTAAAACACTCTAGGAGACTCTCATCACCCTGGACATTGATGAGGAAGAAGAGGAGGAATTTTATCACCAATAACCAAACTGAATTAATTTTTTTTTTAAGTAGGAAAACTGCAAAAGCAGTTTTAACATTGCTCATTTGGAAGGTATTTTGAAATCCATTGAAAGCTATTTATTCAGGTCCTTTTTATCTTGGTATAGATTTTTTTTATTTGATATTTTCTGCTTTTCATACTACTAACCTTTATGGATTTTTGTCCACCTACTTTTCCTATAGAGCTCTCCTTTGGTTGATGGTTTTTTTTGGGGGGGGGGGTTGATTTTTTTTTTTAACCCTGAGATCGAGCTGCCTTTTAATGCATAGATTGCTGATCTTCAGTAATTTACATCATAACTTAGAACTTAGGCTTCTCTCTGTTATGTTCTTTTGCTCCTAAGTTGACAAAAGGGAGTTTTTAGTGATTATTTCAGTTATAAATGATCTCACTGGTGTTTATTTTCAGTTCTATGAATGCTTAGTGTACCTACTTTAATTTTGTCATTTTGTCTAGTCCTTTTGGGATAGTTTGATTTTTGTAATTGCAGTTGATTAATAGAAACCTCTTATGGTGGGGGGGGGCATTTCTTCTCGTTAGTCCTTTTTTTTTTTTTTTTTCTTAAGCAGTCAGGGTTAAGTAACTTGCGCAAGGTTACACGGCCAGGTGTTTCTGGGTGTGTGCTAAGTGTCTGAGCCCGGGATTCGATCTCCAGGTCGTACTGACACTGGAGCCGGTGCTCTTACTCGCTGTGCTACCTGGCTGCCCCTAGTCCAAGAACTTTTGATACTTGTTTGATTCTAAGTAATACATATCCCATTTGTGTGCTTCTAATTCTTTACTGTTGTTGAGAGGAGTTGCTGTTACAAACTTTTTCTGAGACCTGCTGAACATTGTTAAATCTTTCATAAAAAGCATTCGCTTTCTAACCTGAAACATTGAAGAGTGAAACAATCAAGATGATTCATATCAGCATTTGGGCTCTTCCTTGGGAAGGTTCTTTCGGACCTTTTTATTCCTAGGTTTATATGTAAATGGAATCTTTATTGTCATTACAAACTTTTTCTTGCAATAATAGTTCCCATTAACTGGTGACCAAAGTCCTCCTTGTCTCTAGTCACCAGTGCCCTCAAAGTCAACCCTTCCAGCTGCTTTTTAAAGTGCCTCCTGGGTGGTAGGTGTTGCAAAAAAAGCCACCTGTCTGAAACAACTGGATCTAGTTACAAAGCAAAATCGACCTTTTTGGGGAAGAAAAGCTGTAACTTGTTATCTGAGAAGAGTCTACAGTGACTGCTTTGGTTTGAGTTTGGTATTTTATTTTTATGGCAGCTAGGTGGTACAGTGAATACTGTGCTGTGCTTATAGTCAGGAAAACTCATTTTCCTGTATTCACAACTGGCCTGCAGCACCTGTTAGCTGTGACCCTGACCAAGTCACTTAACCTTGTTTACCTTAGTTCTTCTTCTATAAAATATCTAGAGAAGGAAATGGTAAGCTACTCCAGTAACTTTGCCAAGGGAACCCCAAATGGGATCATGAAGAGGCAGGCATGACTGAAATGGCCAGACAACATTCGATTTTTCCATTGCTGTTCAGAAATATCTCTAACATTGTATTGATCAAGTTTTACTATGAAATAATTCTATTTACCATTCAGTTTTTAAGAAAGCATTTTACTTCTACATTTGTTTTTAAGGTAACTTAGTATGCTTTTTAATACCAGTCATTTCCAAATCATTTTCCTTCCCACCTTTGAGCTTCTCTCTGTGTAGCAACAAAAAGCTGATGAGTAAAATCAACCACAAGGCAGCAGTCTTGTCTTAACAGCATTCTACACAAATAGTCTGCCCCTCACTTCTCCAATAAAAAGAGAGGAGGGTACAGTTCTTCATCCCTTCTTCCTGGTGCAAGATTGGTCAGTAAGATTATAAGGCATTTGGCTTCTTCATGGCATTTCTCACTCATCCACGGTGTTGACACTGGTTTTAGGTGGGTATCTCAATTTTCTCTGGACCAAAGTGTCCCTGGCTGAGTATTACCTGCCCTGCAAAATTTTAAGCTCCTTGAGTGCGAGGGACTGTATTTGTATTCACATTGCTTGGTAAGTTGCAGCTTAGAGACAGTTTTGTATAGATGATATTACCACTATAATATAGTATTTGGAAGGTTAAAGTGATCTCCACAGCCATGTCAAAAATGTCTTAACAGCTAAGTCATTTCAAAATGTTTTCTTTCCAATCCTGCCCATTGTTATAGTTAAATTATTAAAAATTAGAAAATAAGCTTTAGTTTATGATCAAAAATAATTTACTAACAGCAGTCCCTGTTGATTGTGACTTAAAGAATAGCCTCTGCTTTTAGGCCTTTTTAGTTTTTTTAGAGTAAAGTGGAAGAAGATGAGAAATTAAAATTTTGGCCCCAAGAAAGGCCATTTGAAGAAATAGAATAGGCAGATATATGTGACGGTTGTAACTTTTGGTGTGGAGAGGCCTTGCTTTTTATTCATTTAAATCTGATTAAACATTTTACTCTAAAAATGAATATTCTTGATCCTTTCATTATAACATCCTTAGGCAATACAACAATCATAGAGACAGGGGGCTGTAAAGGACCTTAAAAGTCCTCCAGGCCAGCCCCATTTTACAGACAGGCACCTGAGGCCAAGAAGGGCTATATGACTTGCTGAGGATCACAGATGACACTTAAACCAGGGTCCTCTTGTCTCCAGATTTGAAGCCCTTTTGAAACTCATTTGTTATTTCAGTATATACAAGTTAGGGCTAAGGAAGATTCCTACAATATAGTGGTTGGGAGACATCAGACTCTGCTGTAGCTTGCCTTCCTTCTCCTCTATACTGTCCAGCATGATTCTTCTATGTCCCTCTACTCCTTACATGTCCAGGCCTTTCTACAGATTGTTCATAAGAGATTTATCTAACCCTTTAGAGACCTTCATCTTTGTTTTTTTTTTTTTTTAACATCTTGGGGAAGAGGGAGTAGTAGTGCCATACTTGGAGCTCTCCATCTATTTTTACTCAGTCTCAACTTTTAACCTATGTACTTTTCCCTTTAGATGTCTGTCTTGATAATGTTATTCACTTTATGCAAGTTGTCTTTGTTTATGTACAGTTTGTGTACTGCACATAAACTTTCCAGAATCATGGACACAGATCTAATGGTTAATATTCATAAAGCACTTAGCATAGTGTACAGCACATAGTAGGCCCTTTTTAAATGCTTATCCTCTTCCCAGGTGCCTATACAATTTGTAGTCAACAATTTCCAGAATTTTTGCTGAAGATAGAATCTTTTTAAAATTAAAGTTTTTTTCCCAAATATAATTTATGTATGAATAAGTGAATAACTTCAAATATGCTTTTAAGAAAATCATTGATTATTCACTATAAAAAATCTGGACAACATTATTCATGAGTATCATTGAAATAAATGTGAACCACTTTACACAAGTATGTCTAAAATTGCTGAATTTCACTTTTTTGGAATCACATCTGTAGGATATGATTTGATTTTTAATTTAATGATTTGGGCCAGCCTATTAAGAGAATATCATAATTGAAATAATTTAACATATTTGTGGTTTGTCAGTACAGTTGTCTAAAGGCAACTATGATAGGTGTCCTTTATTGTTCTTATAGGTTTATTTTAATAAAATCTTAGTGACTTATCACTTCCAAAGACTGGTGTTCCAAAAAGCTTGTATATTGTGTTCCAGATTGGCTTGTCAACCCATTATTCTGTTCGTTCACTACTAGTGTGATGTTTTGGGTCTGTTTTAATTTTTACACATTCTTCCCTGGTTGTGATGTCAGCTTTGAGGAAGTTCTCAATGGGTGATTTTGCCAGGCTCTCATCCCTTCTGTTTAAATAATGCAGGTACTTTGATGGAAACCTGGAGAAGCTCTTTGCTGAGTGTCATGTAATTAATCCAAGTAAAAAGTCTCGAACACGCCAGATGAATACACGGTCATCAGCCCAGGATATGCCTTGTCAGATCTGCTACTTGAACTACCCTAACTCAGTAAGTATTTGTTTAGTCGTGTGGGAGCCCTGACCCCCCGGGAGCTTGTGCAGCACTGTATCTGAGAAGAGTGGCAGACCATAAAGCAAAGCTCAGATTGGCTTGGCTTGACCGTCACTGAGCAAACTTCTTACAAGCTGCTGCTCCTATGTCTAGCAGGAGAAACTTCCTGACAGGCAGAGCACATGATTCCTTTCCCATTAACTAAAATAGCCTGAATTACTTATTCTTAAATACACACAAATTCCCTTTAATACCAAGCTGTTAAGGAGATTGCTGGGATTCACCACCTGAAAAGGTTTTTTCCTAATTATAGAAATCATTCTAATGTAAAACCACGTGTTAACAACTAAAACAGTCCTTAAAGAGAGAAGAATGCTAAGTATTATATGCCCAGGGAGAAAAAGGCTCAAGAATATTGGTGTTACTTTAATACAATAATGATCTTTCTTACATCTTCTGATAAGTAAGTGGAGGTCCAAAATCTTAGAACTTCTATGACTTAGAAGTTCCTTTGATGTAAATATGGGTGTGGTGGAAAGAGCCCTCTCTAGCCTCTGCGATTTCCTACCTGGTCCTGGGACAGTCACGTAATTTCTCTGTGCCTCAGTTTTCCACCTGTAAAATGAGAAGATTAGACTAGGTACCTTCTGATTATTCTTCTAGCTCTAGAACTGTGGTCTTACTTGGATCATAATGAATTACTGTTCCAAAATAAAGTTAGCTTTAGATTAACAGATGAATTTATCATTTCAGTCCTTTATCCCCATGTTTACTTTGTTGTCTCTTATCACACACCACCCCCCCCCCCAGAAACAACAATAACACGATTCTCTTTTGTTGGGGTTTCTTAGTCATGTTAAATGTTCTTTATAAAAATAATTTTCATTGTCTTATTTTATTCATGTTTCCTATAGTAGCCGTGAAATTGAATCACAGTAGAGTATTACTCTCTTCATAAGAATAATAGATTTAGAGGTGGAAAGGACCTTTGAGGTCATTTAGTCCAACCTCAACAGGGAAAAACATTTATCACTAAACTCTAATTAGAGGTAACAGTGAGAAAAGAAATTATGTGTTCTCTTGACTATAAGTGTATTTTTCTGAAATTTTTTTGTGTGTGTTTTGTTTTGGAGGGGGGAAGGCAAAGCAGTTGGGCAATAAATTGCCCAAGGTCACACATTTAGTTAAGTGTCAAGTGTCTGAGTCCACATTTGAACTCAGGTCCTCCTAACTCTAGGGCCAGTGTTCTTTCACTGTGTCACCTAGCTGTCCCCTGAAATGTTTTAGGAGTTTATCTTGTTAAGTCCCATTTGCAATTAGAAAATGATGCTGAAAAAGAATCTGGTTGGGTCACAAAATACAAATAAAATAATTTCTTTAAGTGAGCCTGCAGAAGTGAGCTCAGACTAGATTTGCTGAGCTAACCAGTAACAGACTAAGGACAAACTTATCCAAAAAACAGGGCATCTTTTTTACCAGCAATAATTTATTTTTTAAAATCACTTATAAGTTTTAGAGTGTTTGTGAATCTGTCATTGGCTAGTGTTTACATTACTAAAAGCATGAATCCTTAAAATGCTGAAATGTGCGGAAAACCTCTGCCTACATTATCATACATGTAAAATTCCTTTTATTTTGCATATTAACTATAAAGTTGGTTTGACAAAGTTAGTCACATGTAGTCTTTAAATAAGAAATTTTCTTGACTTAATGTCCTGATTGTTTTGTGGAGCACAGTTTGGTCTTATTTATACTACTTCCATATTTTATAAAAGTTCTGTAGTTAAGATAAATACTTAAAATGTAAAAATTGGCATTATCAAGGTAAGGAATGAGTAAACCCAGGTATTTTAAAACTTTAAAGCCACTCAAAACCATGCCCTTTAAAAATCACATCAGCTTTAGAAGTCTTGGAACCCATCATGCTATACTGAACCAGACAGAATTCTTTATACTGTGGACTCGAGGGAGTTTATTAGAGTTAGTAGATTTAAAAACCTTACTTTCCCCCCTCAGTTTGTCTTGGGAAAAAAAAAAATTTCAGCATATGTCTGTGTATTATTTCTGTTTTCCAACATATTTTATGGCCTGTATATTGCGAAATTCTTAACATGTTATATAAGTTTGGACTCTTAAATATTCCTCCTAGTATGATAACTGAAAATAAAAACAGGAGCCTGCCTGGTTTAACCCTTTCTCATCTACAATGGGACCCAGAAGTAATGTTTTAGTCAATTCCACGAGTTCATTGAAATATTAATTCTAAAAGAATGCATCTTGAACACACACTGCTTTGTCCCGGTATAGCCCTTTTTTAGTTAGTGGCATTACCTATACAAATTCTTGATCAGTTTGTTTTTTTTAATTTATACCATAGTGTCCTTTAAAAAATTATTAAGGCATCTATAATAAGACTTAGCAATTGATAGCCTTCTACTGTGAACTTGAAACTTTTTTAAACTGGCTAATACCCTTTTTGTGAAGCCTTCAATACTTGCCAATTGCCAAGTAACCTTTTAACTGGAGAAGGCATATTATTATTATATGTCTCATCTACCTTAAGTTGCTAAATTCTAGCAGTCTTTTTGTTGTTGGGGTTTTTTTTTTTCAAGTCTCTTAGCTAGGCAAGGATATCCATATTACAGAAACCCCATAAAACTGAATATGATTCTACAGCCAGGAGAAAGAATTGCTTTACTTGGCAGATGTCGCTTCATTTTTTAGAAACAAAATTACTTCATACTAAAACCATCCTGTAGGCCTTCTCCCCCCTCAAATGTAGAGAGAATGACCCCATTTAATTATTGTTGTTTCCATCCAGGAGTCTTAGGTAAGGGGTTGTATATGGAACCTTTTTAAGATTTTGATGTTTTTTCTTAACTGCCCCTTTCTGCTTATATTCCTTTGTGAGAGCTTGTGTGCTTCCCTATTTCGGATTTGCCTATCCTTGCTTAGTCTGCCCTGTCTATAGTACAGATAGAGCCTAGTTGGTGACAGAAATGATAAAGAGGATCTAGTGACATGATCAAAGGTGTTAGGGAAGCCGGCAAGCTAAGATATTAAACCTGAGATCAGACCATACAAGCCCTAAGTGTAAAGGTGTTGGAGGCAAGGAAGAACAAAGGGAAAGGCCAGGCTTCAGAGGAAGGTGCAGAAAGGACCAGACATGAGGGAGGCCCAGCCCTATCCCAGCACAGAGATAATGCACTCGCTGCCAAGTCATAGGCAGTTACTTAAGTGCTTCCCATGTGCCAGGCTCTGTGCTAAGCATCTGCCGGTGACATCACAGGGGGGAACTGTAGTGCAGCCAGGCAGAGCTTCACTCTCTTCTCCAGAGTGCAGTTTGTTGTGTTTGTCACCAGAAGCAACAGTATAAGGGATTGCAGTATGGCGTAATGAAAAGAGAGCCAGGTCTCAAGTCAGGGAGACCTGGGTTTAAGTCTCACCACCCTGGACAGTACCCCACGCAGCCCTCAAAAATGATAAATTGCAGAGAAGGTACCTGTCAGCCTTGGAGAATCCTCAATGGGAGACTCCCTGTACCAGTGAAGTCCTAGATCTTGTGCTCTCTCACAAAAAGAAAAAAACACATTTTCAATGTTGATAATCTATGAAAAAAAAATTTTTTTAATGAGAGACATTTCTGTTATGAGAGTATTTAGTTCATGGAGGAACCTTGTATAATCACAACTTTATGAATTCTTGCCCTCTGTTCTGTTTACTAGTATAATCTTAGGTAAAAAACTCTTAACCTTTTAAGCTTCGTTTTGCTTGAATAAAGTAGAATTGGGATACCATACCTCACAATGAGATTGATTTGGGGATCAAATGAAATATATGAGGATAATATAGGATCATTGTTAGTACTATGAAACATAGCTATATACATATATATATTAAAGATCATTGGTGAAAGGAGAAGTATTCTCTTGTCCCCATGACAGTTCTTAAAGTAACCCACAAAAATTAAATCATGAACAATTTTTCATTGGTAATTTGGAGATAGAAGCCCCTCTGTATCACTGGGAGTAGTCAGGACCAAATGCTTTGATGTACATTGATATGCAACTATATGTACATACAAATCTATAAATTTTGGGGCAACTAGGTGGCACAACGAATAGAGCACTGTCCCTGGAGTCAGGAGGACCTGAGTTCAAATTTGGCCTCAGACACATAACACTTAGTAGCTGTGTAACCTTGGGCAAGTCACTTAACCCCAATTGCCCTGCCTTCCCCCCCTCCAAAAAGCAAAAAACAAAACAAAATCCCAAATCTATATAATTTTTTTCAGTCTTCTTTACTTTCCACCCCCTACATTATTGTATGATACACAATGATTTTTCCAGATATCTTTATTCTGGGGGTGGGAAGGTGTTGTTGGGTTTTTTGGGTTTTGTTTTTTGATTTGTTTTTGGTGTTTCCTCATATATATTATTTGTCATCGTAAGAAGTCAATCCAACATCAATACCAGCACTCATTTCAGTGAATCCTTTTTTTGTTTCTGAATGTCAGAAGATGATAAAGCTTTCCCTGGAACAGATGAAAGCAAAAGAAACAAAATAATCCCAAATATCATCCATACCATGCTGTTTCCCTCACAGGCTGGTTATAAGGAACAACACAGTTTGAAAACCTTGATGCACTTACTTAAATGTGAGCATTATTGTGGAGATATAATCCTCAGTTATGGAAGAAAAATAAATCAAGATCTTCTAGTTTTGTCTCTAAATAAACATTAAGAAAGATCAGCAATTTAGATTGTCATTTTACCTGTATGGGATAATACTCAACAGGCAAACCTTTCCTTGTTTTTTAGAAGATTATATCATTAACCAGATTTTCATTTTGACATTAACCCAAAATTGGAACTTTAACTACAACGCGTTTTTGAAGTAGTTTTAATTATTGCTCTTTCTTTCATTGTTCTTCTTTACCATACTATTTGATAACTTAAGGCCAGGTATTTAAGTAGGCACCAAATGAGGGTGACACTAATCTTTGTTTAATTTAGCATCTATCTTTGACTTAAAGGATTTTTGTTATTTGGAGATAAGAATTTTTGGGTTTTGCCTTTTGTTCAGTTTATGTGTATACACACACACACACACACACACACACTTGTGTGACAGAATTTGTTTGCCTGTCTAGAGTCTCCCCTCCTCACTAGAAGGTTGTGGACTTGGCCTTTGTATTCTGCTTTGGACAGTACAGGCCCTATAAGGAACATGTAATACAATTTAATATTATCTCAAGTTATATTCTGTGGTGATTTCTAATAAGTCATTTGCTAAAACCCAGTCTTTATTTTTGCTGCAGTATTTCACTGGCCTTGAATGTGGACATAAGTTCTGTATGCAGTGCTGGAGCGAATATTTAACTACCAAAATAATGGAGGAAGGCATGGGACAGGTAAAGAAAAGCTGGTTTATATCTTGAAACTTAAGAGTTAAATAACTTTTGGGTTTTCCCAGGACATGATTCCTGATTATTATAAACAAACTCCCTAAAGAAGTGGTTTTAAAATATGCTAATAAATAACCTGAGAGGGCTTTTTTCTTTGACATCGTTTTTTGTACAGCCTTCTGGTTTCCGTGTGATCCTCACAATTGGGGTGTATTCAGCATATTGGCCTTTTATCTCTTCTTCCCCATTGAGCACCCCCATAAAGTAGGAGAAAGAAATTAAATTTTGTGCCTGCTACTGGTATTAATATTCTGCTTAGTGCTTGGGTGTGCCAGATAATAAAAAGAAGTGAGCAGAAATATTGAACCTTTCTGTTTGTACTCTCCATTATCTTTTAGAAGGATCCAGAGCGTGTAGATAGGAAGATGAATTTTGAATGTATGATTCACTCTTTTTCAGACTATCTCATGTCCTGCTCATGGTTGTGATATCTTAGTGGACGACAGCACAGTTATGTAAGTAATTAAGGTGGATGCCTGTGTGTTTTCTTCTTTGTTCAGACACCAGACTAAATTGGCTTTCTCAGAGCATTGTGTAGTCGCTGAATTTTAAATGTAAAAATATTAATACTTTCTTAATTCCTTTCTAGTGGTGTGGGCCAAAGACATTGCGTTTACTACTTGAAGCACTTCTTGTAGTAAAATGCCCAGTCAGTATTCAGGCAAACTATGGAATGTGATAAGCACCTTTTTATTACTTCCCCATGCTAATGGAGAGAGGGGACACATTGGGTATGTGGATTTCACAAATATCATTTTAGCTATTAGTTTCAATTCTTTTTTTCCCCAAACTTATAAACCAGTAAACGATTAACAAAAGTTTACTCTAAGGTTTCCCACTTTCCTTGTTTCCCATTATTTATCAACACATAGGACATCTGTAAGCCATGTGTAAGGAGGATTCATATCAGTCAATAGGCCTTGTGAATGGTCATCTGTTTTCTGAATATAAATTCTTAATGATTGTGGACTAACTTCCTGTGCCGGCAAAACATTACATTTTTGCATGGCTGTAGTTAGGAAATTCTTTTGTTCAATTGAGCTATAATCTGCTCCTTTGAAACTTCCACTTATTAATCCTAGTTCATAAAATAATAGATGTAGAACTGGAAGGGACCTCAGGCTAAGTCCAGGCCTCTCTACCAAATCACCAAACTCAAGGTACCTGACTTGACCCCTGTCACATAGGGATTAATGAGAAGAGCTGGGATTTGAAGCCAAGTCCTTTGGGTCTTTTCTCCTTTACCATGATGGAGGGCCATTCAGCACAAGCCTTAGTTTCTTTCATACCAGACAGCCCTTTAGGTACTTAAATTCAGTTCATCATACATTAAGCATCTACTGAATACAAAATAATTTCCAGGCACTAGGGATAAAAAGATGAAAAATAGGCATCCCTGCCTTCCCCCCAGAGAGCTTACTGGTTCTTACCTGATTCACCTTTTTCCCTTTACAGAGCCCTACAGCATTTTAAAGTAATCTGCCCCTTATTAGGAAGTAGCAGCCTCAAGATGCGCACATGGATCGTATAGGCCCCAAGTCCGTTATATAATCTTTCTGGTTTGCAAGTTGCCTCCTAAAATAATTTGGTCCTTTTCGTGTCCCCCACAGAAACATCTTCTCCAGACTTTACAGGACCCAGTTCCATTTTGTACATCTTTTAAGTATTCTTCACCAATCATTGTCTTCGCTTACATTTCTCCTAAGGCTAGAGTGCATTGCAGCAGCATTCGTCCTTCCAGAATCTGAAAAGCTACATATACCCAAACAGGATAGATAGCATTCAATTCTTGTTCTAGAAAATGTGAACTTTGTTGCCAATCACAAAAACTTCAAATGTCTTGCTTACCAGAATGAAAATATGAAATTCATTCAAGGACCTTATTGACTCTAAAAAGCCTTCATTTGGATCATAATAAGTGTTCAGAGCTTTGGAAGTATCATCTATCTCAACCTTCCTCATTTTACATTTAAGGAAACAAACAGAATGATGAAGTGATTTGCTTTTAGGGTAACATAACATTGATAGAAAAGCCTGACTAGAACCCGGGTCAGTTGTCACAATACCTAAATTGACCTGAATAATGAGCCTTGGTTTATTAAGTTAGATACAGACAGATATATATATATTTAAATTGATACAGTTGCTGAAGTTATGTAAATTTTTAATATCAAATTATTTTGAGTGCTCCAAGAGAACTTTTTTATTTAAAGAAATCAAGCTTTTAAGCAAATACATTAGTATTCTTATTATTGTAAAACTTCAAAATTATGTACAATTTTATATTTTTTCCCAACTTTTTTTAATATACAAAGCACAGACTTCTTCCTGTATCTTTGTTTTGTAAGGTCACATATTTTTGACAAATGTTAAAAATCAGGAAGAACACTTTGGGATTTTTGAAGGAAAATTGAGAAATAGAAAGCTTTCTTCTTTCCCTTTTACCATCTCTGGACATGGCACATTTGGGAAAAATTATATTTGAAAGAGAATATCTTTTGTTTTTGTTGCTGTTGCTTATGTATGCCTTGATTTTTAGTTCATGAAGAGGGGAACTTTAGTAATTGTCTAAAGATAAGTGGCTCAGTTTTGCCTTTTGCTTCTTTTTTTTTCTCTTGATGCTGACCTGGTTATTAGCTGCCTACCAATTAATGAGTGGGAAGGGAAGTACAGTGAGGCAACTACTTTGAATTTTTGTGTTGGGAAAAAATGGGGAAGAATTTTGAAATTAAAGGCTGCAATTAGATTTGGAGATAAGGATTTTGTTTGTAAATCCAGATATTTATTTATATAAACAGCTATAAATATCTCCCATGCTTATATAATAGGACACTGGTAGATTCAGAGTTGTAACTTGGTAAGGACATTGTGCCTTAGTTCTGAAGAGCAGGCTCACCGTTGGTCAGGATTTCCAAGAACCCTCTTGATATAGTCATCTTCTATTGCAGGTGAATTAGATTGTTGTATGAATGATGGGGTGAAGAAGAGGTCTTTTTTTTTCTTTCTTTTCTTTTTTTGTTTGAAGGAGAATTAGAAACTGTATTTGTAAAATCTTTCAAGGCTTTCCAGTGAGGATTGAGGTAGTCTGTCTCTGTTCTCCCTGGGCCTGTAACCTACATAGAGAGTGAGTGTTCTGAATAAATGAGCTCAGCATGCTGAATCCTCAATTGCCGCAGCTGTCATGAAACCCCTGCATCATCTCTGATACCATGGTCCCCCACAAATCTATTTACCTAATTGTCCTTGCTACCCTTTTTTTTTTCCCCAGATAATGGAGATATATAAACTGTTTCATCCTGATACAGTGGAAGAGTTAGGATCTATGTGGGTTTGGTCCAAGTGAAGAGGGATAGGGGAGGGTGAAAGAAAAACATCTATGCCTGTATCTCATTATATGAAAGTCATTTTCCATTCCAGCCACTGATTATTGACTTATTGATTTGATTCTTTAATAGTGACAGGATCTACTGGACAGTATTTTCTTGTTAAGTTGCTTCTTAAGTGTCCTCTTATAACTAAACAACATTGATTCAGGGTTCCAAAAATGGACTCAACTCTGCTTCCCTAGAGATTAGTTTTGTCAGTTCCATACATGTGGTTTTGATCGAACTTCCAGAGTGCATAGAAGATGTTTGGTCATTTTGTCACATAGTGAAATAAACAACTGTCTGTCCCAAATGCAATTCTGTACAAAAACACAGTTAATGATATTTCACCTTAGAAATGAAGCACAAAAGTATTGGTTTCCAAGAAATACTCTCCTGTGTCTGAAAGATTTTCAGGAGACAAGCTAAAAGATGTATTGAATGTATGAACTAGACTAGTGCTAAATTGAGGTGCAAAACTACATCAAGATGTCCTGTTAGTAGGGTGTTAATGGTAGCACATAGACTGTGGTGTAGGGAAACCTTGCTGATACTCATCAACTTATATACCCTTTCAAAGCATAGATTCAGCAAGTAATACAACTTTACTATTCTCTGTACCCCACTTATTTCAGCAGAGTATGGTTGATTGGATCATGTGAACAAAGATTTACCTATGTCTCAGATTAGTTATAGCAAGTGTAGGTTAGGGAATGGATCATTATGAACTTGAAGGTTTTATCCTGAGTGTATCTGAAGCACTGGGGAAATGCAGAGATTATTGGGGGTCTGTGCTCTATCTTCTGGAGCAAGCTATACTGACAGGGAACATAGCCCGCAGCCTCACACAGGAAGGTGACTAAATGCTGCTGTTACTAACTGGGTATTTCCGGAAAGGCTTTGTGAAGGATGTGGCATTTGAACTTTTAGGATTCCAGCAGGTAGAGACTTGTGATATCCCAAGTAATAACATAAAACCTGGGAAGAAAGCACAGGACTTCTACACAGGGATACCAAGTAGATTGTGCTAGACAAGAAGGTCTGTAGTGGATCCCTGTCTGTGAGGAATTTGTGGAGCAGTAACTCCCTCTACCAACACAGGTCCACAGCTGCTCTGTGACTTAGTAGATTTCCAGGGAGTCAGTAAAGGGACAGAGACTTAAATTATTTGCCCAGGATCCTACAAGTCAGTGTCAGAGAATAGATTTAAAGTCCCGTCTCTTCCTGACTTCAAGCCCAGTCCTCTATTTGTTCTACGACACTTTCTCTGCATTTTGAAATATATTCAGTAGTAAATAGACTGAGAGATTGGAGTCAGCATTGTGAATGGCATGATGATCTGGTGTGTGGTGTGATAACAGCATTAGTTGGGGTAACATATTAAGATATTGGAAAGAAGAGCCAGGAAGGCAAGTTAATGGGAATAGAGACATAAAACTAGATGCAAAGGGAAGAGAAGTAAAGAAAGATGAGTGTTGTAGGAAAAGATGACTGTTTTTAGCTATTTCACTTGAATGATGGGGCATATAAGCTAAATGGTGAAGATGTAAGTAGGTTTTGAGGACGTAGAGCCTTGATTGTAGTCTTCCTGGAGTAGTGCAGACTTGACTTTTTATAGGGCATTGTAAACAAAGCAATTATAGGAATATAATCCAAAATGACTAAAACAGTCTTTTGGATGACTTGGGAAAATTAGCTTTGACAGAGTCAGGACTATCTCTTCTTTAAAAGGAGGTGAGCAAGGATGGGTAAAGAAAGTGACAAATACTGAGGGTGTTGTCAAACAGGCATTGAGCAGTCTGCCTCATGTCCCATCATCTGCTGTGAATAGACTAAAGGCCATGGAGTTATTTGGAGATTTGAGGGAACAAAACAAGAAATGTAATATATGAAAACTTATAGAGAATGAGTCAAGTTAATTGATGTTTTAAAATACTGAGAAGGGTTGGACTAGTTCTGTTTTAGATCCAGTCTTAGCATGAGGTTAGGATTTTGTTACTGAGAGGTTCCCTTCTAATTTGGATAAAACCTGCTTGTTTAATTTCAGGAAAATAAATTTCTCAACAAAATGAATTTCTTTGTGTTTCTTTATGAACAAAAAAAGCTGTATTGCATGTTTCCCCTTTGTCCATTTTCCTTTTCCCCATTTGCCAGATGACTTAGAATCAAATTTGCAATGCAGTTGTGTGTAATTAGCTTACCTCTAGTACTTGTTAGCCTCTGTTTCTTGTTTCTTTTATATTCCCCTTTCAGTTGTGTTTATCCTTAAATATTCCATTTTGTATAACTTATAATTTGTGTCATCATTTTGTGGATAACATAAAAATCCTTTGAAAAAAAACTCCCAAATAATTATCCTGTTGTAAAATCTTTATAAGAAGAAAGATAAAGCCATGAAATGAGCAGAACAAATTGTTTATACATTTTGAATTCCAGATAACTAAGCCTGATTGCAGCTCTGGATGTGAGCATCAATTTAAAGTTTATAGTAGATCCTGCCAAAGTTATATTTAAATTCTTGATTTCATAGAAATGATATTGATAAACTCCTTTGGTTGGTGCAATTAGGTTGGGTCATGGCAAGCATGCTAATGTCATTATTTATAGCCAGTCTCCCCACTTGTCATAAGCAGAGATTAGCAATTATGAAATAATATTTTATAATTGTTAATGTAATATGTTCTAGGCAAATCTCCCAGTAAACTGTTTTTGCTTCTTTTCTTTCCTGATAGGCGTCTGATCACAGATTCAAAAGTTAAATTAAAGTACCAGCATTTAATAACTAATAGTTTTGTAGAGGTGAGTGGCTTTCTCCTGAAAATTCATTGTTGTTGTTTTAATGTTTGGGTTTTTTTTTCCTTACTATTATTACCATCAGCAAGAAATCTCTCTTAGAGCAATTGGATTGTAGATTTGTTTTGGAAGCAATAATTATATTTAAATAGCTCTTTTGAAAAACTGGAAACCAGTCTATTATCAAATGGGTGTGTCTCGTGAGAATTTGGTTATTGACCATCAATTTTTAAAGTTGTTGCATCGTTTTACCACGAATAAGAAAGAATTAACTCAGCATTTTCTTAATAAGTCAAATAAGCATTATGCCCTTTTTATGTAAAATAGCACATTTTCGTCTATACAAAATCACAAATCAGTGGAGATGAATAATTAGATGCAAATCAGCATTCAAAATTATCTCCATGTCTTTTAAAAAATTTATTTATTTTCAAAAACATTTTTTCTACTGTCCCTTCACCCAGTTGAACAACTCTTTAAAAAATGAAAAATCACTTTCCTAACAAATTTCCACTGTTCATGAAAAAATGTATGTCTCATTCTTCATTTTAAGTCCCTCACCCCTTTGGCAGGAGAAGGGGTATCATGTTTCATCTTGAGTCCTCTGCATTTGTTACTACATTTTTTATTGGTATTCTAAAGTCTTTCAGATTTTTTCCTATTATGTTGTCATTGAATAAATTGTTTCAGTTCTCACTTCATGCCATATAAATTCATAGAAATTTTCTTAGTTTCTTCTGAAATATCTTATATTATTTCTCACATTACACCATTTATTTAGCCAGTTGCCAATAGTTAATTTCCAGTTTTTGATTACTACAAACAAAAAGTGCTGCTATAATGTTTTTGTACATGAAGACGCTTTTTCTTTTGTCTCTTTGGGGGACAGACCTACTACTGTTATATATCTGGGTAAGAAGTTATAGACGGTTTAGTACCTTCTGGTACATGCTCCAAATGTTTTTGAGAATGGTTGGTGCACAGTTCACTCTAACAGTGCACAAGTGTGCCCAGGTTTTCTTAATTTTTGCTAAGGGAAATTTCACCCCACAGGTTTGACATTTCCCATTTTCCTGAACTGTCATCTTTGCCAGTTGGATGAGTATGAGGTGTTGCTCTGAGTTGCTTTTAACTTTGTAATTCCCTAATTAGTATGTATAACATTTTTTTATATGACTGAAGAGAACTTGGATTTCTTTCCTTGAGAACTGCCTGTTGACATTGTTTGATTATTTATTTAGATAATTTATTAGAGAATTTCTCAATAAATTAGTTATTCTCCCTATAAAAGTTTTTTATTTTGAGTTCTTAAAGCTATTTTAGAACTTAAGTCTTTCTGAGCAGATGTCCTTTTGACTACTGTGTGATCACTCATAATCTTCCCTGAACATAAGTTTCATTTTCCATTAAAGAAATCTCATTTGAAAATAGTTGTAAATGGATTTATGCTCAGTGATAAGTGCTTATAGGTAGTGCAAAGATAGAGTCATTTAACAATTTACAAACTAAGCCAAGAGCCAATGGAGGCCATACACTGTTGATCATTTCATGAAGTGATTTTCTGTCAGAGCACTTCCTTTGTAAGAGTTGTTGACTCTGTCCACAATGTCTCTAACCAACTATAAAATAAATAGTATTTTGAAGTAAATGTGCCCTGCTCTAGAATAGGCAAAGAAAACCACTAAGGCACCAAAAATTGTCAGCATGATTTTATGAAAAAAGTGAAGCTCATTGCACACACTACCCCAAAGCCAAAATAAGTCAACATGTTCTTTAAAATATACATACATAAGAGCTTGTCTTTGGGGCTGTATTTGTTCTCCTTTCTTACTTTCCCACTCTTTTTTACTTCTTTTTTTTCCCCCAGTGCAATCGACTGTTAAAGTGGTGTCCTGCCCCAGACTGTCACCATGTTGTTAAAGTCCAGTATCCTGATGCTAAACCTGTTCGCTGCAAATGTGGGCGCCAGTTTTGGTGAGGAGTTGAAAGAGTAGCTTTTCTTAAATTATTAGCTCTTAGAGGTAACTCTGTGATCTTGATTGTAGGTTCACATGCTTTTTTTCAATATGTACTCACCAAGCAAGAATTGTTGAAAAAGCTTCATGTTGAATTTGAAATGTTTTTCCTATTTATATGTTTTGGGAGTACACATTCCCGTGCATAAAATAAATGTTAGCATTGTTTTTGTGTAGTACGTGATACTCCAAATAGAACTGAACTTGGGAAGAGCATAAATGTGCAGATGACGAGGCAAAGGTCCAAAGGGGTATCTCAAGGAAAACATAACCCCTTCTGGCCCCCTGGACTGACCTCGGTGCTGTCAGTTTGCATAGGTCTTTCTAATTTTAAGCACTCTCATGTAATAATTCAAATTTTTATAGTGCTAAGGTAGGTTATAAAAGTATTATCCCCGTTTTATAGCACATACATGGGCTGTAAGGCCATGGCTTGCTTACATATATGATCACATATACCTCTCCTGGCTCAATGACCAACACTCTTGTCTCCTACAAGTTGTTTCCCATTTTACCATTGAGTCAACTGGAACCTGGATTGCTTTAGGAAGTTGTCCAAAGTCACATGTCTGGCTATTAACTAGCAAAGCCTTGAACCCAGGTTTAGTGTATCGGTCATATCATGTGGTATATCTGATACCTGTAGTCTTCCAATCTCTCTGCAAGGAAGGGGGTGGAAGTACATTCTTCTCCTTCACTGAAGTCAAGCCTGGTCATCAAAATTTTACAACATTGAGCTTTCTGTTTTCCATTTACATTGTTGTATTGGTTGTGTTATTCTTCATTTCTTACAGACTAGTAATATTTCATTCCATTCACATTCCACAGTTAATTTCTTTGTTCTCTCATCAGTGCGTACCTACTTAATTTTTCTAGTGCTTTGCATCCATAGTAAAATACCATTGTGAATATTTTGCTTAATATTGAGCCTAGTCTCTCTTCTGACTTCAGATCCCGTGTCACCTCCCCCCCCCCCCCAGTTGCCTGTTGGATAGTTCAACTAGAAGTCTCAGACATCTCAAACTCAGCATATCCAAAATAAACTCAAAATAGGCTCATTATCTCTCTCTCACAGCCCTCCCTTCTGAATTTCAGCCATCTTTCTTTCCAGTCACCTGGGTGTCACCTTTAGTGACCTCTCTGACCACACGTAATCTTATACCCGTCTTCCTGTATTCCCTCCAGTACTGAAATTTCCCATCTTTTGTACTCTTTGCCAATTTGCTGACAATGAGGGATTGCCGTGGTATTTGATTTATATTTCTCTTACTATAGCCGATACCAGATTGTTGAAAACTAAAATACATGTTTCTCTTAACTGATTTGAAGAAATCTTTTCTTTTGATTGTTTCACAAATATTCCTTTGAAAACTGTTTATATCATTTGATCAGTTGTATAGTGAACTAGGAGTTGAGAAGGCCTGAGTTTTAATCTTACCTCAGATACTTGCTGATTGTGTGGCGCTGGGCCCTTGAGGAACTTGCCCTTGCAGGGCCTCAGTTTTATCACTTCACTCTTGGCTCTTGTGTTGATGTGTCTGTGTCATTTCAGATGTTTCCCTTCTTTTCTGCATTGATTTTATTCATTCAAAAATTGTTTTTCAGTATCTTGTAATCAAGATTATCTTTCTCTGGTAAACTAGTAGTTGTAAAAGGTACCTGTTGTCATTCTTCATTCTCTTGTAATGTCTTTATTATGTGAACTTTTGTATGTTCAGGTCAAGTATCCCTTATTAACTTACTGTATCATTTGTGCATTCTCTTCCCTCCCCTTCTCACCATATTGTTCTTCACTCCCTGCCTACCCCTTCCCATTTCCATCCCCTGTCCTCCCCCAAAACTAAAAGAGCAGTTTTTTAAGAACCCCCCAGAAGATCCTCTCTTGTTGGATTACCCTCTGACCACATACAATCAATATCACATTTTGTAGGAAGTGAATTTCCATGGAGAAGGTGAAACTGAGCCAGGGCCTTAGAGGTCAGCAAACTTTAAATGGGGAATTTGACCTTCTAGGTCCTTGGGTATGGCCTTTTGACTGTGTTCTAGTTTTACAGAACAAATCCTTTTATTAAGGGGATTTGTTCTCACTTTAAGATAGAAGGCCACAGGTTCCCCAGCCCTGGTTTAAAGTACTTGCCTTTAGGCCTATGGAGGTGTTGTATTCAGATATGGGCAGAGCTGTGTGCTCCAGGGGCAGTTACTGGTTTGTTTGGTTTTTAAGACAGAAGCTTCTAGTAAATGAATTTTTATTGATGATTCCAGCATGGAAAGCAAGTAGATAAGATAATTGGAAGTTAATTTTAGAATAGTAAAATGGGCCCTTAAGTTTGTAGTCTGTTACATCACTGAACATGCAACAGTAACTATCGATGCTTACAGGGCTTCTCAGCCTAAATTAGAGAGAGCTTCATAGAGAGCAATAGCTAATGTCACTTGAATTTTCCTTTACTACCAGCAACCAAAATAAGCAAATTCCACAATTACCTGAAAAAGTGATGGTTTTAACTAATCTGGGCTTAGCCCCATAGACTGAAAGTACACAGATTCCAGATGGACTCTGAATGTCTGACCACGCTTGTGGTGATGGAAAACTCTAGCAAATACAATAGAGAATATAACTGTCAAAATGAGATCAGGTTTTATTTTATTCACTTTTAAGGATGTGACATCTATATCTCTGTCTCTTTCTGTCACTTGTAGCTTTAACTGTGGAGAAAATTGGCACGATCCTGTTAAATGCAAGGTGAGTTTGCCTGGTACATTTATTTTTAAAATTTTTGAATGACTCCAAGCTGATTGCCAGCTTTGCCAGTGTGTTTATCATTCTGCCAGGAGACTTCATTACTGCCATCATCCATTCACATAGAACAGGTCTCTTTTACTATGTTAAGAGGACAGTATTTGAAACATACATCAGGGAGGAATACTGCTGGTTTAGAAGATTAAAATAAAATAGTAGCCTAACTTTCCAAACTATAGGTTTGAAATAAATCAGAATTATTATATAAAATAACACTTCTGCACCCCTAGTTAGAAATTGTCAAATCTTTTCATGTTTGTTACCTACTAGTCCTTAAGGAATTGGTTTCTTCAGTCATGAATTGATCTGTACATACTCATTATTACTTCTAGGCCCCTTGGGCTGAAATCAGAGTGGTAGTGGTTTTGATTTGCAAGTAATAGTAGATTTGGAAGGTAGCCTTCTGTATACCATGACAAGAATAGAAATCCAATTGTTATTTAATTATTAATCATCAAGGAAATGTACACCTAGGAAGAAATAGTTGTAAGAGATTTTCCTTGTTAAATTAGCCACAAGTTAAGCTGCAAGAACTGGGGGGGGGGGGGGGGGGGGGGGGGGAGGGGAGGTGCAGGAAAAGCCTTTAGTAGTAGGTTTCCAGTCAGAAGACTTAGGATTCATTGGTGATATGCAGATGTATTTGTATCCTTTTTAACAAAGGATCAAGACGAAAGGAGGGGAGGGGGTGTTACATATATAGAAAGAGTCAATTTTCTAAGTTGTCAGTGCTATCCCAAACTTGGGTATTATGCACAATAAAACCAAAACTCTTCCCAAAAGATTTTAATTTGCTACTTTTTATATATTAAAGTATTTCATACCTAATATTTTGAGCTCAGTTACGGAATTTATAAAATAGAACATTTTCAATGTTTTTGGATATCTCAAGTTAGCCAATACTCTAGAAAATGCTTAGTATAATGCTTGCTAAACGCAAACTCAGAATTCTCTGATGAGATTTAGGGTTCTGGTTTTTTTCCCTTCTGTATTCATCTTTTCAAAACCTACCTTGCCCTACCCACGTCAATTGTACATGCTGGCAGATTTGTGTAAGATAAAAGATTCATGAAAATAAAGAAAGACCTTTAAAAGTCGACGGTATTTTTCCCCAAAAACCTTTCATTGTACACTAATAGTTGTTGTTTCCAAACAGTGGTTAAAGAAGTGGATTAAAAAGTGTGATGATGACAGTGAAACCTCCAATTGGATTGCAGCCAACACAAAGGTTTGTATTCTGCCTGGCTTAGCTCTTGAGAATGGGCAGCTTTAGTTCTCCCCTTTTCTGTACTTTGTAGCACCTGTATAGAGGACTTTGGGGCATTTGTTTATGTCTGAGTGTAGTGCCAATGCATTATTTACAGTGCCCATGATCACGATAAAGACCATAAGTATTGCATGACATTAGATTGCAAGATATAGCAGATTCTCCAGGTAGAGGACAAAACTGAAATGTTTATTTAGACTCCAGAAAACCGAATTCCTAAACCAGTAAGCCAATTCCATCATAGTACCAAAGATATTCAGAAGCCATAATAACGCTGAGAGCCACAGCATCCTTCAGACTTCCCACAAACCAATACAAGATCAATATTTACTCACAAACCTCTCTCTCTCCGCCACCATCTGGCTAGCTCTGACCAGCTTCCTGTGGGCTCTGCTTCCCTTCATCAAAACTCCTACCACAAGCTCCATGTGACTACATTCAACCTATTAGGGTGCATACTTTCAAAGCAAGGGGAGGTCTTCAAACTCCCTCCAGGTCTGTTAAGGGGCAGGCAAGATCTTCAAATTCCCATTCTTGTTACACTGAGCAAAAGTTGGAAACTTCCATTGAAAGTGAATGATTTAACAGTATTAATCTGATTTGGTCGATGACTCCATAGAAAGTGTAGGTAGTTTTCTCATGTATAGTTTATACTGAATTTTTTGTTAGATTCAGGTTGTTTCTTCAACGAGGGGTTTAACATCATTTCCACTGTATGAATGTGTGAAATAGCAATGCCTTCCCTACTGCAGCTTGGTTGTCTTGTGTTGATTTGCAAGTCTGCCTTGAAGAGGTGCCCTGAGTTTGCCTGGTTGGGATTTCTTTTTGGCTTTTGGAAAAGACTAAAGGTCAGAGTAGGCCATTAAAGGTCAGAGCAGCTGGTAAGAAAGATGTATGGAGATGAACTGAGGAAAGCGAACCTTGGCAACGTGGCTAGATCATTTATTTTGTGTTCATCGTGATTTAAGAATTGAGGCATCAGTGTGGTCCTCTTTTACTCCTCAGCATGTAGAGGTTTGTGTTTTTTATATAGTTAGCGTGGTTTTAATATTCCATGATTTAGTTTGTGCATCTGGAAAAATCCCAAGAGGTTTAAAATAAGCTATGTACATAGTTTTTGTGGAAGTTTGTACTTTATTGTTTACTAAAGACGGGCATTGATTTGGTCATCATGATGGAGCCCCTCAGCTCTTTTAGATGAAATAAGCATTGTAAGTGGGCTGCATGAAAAGCTTGTGCTCTTTTCTTGGTAGCGCTTCCCAGACAAGTTATCTAGGGTCACCATCTAACCATGGGAGCATCAGACAACTTGACTGAAATACTGAATAAGAAAAGTTTTCTTTGTGAATGTGTATCAGGCAACTCCTACGTGACCACATCAGTTTGAGAAGGGTGCTCCAGTCTTTATAGGGTAAAGGATGTTTTCTCAGTAGGAGTGCCCTAGTCACAGGCCTCAAAAACACACATATACATACGCACGGGCGCACACACAGGGCTGGGATGAAACTTGCCTCTGACATGATAATGCTAAACTGTCTTTTCAGACCACAAATTTGTAAACAATGGGGATCCTGGATAATTTGCCCAAGCACTCTTCCTTTAGTGCATGATTGCTAGTTTATATCATGCTTTGTATGCTCTGGTCTATTGTGTATTCTATGTGAGACTTAGGACCACAACCTTCCTATCATTGCTTTTATAATTAACTATTATTTTTAAAATCCTTTTCATACATGTCAATTTCAGGTGTTGCTTTTCTGTCTTAGTAAGAGTGAAAATGCTGAATTAAACTTGGTGGGGTTTCTTCACAGGAGTGCCCTAAATGCCATGTAACCATTGAAAAGGATGGAGGTTGCAATCACATGGTCTGTCGCAACCAAAACTGTAAAGCAGAGTTTTGCTGGGTGTGTCTTGGCCCCTGGGAACCACATGGATCTGCCTGGTAAGTTATAGGAACAAAATGAATTGGAAATACTACTTTTCAAAAGAGAGAAGGACATGAAAATGACAAGTACCAATCAAGTGAGTAAGAGCGCCAGCCCCAGAGTCCGGAGACCCAGGATCAGTTCCGGCCTCATATACTTAACACCCACACAAAATAACTGGCTGTGTAACCTTGAGCAAGTTACTTAACCCCAGTTTCTTTTAAAAAAGTGGGGGGGGGGGGGTTTGCTTGCTAGTCCAGTGCTGCCACTGACCTACTTTGGGAATTTTATATCAGTTTTCTAATTTTAAAATAAGGATTACAGATTAGATGATCGATTAATTCTAGTTCTAAGGCTTTTCATTAGTATTTATTTTTGTTTGATGAGTGGCTTTGTTAGACCTTTATTCTTCTTTTTAGGTACAATTGCAACCGTTACAATGAGGATGATGCCAAGGCAGCAAGAGATGCACAGGAGGTAAGTATGTATCCCTGAAGTTAAGGTTCAAATGGGAGAATCCATTTATATGTACTCATTAGGGAACCATTTGCCCCAGAGTATAAGAATTATAAACTCTTGGAAAATTACCCCTACTAGCTGATGGCTTTCTCTGTTATATAAAGTAATATAAAGCAAGAATGCTTAATATATGAAGGAGGAATCTGGTGAGAATCAGTGCTTTCATTTCATGTCACCTATGACTTGTAAATCATCTGATTCTCTTCTACATCACTTGTCTAGTTTCCTTGTGTCTTGACATTATGTAGATTAGAGCTTGATGCTGGTCACAGGATGCTTTATTTACATAGTGAAACTTTGCTTTTCTTACAGCTTTCCATATTGGTTCATCATTGTTAGAGCCTGTTTAGATTCACATTTAATGAGAAATGTGGAACACTTCTCTAGTTAAACATGAAGCTTTTTCTCACCAGACTCTTAAGAGTTCAGGAATTATTTGAAATTTTTTTTTTCAGATTAGAAATGCCCTTGCCCTGCTCATTTATAACACTTGAAGCATTGAGCAACTTCCATGCATCTAGCTGAGATCTAAGGGTTCCGGGACCTGCTAGCAAGGTGTTTCAGAGTACCCTCAAATCAACTGAAAGAAGGGTCCTAACTAGACATCTGCTTTTTGTTCAGATATATTTCTGCATTTTTCACTTTTCATTTATCTTTTTCTGGTGGGGTGGAATAGTCAATACTTAAATCACCTGATATTATTTAATCCTGTGTTTCCATAACTGAAAAATTGAATTTGAATAGACACTTAGTCTAGTTGTTCACTGTGAATTGCTAAAAATGAATACAGGAAAAATATATGATCCTAGATCAGTTGCATATTTCCTAATATCAAAATATCTATAATTAAGCTATTACAAATTTTTTTGGCTTTTTTTATTTTTTAAGAATTTTCACATAGAGGTGTATATGCCTTTGGAACTCCATCAAGGAGTTTATTTTTGTGTTATCAAGGCAGTGGCATACGGCTAGCTTGAACTCTGCTCTCTTGGTGATGGGCCTTTGAGCATTATCCCTCTTTCATAGGCAGGGAAATGGAGGCCGGGTGAGATTGATGAAACTTATCTGCTACCCTTGTCACTTAGGAGGGACTCACCCTAAAGTACAAGTGTTCTTACCCTGGGTGGGCATGCTGCTACAATTGAACTTGATTATTAATGGGGCACAGTTTGCTTTATGGTGATCATCCAAATTTAGGAGAGACAGCCTCTTCCTTCCCATCTCTAGTTTTCTGTTCTTTCCATATATAAAAATGAGGGGCTAGGAAGACTATTTTTCCCCATTCTCTAGTTCAGGGATGGGTAATGCAACTTAGTGTGTATCAGCATGGAAAATAGAATAAAGCCCATGTAACCCAAGGCTATGCAGTTGACTGGCTTTGGGTTGTGCTTCTTGGGATAGAGTCCTATGGTGACTGTTGTTGCTTCTTGTATATTAAGGGCCTTCTCCATCTTAAGTATTTCTCCTCTAGGCATTAGAAACACACAAGAAACAGATAATAGTTCCTGATCAGTTTGCCTTCTACCACAGGGGGTATCTGGATTTATTCATTTTAAAGGCAGCAGTGTTTGCTGTGGGCTTGGGCTAAAGTGTCTGTAATTTGTAGGTGCTCCAGATAGAGAAGAAAGAATTCATGCACAACTGTCAGGGTCTCTCAGCGGTTAGGTGCTCCTTAGCGCAGTCACAGGGTCATGACACATGCCTGCCTTTTCACACTCACGTTCAGTACTTTAAGGGAGGAACTTCCTCTTGGGAGGTTTGGGTTTGCTCAGTGAGACAGATTTACTCTTCATTTGACAGCCATCCCACCTCCCAAAAAACAGCTTTCCATATATGAATTAGGAAGAAGGATTATAGGTGAAACCACAATCTAGTCTGTGGACCTGCATTGGTTTTTAGTGTTTTTCACGCCTATCCTGCTTGATAGCATTTCAGATCATAAGTAAATTTATCTCCAGGCTAGAAGTTAACATTCTGTAGGAGCACCTTCATGGAGTTTCACAAACAGTGAGTAGGAATTGGTTCTCTTCCCCCACGGGTGCGGTTTCTGGCCGCCTTCAGGGCTCGGCCAGCCGCCTGTCTGACTGTCTTGGTACATTACCTCCCTGTGGCCCCCTTGCAGAGACCAGAAGGCACCTAGTAAGGGCCTCTGTGCTTAGCCGCGCTCTCTCTGCCTTCCCAGCGGTCCCGGGCAGCCTTGCAGAGGTACCTGTTCTACTGCAATCGCTATATGAACCACATGCAGAGTCTTCGCTTCGAGCACAAGCTCTATGCTCAGGTGAAGCAGAAGATGGAAGAGATGCAGCAGCACAACATGTCCTGGATCGAGGTGCAGTTTCTGAAGAAAGCCGTGGATGTGCTGTGTCAGTGCCGCGCCACCCTGATGTACACCTACGTCTTCGCCTTCTACCTCAAAAAGAACAACCAGTCCATCATCTTTGAGGTAGGCCATGCCCCTGCCCCAGAGTCAGTCACCATCTCCGGTGGGTATTCCTGTCCTCCACCAAGAAAGAAGCCTCTGGCTCTCGTGTGGTTCTAAATGCCTACAGTGAAATCCAGGGACAACTAGGTGGTGTGTGAGTCAGGAGGACCTGAGTTCAAATCCATCCTCAGACACTTGACCCTTACTAGCTGTGTGACCTTGGTGGGCAAGTCACTAAACCCCCTATTGCCTTACCCCCCCCCTCCAAAAAATGAAATCCAGAGATTACCAAAAAAAAAAAATAGAGTGAAATAATTACCAAGATTTTTTTTTAAGTCCACCCATCTCAGGTTCAGGGGGCAGATGAAAACAAGGACAGGGACAGACTTCTCTGGTTTACCAGTGAAGGATTTATATTTCATCAGATCAGACACCAGTGTTCTCAGGTGCATAAAGAAAAGGTATCCTGAAACTTGATGGAGAGCCTTTCTTAAGCAGGGCAGCAAGAGCTCCTTAGAGTTCCATGGACAGCATATAAATTAAGCCCATTTTGATAAATTTCATCCTTGGATGCCTTTAATCAGATTCATCCTCTAGGGCTGGTCACACTTGAAACAGACCTCGTATATGACCCCTGTCTCAAGACCTTCACCTTGTTTTTACTAAATGCAGGTGATATCTGTGCCGGCTGTAC
Organism: Petaurus breviceps papuanus; assembly: GCF_028583685.1. Lineage (NCBI taxonomy): Eukaryota > Metazoa > Chordata > Mammalia > Diprotodontia > Petauridae > Petaurus > Petaurus breviceps. The sequence goes on along the minus strand of NW_027187353.1, from coordinate 7,444,128 downwards.
TGTGTTTGTCAGTCGTTATAACCTTGACTCAGCTTTTTTACCCTGGTTTTACCTTAAGTTTCACACCAAGTGTTTTCCAGAAATGAGTTGACATGATCTCTTGGATTGTAAGTCCCTTGAGGGTAACAGCTGTTATTCCTCATCTCTTTGTCCCCCACACCTGTCCAAGTTCATTGGCATATTTGGGGCTGGTGGGAGTCTTGTTTCTGTGATCACGTAGGTGGGGGCAGCTTCACTATAACGTAGCCTCTTAGTTGCCTGGGACAGTGATAAGTTACGTGATTTGCCTAAGTCACATGCTGCAATGTGTCAGAGGCAGGATTTGAACCCAGGTTTTCTGACTCCAGTCTAAAACCACAGAGCCCTGGTGCCCCTCATTTTTGCACAAAGTAACCGAAACTATTTAAATATTCTTGAATTGAATTATCATAAGATATTAGATATAAAGCTAGAAGGAACCTCAGAGACCATTTAGTCTAACTAACCCCTGTGACATAATTAGAAACTCAGACCCTTGGACATCAAGGGACTTGCCATTGTCTCACAAGCAGTAAATGTGAAAAGTCACTTTGACTTCAGCGCCAGTTTTCTTTTGACTGTACCTTGCCTCTTCCCATTTTTGATTCAGAAAGAGAAACATTTGCTGTCACTCCAAAATTTTAAATTTGTTCTCGTTTTTTAAAGAAGAAAGCATTTCTTTGGGTTTGTGATTGTGCATGTATTATACTAGTCCATAAATACCTTGTTTTATTTAACATCAGTAGTTTGGTTTAATACCAAATAGAAGATAACAGTTTCTGTCTTTTGTATGTGTGGTTCTAAGACACATATTTAGAGATTCCATGGAAAGTGTAAAAGCAGTGTTGGAAGAAGTGAAAGACCGCTTGGTTGTAGTAGAGGCCTGAGAGTTTGTCATTTATAAGTGAACCAGATGAGAGATATTTAATGACTGACTTACAGGCTTGACACTTTCTCAGGCTCAGAAAAAGTTAAAACACAATATAGTTCTTACCTATGAAAGCATCTTCATTCCCCTCTTTGACACTGATTTCTGTCTTCTCCCCCAACAGCTTGATTCAGGATTTTTTCTTCCTAACAAAGAAAGTGCAGCCTCAGAAGACCTACTCATAACTTACCCTGAGTTTTTGATCAGTGCATACAGTACTAGTGAATTCTGATGTAATCTCAGTTGTGTCTGAATCTGATGAGAAGAAAATGCACAGACTTTAAGAAACCATGAGATTTAAGGACAGAAAACGCATTTGATTTCCTAGAGCAGTCCCATCAAGCAACGCTCCACTGAGGCCCCCAGGCATCCTTGTGGCTACATCTTGACTTAGATTTACATGTAATGAGTTCTGCCCTAGAGACTGGGGAGCTCTCAGGTGACAGGAAGTGAGGAAGAGGAGCAGTTAAGAGAGAAGTCTGAAGAAGGCTAGGGACATCATAGTTATTTAAAGTGGAAAAACTGAGGCCTTTTGTTGTTCTTGCAGAATAACCAGGCAGATCTGGAGAACGCCACCGAGGTGCTGTCAGGGTACCTGGAGCGAGATATATCCCAAGATTCATTGCAGGACATAAAGCAGAAAGTGCAAGACAAGTACAGGTGAGGTGTGGCAAGCCGGCCCGATGCTCGGTCAGCGCCCACAGCTCTTCTGGCAGCGTGGTCAGAGGCTGAAGGCGGTGCTGCCTCCGAGGCAGAGATTGGGAATTCAGTTGTTCACTCCTCCTCCCAACCCTCAAGTCGTGCTGGCTCGCTCATGTTTTGGGGTGGGGGGTGGCGGTTAGGAAAGGAGCGAGATATAGACAGACAGGCAATGCTACAGATCACAGGAAAGTACAGACAATCACAGCAGACTGTGTAAGAAAGAGGGAACAGTAGAAAGGGGAGTGATTGTAGTGCATCCCAGGGTTTCAGGTGGGATGACTAGACATATGGTACTATTTGGAAGAGTGGGGATAAGGTATGTTTGGAACAGGTTGATGATCTCAGTCTGATCTCACTGGGCAGTTAGAAATGTGGGGCTAGGGCTAGAGATGAGAGGATCATAGAGCTTTGGGTGTCTTTCTATCAACTTGGGAAAGATGATAATTGTGAATGAAATTGAGAATATGTATGAGGTGGGGGAGACAACTGTTCTGGAGTTTTACATCTTGAGAGATTTGGAAGAAGAGACAAGAGGAACCATTCAGTCTGGCAGCAAAGGGTGTCAGGGTGCATGAGGACTAAGAATACACACAAGATTTGGCAGTTTAAAAAGCCCTTTTATACAGGCAAAGGATGTTCTCTATCAAGGTGGCATTGAAAGAAAGATCACAGAGGTTTGAGTTGTCATTGGGAATGATGGGGCTGTTGATTAATGGGGTAAAAGAGTGAGGGCAGGGAGGGCAGTGAAGGTTTTGTCTTTTAAAGGAATGAAAAAGACCAGGGCAAAGGCTGAACCTAATGGTGCCTGCTGGACGCAGTGTGATGTAGAGAACACGATCCTGGACAAGTGGGACTGTTGTCAGGATATACTCCTTCCTGGAGCAAGACTTTATGGAAGGCTGTCTTAGATAATGATGCCGAAAACAGCACGGGGGAAATTACACTTGTGTGCCGTTCCTCTTCTCTCCAAAGCATATTAAAAATGCAGGCGTTCTCATTGGCCTCTTGTCTCTTCCCTCCTTTCCCCACAGATACTGTGAGAGTCGACGAAGGGTTTTATTACAGCATGTGCATGAAGGCTATGAGAAAGACCTGTGGGAGTACATCGAGGACTGAGAAGGGCCCTGCATACAATGGACTCTGAAAACTTGACCATCTCGAGTGCTCATGCAATTAAAACAAAAACACAAAAAAGGAGGCACTAAGCCTGTTCTGACACCGCTGGTCTGTAGTACCGGAATTCTGTTTTGTTAACGGAAAGTTTAAGTAAATTATATTGTAATAAAAAAAGGTAGATAAACCATTGTACAACAGTATTCTAGGCCGCCAACAAGTGTGACAGATGCACTAAAAGCCCTCCAACTTTGACTTGTAACGTAGCTTCATCCTCCCCACTGGCTCCTCTCTTCTCTTTCTTTTCTCTCCCTGTGTGTAGTACAGTTCACCCTAAAACACAGTTTCTTGACACTGCTTTTCATGTCCAGACCAGCCACTTTGTTGTACTTTGGTGAGGGATCTCTTCTCCTCCCCGCTGCCCCTGCCACTTCCCCGGCTCACCTCTTCTCTTCCTCCTCTCCCCTGAGTGCCCAGATGTCCAATGCTGACCCAGCTCTGTGGGGGGGAGGGGGGGGAGCAAGCAGCAGGGAAGGAACTTTGTACATGACTTTTAAACCCAGAGGACAACACAGTATTTTTCAAAATTGTATATAGCGCATATGCATGGACAAAGCAAGCGTGGCACGTGTTTGCATAATGTTTAATTACAAAAATATTTATTCTTTAAAATTCTTCAAGATTATGTCTATTTGCTGTGCATTTTCTTTCAGTTTGCTTCCTTTTCCAGGGTGGGGGGCCGGCGTGTTGGTCTCTCCACTCCTTCCTGGCTATACTTAAAGCTGTTTGGTTCCCCTCTGCCACTGCTGTGGCTTCTCCTGTCTGCAGCCTGGCCTGTCTCGGGTGTGCCATTGCTGGCAGTGGGCGCCACACCTGGAATACTGGCTCCCCATACAGAACAGTGAGGTGGTCAGTGGGCAGCGCAGTGGGGCCACATGGAGTGAGGGCTCTGAGCAGGGTTCTGATGGGCGGCAGCTTTGTCTCTGGCTCTCACGCCCCTCCTGCCAGTCCAGCCCTGTGCACTCTGTGCCCGGAGCTGAAAGCTTCATCGATTGGCTGAGGGTCCACCCACAGGAATCGCTTCAGCATCGTCTCAACTTCCGTTTTTTAATGCTGCTTCAGAGCCTTTTAAAATGTTAGCTGTGGCTCTCTTCACCTTTCTCTAGAGACCCTCTTACCTACCCTCTCCCTCATAATATCAAACAGAATGTTCTTTGCCTTGAAGACTTTTTAAACCCCAAGCCAAAAAAAAAAAATTCCACCACCATTCAGTTCATGAGAAACTGTGGATTTGAAAGGAAAGGTGGTAAGACTGTCCACACGTGTTGCTGTGGATTCCCTTGGAAGGTAGCGGCCCTGGCGAGCAGAGCCCTGGCTAGGGTGTCACCTTAGCCTGGGAGCCAGCAGGGACTGGGTGGAGACCAGGGGGTCTGCAGCGTCTGTGCTGGTTCTCTACAGTACACACATACCTCTTAAGAGTTCCAGGGGTGATAGCTGTCACTAGGCTGGCTTCTCTAAACTTGTCACCAGTTGGAATGAAAAATGAGCAGTGGTCCTGGTGGGCAAGATCAGTTTCAGCTGTAAAGATCTCTTGTTCTCTCCCTGTAATTGTTGTGGACCCAAGGAGTGATTCATTCCCTGTAACCTCCATGAGGCAACTTTGCCCTGAGGGACAAAGTTCTCTTCCCTGTTAACCTCCACAGGTTTTTACAATGTCTACAGCTCATTTTAGGAGAATTTATGTAAGTGCTCTTTATCCACCAGCTAAAGTCAGAGAGCATTGCTAGTGTGAGGTCCCTCTCTATTACTGCATTCTCCTACTTCCTGAAGTAAGCCATCTTACCAGAGAGCATTCCTGTACCCTCAGCCATCCCTCTCCTGCTAACCTGGTTTCAGATCTGAACTCTCTCAAGAGTTCTTTTGGCTTTGGAGTCTAATCAACCCTAGGATGCACTTAGGGTTATCATGGAGGAACTTTTTGTTTAAATCTTCAATAAAGGTTCTTTTCCTGAGGTCTTTCCGGGTGCGGCCAGTGTTGCTTCATAGATATATGTGGATCATTTTTTAAATGCTGGAGTTGTGTTTTTTCCCCTTCCCGTTTCAGTTAATTCTGCAGTTTTTAGGTTGGAGCTTTTAAAATTTTCCCCTAATATCCATTTCTTTGCAACAAGTAACCAAAAACAGTATGTGCTTTGTAATAGCCCCCAACAATGAGAGAGAATTGCTTTTGAGATATGCATTCTGGTATCGTGTTGGAGGCTAAGAATGTTGCATGTGGGTGAATTCAGGAGTTAGTCTGAGTCAGGTGGTTTATTTTGGTCCCTGATTCTTAACAACTGTCACCATATTTGACACAATTATCTGTATTTAATGACTTTCTTGTTGGCTTTAGTGCCTATAGCTGCTTCCCTGTTTCACCAGCTTACAGGCCTTTGTTAGTAGTGGGCTCAGTTCACATCCAGCCAGGTGCACCAGGGTCAATTTTCTTTTTCTTTTTTTTTTTTTAAATGCGTGTTTCAATTGAGCAGTGCACTGAGCAATAGATGAGATTTCAGTGAAATCCCAAACAGGAGCTCAGGATATAAAGCAAAATGTTCAGTGGCAGACTCCCAATTCTGTGTAAATTTTTACAACCCAGGTTGTGTGTATGTGTATACATACATGCATATTGTATATATGTGTATACGCAGATCCAAGACTGGCTTTTGATTTTCAAAACGGTTGAATCTGTAGTGTTAAATGTAGTTCAACCACTATTAGGAACGGAAATTAATACAAAGAGAACATATGGGACTTCATTCCCACTTGATGTAACTGAGGTCCTTCTAACTAAAAAAAAAAAAATACCGTTATAGAGCACTTGGGGGTGGGGGGATGGTAAGACAATCAGATTGGTGGATTGATTAAATGCTCCTAACCCTGTAATTTTGTGCATAGAGCACCTTGTGCTGTGGAAATTAATGTTCTTAGATTTTCATTGTAACTGGACTGTTCAGGTTGCCCAGAGGGAAAGAACATTCCTAATTCTAATAAAATAAACTTTTATTTTGTTATTCCATTAGTTACTTATGTTTTGTTTTAATAGTAAAATATTGGTGGCCCAGAGGGGCCTCTCATATTGTGTGCCTTAGTCACTGTTCTGACTTTGTAAGAAGTCAAGAGTTAGGTCTATTCTCGGAATTGAACTGTGAATGAAATAGGCCTGCCTCCCACCATCCTTTACAAAGAATCCTGATTTCAAAGCCTTAAGAGAAATTGGTAGAACTTTCCCTTTTTACCACATGTTGGGAATTCAGTCACAGCATTGAACATAAGTTGTTAGCATTTCCCAACAGTACAGACAATTCCAAAAGTTGCCTCATAGTGTAATTTTTAGCTAATTTTCAAAATTGCACAGCCTGTTTAATCTCACAAATATATTCATTGTCTCTCACTGTCTCTCTTTTTCCCTCTGTCCCTCTCCCAAAACAATTCAAGACAGACAAGACCAGAGATGTCAAACATACAGACCCACATAGCACTCCAGAATGAGGCCAAACCATATTAAAATGTAATTGGGAAATATTTAGCAAAATTAAAATGCACTGACATAAATGACATTTTAAAACCACATTAATAATGTGGCCTGCATATATTGGGTACAGGTTAGCAGACCCTCCTTGAATTTGACAGCACTGGTCTAGACCATCCATAAAATCCTAGCTCACATATTCATTGCCCTTTTGTTTTGATTGACTAATTCCCAAGTCACAAGGGAAGTGATCCTCCATTTGATAGCTTTGTGCTTTAAAAAAACAACAGGGAACATGTGACCTCCAATGCATTCTGTTGGCTTTCATCTTCCCGTAAGTTGTTAATGGGCCTTTGAGCTAATTTGACAGTGCTGGCCTATAGGCAAGTATTGGGTAATTTCAGTGTCAGGGTTTTCACTGGATGATGTTTTAGTAATGCAATATGACATTTAGCCCCCCCCCCCCGCTTTCTTCAGTTGTCTTGACCACATGTTATTGAACCTCTGCCTCAGTTGCCCTGTGTGTAAAATGAGTGTCTAACCAGATCCTAAAAGTTCCTTCTAACTTCCCATAGGCCTAGATCATTATAGGAAGAAGCTAAGGGGACAGTGTGATGGGCAAACCCAAACTGAGGGACCGTAATAGGGAGCTATTAGACTATTTCAGAAGAGGAAAAGGGAAATCTGAACGCCTAGAGTTTTCCTTTACTTCCTTTGGTATAGGATCTAGTCTGTTATCTTTGCTAGACCTTTGTGGTTTATCCTGCTTAGGTGCAGATAAGTCACTGTCTACCAGTCCCTAACTCAGGATTAGGAAGAGGTCAGGTGACTTGCCCAGGGTCACACCAGTCTGCCATCAGCTGGGGAAAAAGCACAACACTTTGTTAGTGAAAGGAAATACAACAGCCTCAGAAATAAATGGTGTTTGGAAATTATGAAGCATTTTGAGCCCTGTGATCCCCTTGTGTGAATGAGCAGAACAACTGAGACTTGAATTGTTTATTTGTTCTTGGTTTGAACTTGCCTTTTTTGGGTTTCAGATCCCCATTTTCACTAAGCAGCCAGGTTGGCAATAGAATTGGTTTTGTGGCAACTTTTGGATATTAACACATTCAGCAATCAAGTTCTTAACCATGTACAAGGAACTTAGATGATCCTAGGCAATTAGGATCATTGGAGAAGGCTCTCCAGTACTACGTAGAATCAGCTGAGCCTTGAAAAAAAAGCTAAGAGTTCCAAGGGATAGGTGAAAAGGGCATTTCTTCCAGCCATGCAGAATCAGTGATCTCTCCTTGGGGACCTCCTCCAACAGTACCCATCACAGCCTATCCCGACTTTTATCCTGTGTCTATGTTCTCCAATAAATCTTCCACAGGAGATGCACCCAACACTGGCTGCTTCTAGACTTAATGACATTCCATGTGTGGTACCAAAGGATCAGTGAGTCTCCTTTTTTCTGGACATATTGTTCCCTGATAAGTTCCCTGGTAACAAGTTGTCATCTCTTGTCTGTTGGGGGTGGGATTTATGGGGAGATCTTTCCACTGATTTTTCAGTAACCTGCAACTTTTAAATTCTTCAGTGATGATAGGATAGCCAATTGCAGAAGAAATTCAGGCCCTTGCTTAGGTTTTGTATCAGCATGATGAAATGGAAAGCATTTGTCTTGCCATTTAAAGAGATGGGTTTGAACCTGTATTCCCCAGTTAAATCACAGACCTCTGACAAAGTTGGTACTCATTTTGTGAGATGAATTCTTTGTAAGACAACTCCTATGCATATGGCACTTTATTAAGCACTTCCACGGGCTAACATGTCTATTTGATTATTGTGGATGAATCAGCCAGCAATAACTTAAAGGCAAGAGTGAAGATTAGCAGTGGACAGGTTGACCTGTCTTTTTGTTTTAGCAGAACTTTCTAGCCACTTCGAACAACAGAAAATTGGGAGGGAGAGAAGAAAAGTGCTTACTTAGGTCCTAAAGGACACATAAATCTTGAGTGGAAGGATGAATATTCAGTAGTAACAGAAGGTGGTGTATGTGAGCTCAGTTTTGGTCTTCATTTTAAAACTTCAGGCCACCTGCTTCACACTCTTTAAATATTTTTTTTATATAAACTATTAGTTTTTATTTTTTTTAAAGCAATCGGGGTTAAGTAACTAGCTAACTTGCTCAAGGTTACACGGCCAGTTATTTCTGGGTGTGGTGATGAGTATCTGAGCCCGGATTTGATCCAGGTCATCCCGACACTGGAGCCGGTGCTCTCACTTGCTGCCGCCCCACTCTTTAAATATTAAGGATCAGACACAGCTTCTTAGGATAGGAGTTGAGTGTGCCTGCAAAGCCAATGGATTGACATGTCTCTGGAGATTCAGGGACAATAGGACAACCCATAAATGCCCACTGGGCAGAAAGCTACCTTCTTATTGATCTTGCTTTCCCATTATGGCATTTTGGAATGATTTCTGCAAATGTGATAGCACCGTGGTTTGCTCCCGGGGACACTTGCTAAGATTACAAGCTCCCTTCAGTCTGGCTTTTCCCATGTAAAAAAATTTTAAGTGGACAATGGAGAGTTAGCTGTAAGGTGCCTGTTGAATAGGTAGCCTTGATATGGAGTAAGTTTAAAAAAAAAAAGTTACTCACCTCTCTTTAAAAAACAGGTGCACTCTGATTTATAAGCACTAGAGTTTGATTTCAATAGTTGAATCCTTGAGTTGTGAAACTTAAAAAGATCTCTGATTTCTTTGGTGTGGATATTTTCTCTGCCAACACAGATTCTAACCCTACCATGCTTCAGTAAATGGGGTGTTAACTGTATATATAGATATAACAGTTATAACCTGTTGGCCAAACTTCAGGTAATGAGGCCTTGGCAACACACGCTGTGTATCTATCGCCAGCCCCCCAAAATGGTATACTGGTTTGTAAGACCTGTGAGTTGTAACCCCTTGGGGCTATGAAAGTGACATTCTTAGTCTGGTGTGATGAGGACATTTAGCAATGTACTTTAATATTTTTTCCCTTTCATTTTGGGGTTTGACTTTTTCTGGTGAATTGGATGATTGTATTAGATTTTCTCTCCTTTTTCCAGAGGACCTTTCACTTGAGAAGGATATTCTTCCTAACACCAGTCTGGTCATTTCATTAGGATTCCAATGAACTCCAAACCACATTCCAAAAGGAAAGAAGAAACTATGAGAATCAAGCACCAACTTCTTATGTTAGCTGCCTAACAGCTTCTCCTTTCTGATAGGGCTACTGGACAGATATTATGGCTCTAATTTTAGGTGCCTCCTTTGTTCATTTGTGTTTCTAATTCCTTTTTGAGTATGAGGACTCCTTTTTCATGTCAAAATATTATAGACCCCCTACGTGGGTTGCGGTTGCACTATTAGTATTAGTGTTTGAGGATATTTCTGATAACAGTCTATTCTGAATTCAGTGAGGGTAGGAATGAGACTTGTGATTTCATTTATCTGGGGAATTCTCAGAAGAGGAAACTACCAACAATGAGAGTCAGCACCTTTTAGTTACCTAGAGCACTGAGAAATTAATAGATTTATCCAGTGTCACATTAGTCATGATGTGTCAGAGGTGAGACTTGAACCCAAGTTATGTTATATTGCCTCTTGTGAATTCAATAACCCTTTTAAATAAAATGATGTTTTATTACATATGAGCCGTTTTATTTATTAGGTCTACAGAAGGAAGTTTGCTTGTTTACTGTATTTAGTCATTTCATGCATTTCTGGACCATTTCAACGTTTTCGTGGGCCACAAGTTGGGACTTCAAGTGAGAAAGATGTACCAAAAGACAGTCGATGTAAATCCCAAGGACTGCTTCACACAAGTGTCTTTGGACCTCTAAATGTTAGTCTGATCTAACTACATTAAAACATTTGTGAACTGACTAGCACCAAACAAGGCTTTGTCAGCTTGAAACCTGGGCAAAAGAAGTAGCATTATAATTCCAAGTGGAAGACAATGAAGGATATATTCAATGAAAAGAAGAATTCCAAATTCAAGTTCCTAGGGTGTGGTTCTGACCTGAAGCAACATACACCTTTGCAGTAATAATACCTGCCAAGGTCAGTGAGTCACTCTATCAAAGGGGTATTTGAAAGTCCACATTTGTCCTAAAGGACTGAGGAAGATGTTTGGATGGTGTTCAGAAGCTTGTAGATAAATCCTACACCACCTTGTTACCTGCTTTAGGAAACAGACTAAATCTGGAAGTTGTTGGCACCAGATTGAAAACTGATTTCCTTCCTTCCCCATCAATTCTGCAGGGACGGAATTTTGGAGAGATTTGTATATGCAAAGGTGGTGACGGATGCTTACCAAAGGAATTGCTTAAAAGCGTGGGCATAAATTAGTTTTCTGCATATACGTTAAGGAAATGTTTTATCTTTTTCCTATCCCCTTGAGTAACTTTGTCCTGTTGCGTTATATTCTCATTTCTTAAGAATTCTACAAAATTGAATGAAAAGTGAATTGCAGTCAGGATAGCGTGGGACAGGCAGAATTTGCTTCAATGAAAAATTTGAAGTTTGGTTACAGAAAACTTTTGATTATCAAAGTGACCCATATGGCACTTCAGTGAGATGGATATCACACTTCAAGAGCTAAAGACCTGAGGTACCATGATGTGCAATTTGTTCGTGTTATCAAAATTTTGCCATATAACAGGATAAGCTTTTGTAGTAGTGGGCAACTTGAAATCACTGAAGACACTGCAGTTTTCCAAATGGGATCTGGCATTCAGCAGCCTTTTTGCCTGCTCATTTCTAGACCCAGTTCTGATCCAAGTATATCATCCATGTAAAAGTTGCACAAAAACACAACAGTGTCACAACCTGAACTTTACTAAAATGATAGGCATGACTAGAAATGGAGATAAGCTAGACTTGTATTGAAAAATGAGAGATGGACAGCCTGGATGATCCATGAGTAGCCCTGAAGTAGTAAAAGAAGAGAAAGGTCAAAGCATGTGAGCTAGAACATCCATGAAGGATTTAGGGGAAACATGGACACTGGTGAAGGGGGAAACCAGCCAAATAAGGAAAGGGATAAGCATTTATTAAATACCTGCTGTGTGCTGGGTACTGTACTGAGTGCTTTCTGAATGTTTCACTTGATCCTCATAACAGTTCTGGGAGGTAAGTGCTATTATTATCTCCATCTTAAACGTTAAGTGGCTTGCCCAGGCCACCCAGCAAGAAAGTGAGGCCAAACTGACCTCACATCTTCAAGGCCCAGTGCTATACAGTGTACTCTTTGCATTTTATGCAGTATTCCATACCTACAGCCTTCCATCTATTCAAAAAAGCGCAACAGTCTGTCGTTCTCTATATTGCTATTATGAATAGTTTTCTGGTTCTGCTTACTTTGCTTTGAATCAGTTCACATTGTTCCGTACTTGTCTCTTTTCATTATGTTTGTCATTCTTTATAGCTATGATATCCAATTCAAGCAGAAATAGGGGCCGCTGATCCATACTAAGATGTGCAGATGCTCCTTACCAGGGTGCAGTGAAATCAGGGACCATCCAAAGTGAGGTATTGCTATCCATTCTCATTCTATGTAACTTTTGTGCATGGTTTTCCCTAAATCCTTCATAGATGATTTAAACAACATGCTTTGGCCTTCCTCTTTCCTGATTTTGGGGATATTAATGTATTGTTTTGGCCTGCAATCCATAATGTGTTTAGCCATTTCCCAACCCCTTTGCCTTAATGGGGTGTTTCCCCTAAGAGTTGCCAGAACTCTTAGGATTTGAGAGATGCCGATAATGGGAGCCAAAAGGGTGGGGAACTGTGGGTGTGGTGGGTAGGGAAGAGTGCTGAAATTTCTAAAAATCAAAAAATCTGAATTGGAGGGGATCTCCATGACCATCTCCATCCAGCCCATCCCTAAAATAATAACCACACACTACAACTTACCCAACAGGTAAGCTATTGTTTGAAATGAATGGGAGAAAATATGAGTGTCAGAAGTAAAGAAGCTTGGTGTGGGATGTGGAAAACAAACTTAACTCTTTCTTAAAGGAAAAAAATCAGAAAACTGCTGAAACATTTTCAACATTGAAAATCCAAAACAGGAGAGGCCCAGAATTCTTAATTACAAATGCTGAACTGACTTTCACCTGGGGGGGGGGGGAAGGGAGAAAGAAAATGCTTTAATTAAAATGTCTCAAAGAACTACACCGGCTGGGATTTTTGTTTTGTTTTTTAGCAAATGAAAAGCAGTCTATCCTTTTTTAGGTAGCATCAAGTATTTCTGAGATTTGAAACTTTTCTGCCAGGTCTCCCCAAATTAAGGCTGCTTTAACTGGAGTCTTACCTTTTTCTCATCATCCCAAAACTGTTTGATATTATCCCCTCTCTTCATTTCTCCAGTCTCTCATAATTTCCTTCTTACCAAAGTCAACCCTTTTTTCTTATCTTTTCCAACATTTTGCTCCCTTAAGCACTCTTCCCTCTCCCCCACTCTCAATCTCTCCTATTTACCTATTTCTCCATTACTACCTTCAAATATGCCATGTCTCCCCTATACTAAAAATATTTAAATTTCATTAGATCCTATTGCCTCAAGCTATCATTCTATGTGTCTCCTTTCTCAGCCAAACTTCTAGAAAAAAAATAGGCTATTTTCATTTCTACCAACTTCCCCATCTGAGTCTTGTGCCAACCACACCTCTTCAACTGAAGCTGCCCTCTCCAATAAACAATTTCTAAATAGCCCAATCTGATGGTCTTCTCTTGGCGGTCATCCCTATTGACCTCTGCACCATGTAACACTGGTGATCACCCTCTCTTCCTGGATTTCTCTTTTCTCGAGATTTCCCCGCACTCTCCAGGATTTCTTCCTACTTGTCCTGCTCCTTCTGTCTCCTTTGCTTACTCATGGCTCATATATCATCTTTCCTAATCTGGGTGTGCCCTAAAGCTCTGTGCTGGGCCTTCTCTCCTTTTCCCTCCCCTTCCTTTCCTTCTTTTCCCTTCCTCCTATTATTGACTAACTGATCCAACCCCCAGGGCCTCAAGTATGTTACTGAAAACTCAGGATAACCCAGAAATCTTTCTCACTTAAACTGCCACATACAGTACAAATCGAACACTGACGTCTGACTATGTATTAAAGTCAGTGTAGGGGTTTATTACAGAAATTTGTCCCCTTGAAGAACTTAGCAAATTTTATTTCTTAAGCTAACATTAGCTTGTGCCTATAGGACAGATTTATAAAATATGGCCCATATTAAAGGTCTGCTCTTGGAAACGTAGCTATGAAATGTCTCCTGTTTATGCCCCCAGGGAGAGAGCAGAGGTTACTTAACAATGGCTTGGGGTTAGAGTTCCAGCCCTGCTCTTGTAAAGGGTCTTTTCTCCTACAGGGTTCTCATTGCATCCTTATGCTGCAAAGAGACACCAGGACACGTTAAGAATAGGATTGATCCCAGCTGACATTTATGAGAAATATTAAATCAACCAATGTACTTTTTAGCATAATTTGTTAAGAACATAATTAAGCAAAAGTATGACAGTGGTAGGGACCACCTATTCCTTTGCTGGAGAGTACCCACAATAAGAATCCACAGTCATTCATACCTCTTAGTCTGCCCTTTTAGAAGTTATCTGTCAGGAGGGAATTGTAGATTTGTACAATTGTAGAATTGTAGCAGGTAATGGTTGCTGCCAGATAGAGAGAGTGGAGAGACAGGGAAGGAGAGAATGAAAACAAAGGAGAGACAGAATTTGAGAATAGAGAAGGAGGTGAGGGTAGGTTCTTGATATTTTCCAGGCTTCTTAAGAAATATGCATTTCTTTCTTAGTAGAGAACAAGATCTACTCCCAACACAAAGCCTTAGCCCTAGATCCAGCTCATTTGGAATGTATACGTATATTAGCAATCGGAGCATATACTATTGGACTTGCCTTTCATGGGCCCAGCAGAAACAAAGTGAAGATAAAAGTTGATAGTCTGAAGCCTTCCAAAACCTGAAGCTCTAGTGCTCATGAGGTATAAGCCTGCTGTTTGTCAAGCCAGTGATACGTCTGCCATAAAGTTTTCTTTCTGAGATGGTATCAATCTATACCCAAAGGACTGGTGTCTTTAAGTCACTGAAGTTATTTAAATACCCCTATACTCAGCTTCTATCTCCTGATGTTCCATGTGAATAGGATGACATTCCTAAGCAAAGGTAATATTTTTCTGGCCCAAATAGGGGCACCTCCCTTCCCAGCCTTTTCTGTAGCTCCTATGCAGAGAACCTGAGAACTGTCCATTACCATTCTTCAGAGGATATTCTCTGAAGGACCTTATGTAACTCTGTGAGCCTCAGTTTCCTCATCTATAAAATAGGGATGATATTGTCTGCCTCACAAGATTTTTGTGAGGATCAAATGTGAAATACTTTGCAGACCTTAAAGCATGACAAATATCAATTGTTATCCTAGATATAATTATTCAAGAGAGGAAAAAAAACATCTGTTTAATCCCAGCTTTAGACAAAGTAAAGTATAGGATTGGGAGAGATGGGGAAGACACTGTTAAAAAACACTTCCCAAAGCTGGATTGCACACATATATATATAGCATATCCTTTGACAATGGTTACATTGTACCCCCAAACTCTTCAGTCTCAGATGTTACTGCGTTGGTGATGGTAGTTCACACCTTTTAAAAATTTGTCAATCCCTAAGCATCATTGGAGCCTCACAACAACCGTGTAATGCAAAAGCCATCATTATTATTGTTGTTACAGATGAGGAAACAGGCAGAGAGGTTAAATGACTTGCCTAAGGTCACATAGTAAGTGACAGTGGTAGGAGATTTGGAGGTCTGAGTGAGTGTGTGTGTGATGACAGGTTCAAAGGGGGTTAGCAATCTACTACCTGGAGCAGAAATGCAGCTCACGTTGACATTTGAAATCCATTTATTCTATTCATTTAAATATCTTACGGGCCAGGTTCCAGAGGCAATGAAAGAATGAGCCATGTTACTAACACAATTCCCCTCAAATTTAGTGTTAGCATTGACATTTCCAAATAACTTCCTCTCCAGGTTCCAATCCCCTTCCCTCCTCCTTTCTCCCCCTATACTTGTGCCACAGAATTTAGGATAAGATCCTGAAAAGCTGTAGGTTATTTTTTTTTTTATCCAACAAAGCCTTAGTTAATGATTACTATATCCAGTACACTCAGATTTGTCTTAAGCTCTGTGAGGGACACAGAGATGAATAAGAGTTTATAGTCTGGCCAAAGTAATAATGCAATATGAGCAACTAGATAGTGGGTCAATAAACATTTAAGTTCTCATACTCACTTGCTGTGTTAAGGTCTGGAGATACAAAGAAGCCCTCAAGGAACACACAATCTAACGGGGAGACAACATGCAAACAATGATGTACAATCTAGAGCAAGAGTAAATGGGAAATAATTGAGGGAGAAGAAACTGCTGCTGACTGAGTAACCAAGAAAGACCATGGACTACAGTAGAAAAGGCAAGGCTTGGAAGGATTTGGAGACCAGCTCAAGTCAGATCACTGCCGTGCGTTCATTATGTGGCACAGATTCCTTTTGTTTAAAATGAAAAATTTAATCTGTCTTGATTATTTTAAAGCTGTGTTAAGAGGGTCAATGAAACTGTAAAATGTTATATAAATCTAAGCCATTTCCCCCCTTTTTCCTTTAGACTTGTCTGTCACATTGATAGTCAGTAGTCATGGAGTTAATCTGACTAAAGGGCTCAGGTGATTAATGTAGATAGGACACTGACTAATGAATAAGAACCAGTTCATGTCTGGCCAACAATCCGATCAACCTGGTGGATTAAGAGAAGCTATAGGCTCCCACCCTTGCTTGCTGAGGAACATGGCAACATTCCAGGGGTTCTGGTTGTCTGGGACTAGACATAGAGTAGCCTCATGAAGGGAGAATAATTAGACTGCAGTGGAAGGAGAGGCTTGGGAAAGGAAGGTGGCAGGAAGAATTGTAACCGCTGCTGAATGAAGAAGGGGAGCGGGATCAAGGAGGCAAGGGTTTATTTTAAAAAGCTGAAAGAATAATGTATGGGAATGTTGGGGAGGGGAGGAAACTGGATCTGTGGACCCTGCTGAGCATACTGAGGTTCTTCAATGAGAAGTATATCAAACAAAGGTAAAAGATAAACAGTATAAGCTGATTTTCTTAGAAATGCTGGCTTACAGGGAAGTTCAATCTTAAGGACTTGAAACATATAAGTATTTGCACTCACTGCTTAGAAACTCCACTTCTGCAAAGAAATTTGACCCTAAAGTTATTTTTTAAGAAAAACAAAAGGTAGAACTGGTCCCAGATCAGATCAAAAGGGATGGGATAGATGAAAATTATTTTAAACCTGCATGTACTTATTGGTGGTGTTTAATATGTCATCAAGGCCCATACAAGTATCAACAAAGCTGAGTTAATGTGTAGGCACTAAAGAAGCAAACTCAGTAGGATTCGTTGGCTTGTGGGAGGTGAGTAGCAAATGTGGAGGGGTCAACAATGAGCAGTCCTCTTTGTGCTCTCAGTAAATCACCTTTTCAACATCTATTAAAAGAGGATTGGACTAGGTTATCTCTTCATTCTAACATCCTATCATGAAGACTCTGGCTGAGTTTTCAAGCCTGTATGACCATAAGGATGAGAATAGCAAAGTCAAAGAGGAGGAGATGGTTTGGAGGAAGAGATAATGGAGAGCTTGGCTTGGGATTGGATGGGACATCCCAGTGGAGCTGTCCAGCATAAAGTTAGAAATGAGGGAGGAAGAAATGTGGGGAGACATGGTATTGACTTAAGAACATAGAGGTCAAAATTAAAGCTACAGGAGTGAATGAGATCACTGTAGGAAGGAGTATAGAATGGGAAGAATGCAGAGAATAGAAAATGTGAAAGCTATTGCCAATATTTAGGAGGTAGGAGGGGGAAGAAGATCTTTCAAACTAGTCTGAGAAGAAGCACTGAAAAAATTAGAGACAATCCAGACAAAAAATGTTAGTGCAGTTTTAATTCTGAAAGCTTTGATAACTTAAAAGGGGAAAAGAAAGGAGGCAAAACAATCATTTTTATAGCTCTACCATATGCCACACACTGGGCCAAATACTTTACAATTATTTATTATCTTATTTGATCCTCACAACAACTCTGTGAAGTAAGTGCTACTATTATCCCCATTTTACAGGTGGAAACTGAGGCAAACAAAGGTTAAAGGATTTGTCCAGGGTCACAAAGCTAGTAAGTGTCTGAGGCCATATTTGAACTCAGGTTTCCTTGACTACAGGCTCAGTGCTCTATCCATTGTGCCAACCTCATTAAGACTTTTGGAATCCCTCATATGTTGCCTTGGAAGACAAAAGGGAGAGAGCATTTTAAGAAGGAAGGTGTGGTCAATGATGTCAAATGTTATTGAGAGGTCAAGAAACTGAGAGGGATACTAGATTTGGTGTTCAGCAGGCAGTCTCCATGCAAGGGAAAGTGGGAGAAAGTCAGACTATAAGGAGATAAGGAGAGGTAAAGGTGGAAATGAGGAGTCTGAGAAATTTGTCAGTGAAGGAGAGAGGAGGGGCAGAAGTATTCATTCAGCAGATACTTATTGAATGCCTTAGGCACTGTTCTGGGTGTTGTGCTTGGTACCAAGATGTAGAAGACTCAGTCCCTGCCCTCAAGGAGATTGCAATTTAGTGTCGGTGTTAATATGGCAGCAGCTTCAGGATGTCTGGAGGCAGGAAGAAGAAAGTTCCTCTTGTTCTTCCTGAGCTGTTATAAAATTGGAGTTTTGATGCTGCCTTTGTTTATTTTAATGTCTTGTCCCAGGGATTTTTTTTTTTTAATAAATGAATGAACAGTGGAAGATGAAGAAAATTCATTTACCTGCAGTTCAGCAAAGGGCCTTGGATTCAA
The DNA here is from genome assembly GCF_028583685.1 of Petaurus breviceps papuanus. NCBI lineage: Eukaryota > Metazoa > Chordata > Mammalia > Diprotodontia > Petauridae > Petaurus > Petaurus breviceps. The sequence goes on along the minus strand of NW_027187353.1, from coordinate 7,425,932 downwards.
TAAAAATGTCCATTTTAAGGCACTATTGTGATTCATGTCTGACACTACCTTTATGACCTTGGGTAAGTGTCTTCCTCTCTGTAGGTCTCAGTTTCCACGTAGGTAAAATGAAAGCACTAAAGCAGATAATCTTTAAACTCCATCTTCACTATGGAAAACGTTTCTGTAGGTAAGGGGAGGAGATAAAGTCAAGAGAATAAATTGAGATTAGTCTTGGCAAGGGCAGTTTGGTGGCATTAGTAGATAGAGTGCTGGGCCTGGAGTCAGGAAGGCCTGAGTTCAAGTCTGACCTCAGACACTAGTTGTGTATCTCTGGGCAAGTCATTTCACCCCATTTGCCTCAGTTTCCTCACCTGTAAAATGAACTGGAGAAGGAAATAGCAAACCACTACAGTGTCTGCCAGAAAACACCACTTTTGGTTATAAAGAGTCACTACTGAATAATAACAAATCTTAGCAGGGAGGAGGACCAGTTCTTTGAAACAGAAGGGTGAAGTCACAAATTAATTTTGAGACATGAAGGAAGGGGTCAAGTTAGCTTCCAATTCTCAGTAAAATAGGAGGTGAATGCTTTCAGTTGAGAGGCACAGAAATGAGATTGAGGAGAGAGGTTTATAAGGAATGGAAATAGGGGTGTAGAAAGATGTAACCTATGACCCATATAGTCCCTCTTCCAGAAAAGGGACCCTTAGCTCCCAGCTTCAGCAGACATAGATTCGGTGCTAAGGGAGTCTCAAGCACATTTTCCTGATAATTCAAATAATGCATTCAAATTTAAGTCAAGAAATTACAAGGGAGATTGTTCACCTACATGGATTCCACCATTCTACTATTATTACTGAAAGCTCATTGAACTGAAAGCAAATTTTTATTTTTGTTTCATAGATGGTCATGGTCCAAGATTTCATCACTAATCATCCAGCACACCTTAGCAGGGCTGATCCTCAGACAACAGATAGCAGTCCTCCACCAGGAAGGTATCTGAAGTCTTTTCATTGAAAGACTTTGTGTATGATCACACCAATTTCCTATTCAAGACACTTCAGTGGTTCTCTCTTGCCTCTAGGATCAAATACAAACCCTTCTCTCTCTGTCAGTAAAAGGTCTCCCGAATCTTGATTCCTCCCTCCCTTCCCAGGCTGATTCCACATTATCACCCCTCAGCTACCCCTGCACTCCATCCAAACCTTCCTACTTGCTGCTCTCAGTTCAGGACACATCCACTCTCTCTGTGCCTTTGTACAGGTGGGTCTCTACACCTGGAATACACGTCTTCCTCTTCTCCGGACCCTTCCAATCTCCATCTTCCTTCAAAGCACAGCCCAGTGGCCATCTCTACACAGCCCTGTCCTAATCGCCCCATTTCGTAGTGCTTCTCTCTAAGTTACTTTGTATCTATATTGAATTCACTTGTGTATCCACATTTACAACACACATATCTACACATATGCACCTCTATATATAAATACATGTAAATTCACATATACATGTATCTACATTGATCTCCCTCTGCACGCTAGACACCTGGCAAGCGCCCATCAGCTGATTGCTACTTTTTCTCTGAGCTTTGCCTTTGGAGAGGGACACTGGGTGGGTCCTTTGAGCCGCTAGAGAGCGATAGAGCCCCCACACGCCAAAGGCCTTTCTAGCCAAACGTCCATCTTCTCTATGGTCCACTTCCCTTGCCCTCTTCCCTTCCAAGGCCAGGAAGAGCTTCCGGGTTCACTCGTCGCCTTGGAAACGAGGCTTTTCCGGATGCTCCGGGGGAGGGGCCAAGATGGCTGAGGAGAAGCCGCAGACGGTGAGAGAATTTGGGGTTAGAAGGGTCCGGGCCGGACTCCCCACTCCCACGCTCCCCCAGTCCCAGCCTTGGTGCGGGGGAGGGGGCGTGGGCGTGGCGGAAGCCGCGTTTGTTGCCTCCTCCAGCGGGATCTGAGAGATCCAAGCTTTTCTCTGCGGGAAGCTCGGCGAGGAAGGGTCTCCTCTTCCTCGGGAAAGGAGGCTCCGTGCCCCGTCTGGGGTCCGGGTCCCCCTTCAGCCCCGTCCTAGGTCCGGGAACCACCCGCGGGCCCAGAAAGCGGAGGCGGGGGGTGGAGGGTCCCGAATGTTCTTAGCCCGGGGCCTGCATACAGCAGGCGCTTCATTAATGCTCGCAGAGGAGCAGGCTGGGGCCCAGGGAGGGAGCGAGGGGCCGGGCCCCCATGGGGGAAGCACTTAACCAGCGCGTGCCTCAGTTTCCCTTCTGTGACCAACCACAGACGGTCTCCATTGCACATGGCAGTTACGTCAGTTACAAGTAGCTTTCGCAGGGTTTGTAAATGTCAGAGACAGGATTCAGACCCAGGTCTTTGACAAGGATGCCGACGTCCCAGCGTCTCATTATCTAGTGTGCCAGGAAACAAATCCCCGGACTCTTTGGACCTAGCCCAAAAAGGCCCCGTATATAGGGCTCGAGTTTATTTCCTGGCGATTATTTCCATCCTCAACACCCAGATAACAACCAGTATAAGCTTAGGCTTGTAACCTGGGTGTCATCAGCCTCAAATTAATCTCTTTTTCCAAGGCCAGGACTGAACGGGTTTTTGTACAGTCCCAAATACATAAGCTTGTTAGCTTGATTAAGTATAATGTAAATGCCTTAAATGTTAAACTTAAAATTTTGATAATGGTGAATGCTCTTAGTGTCATGTGTAGAAGCATTCTTCAACTACAGCGTTATGTATGTATTTTACTTCAATTGAACACAGTTCACTTGTCAATGAGTTGATAAGTTCATCTATTTCAGGGAGCTCTGTTGAATAAAATAATCAGTTTTATGGAATAGAAAAAATAACATCAAAATCACTGCCTTAAAATACAGTATTTGCATCTTTTCAAAATAAAAACTATATCAAGCAAGCAGCATACTTATTTTTTTAATCACAAGATCATGGATTTTTGTTTTGTTTTGTTCTCAACATATTTATTAAATGTCTGCTGGCTACCTATTCTCTTATAGAACCTCAGTAGAGATTCTTCAGAATATGAATGTACTTTTTATTTAAAAAAAATGGAATGTGTTCCTTACTAGTGATTGAATTGAAAGCCACCATAATTCAAATCCACCATCAGTTATGGAGTAAAGAAGATTATATATCAAGTAAACTGTTCTTTATCCAGTGCTTTGAAGACTAGAATGAAGACTTCAAATAATCAGATTCAAGTTTAAAGAGTAACACTGTCCCTTTTGCTTAGAAGAGTTTACACAAGAAAAGCATAAATGGATGAAGATTATTTCTTGTCCATACTACTGTATTCAGTTGGAGGAATCACCTATACAGCATATCTGTTTTAGGCAGAGAGTGCAAATGGTCAGTGAGCTGGGCTCAGAATTAAATAGGAAGTGGCAAGGAGACTGGATTACCTTGGGGAAGGTTATTTTCATGAGCCCAGTCCTCTCCCTGAAGGTTTTTATAGGATGATAAGATCATAGATTTATGGAAGGAATTATAAAGACCATCAGATCCAACCTCCTTATTTTACAGATGGGGAAACTGAAGCCCAGGTAGCCCTGGGGCTCACAGGGCAAGCATCTTAGGCAGGATTTGAGCCCAAGTCTTCCTTACTATTACCAGTGGTACTATTACCACTACAGTACCTTTTCTGTCTATTCATACATACATTTTCTTTCAGGCACTCATCACTTCTAGCCTCCTGATTGGTCTCCCCAACTCTAGTCAGTCCTTCACACGGCTGCCAGGGCGATCTTCCTTAAGCACTGATCTGACCATGTTACTTCCCTTCTCAATAAATGCCAGGAGTTCCTTCTCACCTGTAGGATAGAGTAGAAACTCCTCTGATAAGTTTTTAAGGCCCTTTACCCCCTAACCCAGTCTGTCTTTCTAACTTCACTGTACATTATTCCCTCTTCCACATTCTCTGAACCAGCTAAAAAGAGCTGCTCCTCACATGGGGCACTCTGTCTTCTGTACTTGGCTCCTTGGCATTGGTCATCCCCTGCAGCTGGAATGCCCTCCTTCCTCACCTGTGCCTCAGAGAGTCCCTCTCTTCAAGGTTAGCTCAAAAAGGAAACCTTTCCTGATTTCCCCCCCCCCAATTACCAGCTCGAGAACTATGCTATATTGACAGTATGGTATATATTCTCTTTTCAGTCTGTACATATTTAGAGATATACTTGTTTCCCTTGTCTCTCCTTGAGGGTGGGGATTATTTCCTTCTTTGGATTTGTACCCCCAGCCAAGGACAAATAACAACGGCCTAGAATGGGACCTGGCACAAAGTGGGCCCAGAATACCTGCTTACTGATTGAGTGAAGCAGACTTGCCATTATTCTTTTGAGGAAATGGTATGTCTGTGAGTCATTACTGAAGTCTAGCATCACCCAAAGACAAGGAGAAGCAGGCGGCAGGCATGAGTAGATCACAGCTTACAGACAAGGAATTGGGCCAAAGTGGGTCACAAAGAGATGCTGCAGATAAGAAATGCGCTGACCATTCACTAAAGACAAGAGGCAGCTGTGGGCCGCTCTGGTCTTCTCACACCAGGTGATGAAGCCCTTTTGCCTAGTAGACTCTGTGTGAACCCAAGGATTGACATGAATGTGTCTTCTAGGATGGGCAGACACAGACGGGCTAAAGTGGGCATCCATGAAAGCAACGTACCCACTAGCATGCAGGAATATTTTTCAAGCCTTTTTTTCACTTCTGTAAGCATTAATCAGATATTTTCTCTGCTTATCAAAATGCAGTATGTTTAGTGGGTAGGTTTAGACAATCAGGTGGCTTAGTGACTAGCAGTATGACTGTGGGCAGAGCATTTAACCTTTCACAGCCTTGGTTTCCTTATCTGTAAAATGGAATAGTAATAGCACCTACCTCCGGGGTTGTTGTAAAGATCAAAGGAGATAACAGGGTAAATGCTAGCTGTTATTATATTCCTTAGTGTTTGGGGTTTTGACTTGTAAGAATGAGGTCTTTTGCCTGTTTTTATATGTTTCAAATGAGGAGTGATTCCATCTTACTCTATATATTAACTATACACCTATATGGTATTTTTAGATTTTTTTCACTGAAGGTTGAGGAGGAAGGGTAAGACTGTATGAGGGAAGAGGAAAGGAAGGGAATAAACATTCTCATAGTGATGGGGTGCTTGGAGTATCTATGTTTGTAACATCAGTTTGTAAAATCAATTTGTAAAACCAGTCTGTAAAATCACATACCCCCCCACCAGCCGCAGAGCATTAGCTCAGCCTCTTCCCCCTGCCAGCACTCTGCCCAGCAACAACTCATGAACTGTGTATCTCTTCTTGGAACAATAACAAGCTTGACACCTATGATTCCTTCACTAAACCATCTATAAACATTTTAGCTTAGGCAAATGTTATCTTCCCTTAGTATAATGGCCAGCTGCATCTATGAATCCTTCAATGCACTATCTGTAGGTTAACTCCTCAGCCAATCTCTCTGTTAGCCTTGGTTCCCAACATCCATCTTGTCAAACATGACACTGATGGGTGGCAGAGTAGGTACTTCTCAGTCAGCCCCGACGCTAGCTGACTTAGTGAGGTTTCAAGCCTAAAACCATACCTCCAGGTAGCCCCACCTTGGGCTATTTCCCAATGAATTATGGGCAATCTGCCCATGCCTGCTCAGTTGACATTCAAAGTGCATGTTCCTTTAAGCACTGACCACTCCTTAACTCCTCCCTAATCCCACCCTTACTCACCTACTTAGCATAATTGACGTCTGATTTACTGTCTTGACTCCTTAAAACTATACCTGTGACTTCTTTAAGTTTGCAGGTTCCCTAAGAACCCCTGCCTGCTGTAAAGTGTAACAATAAATTTTTACAACCTTGACTTCAAGATTGCTTGGGCCTACTGAATTCATTCCAGACTGCAAAGCAGGGACTCTGGTCCTCCGAGACTGTGTATAACCTATTGCCATCCCCACCATCAATAGCACTTACCCTTTTACCCAATGACAGGATGCTGTGCTGTTTACAAATACCATCTTATTCCATTTATTTTGCTCTTTGAAAATTTAATGTGGAAACCACACTCTTGCATTTTAGAGTATTTTATTGCTAATATACCTTTCAGACTGAGAGGCAGTTTGGCGTAATGGTTAGAGAGCAAGGCTCAGAGCCAGGAAGACCTGAGTTGAGACCTCTCTGTGTTGTGTGACCCTGGGCCAGTCATTTTACATTTCCGTTTTCTAGGCAACTCCATAATACTAAAACTGCAGAAGCAGTGCTGGCCTACTTTGTTGGAGGGTATATCCTCATCTGGAAGTCCCTTCCACCAAGGAAATCACAGCTGGAGTCCTTAAACCTAACCCTCATCTAATGTTGAGTCCACACAAGTATAGGAAGGGGAGATAATAGTTAGATGACTCCAAAACTGATGGGTCTAGGATTTCATTGATGTCTGTACTCTCTTCAGTTATACAGATTGCAGCTCATCCATGCCTGCCCATCCTCTGTTACTCTTCTCATAGGATCCTAGACTTAGATGGAGGCCTACTCCCAGGGGAATCTCATCCAGCCCTGTTATTTTACATAAGAATTTAGAGACTTTCTTGTGTCTAAATATCTTGTCCAAGGTCACACTAGTAATTAATATCAGCATCAGGATTTGAGCCTTTTATTCCAACTCTTGCCCATGTCCTTACATAAATTTGCCACCAGAGAGTCACCCAGTATGCTGGGTGCCTTTTCTCTTGACATTACATAGATACTAATGGAGCATATGGTCTGTCCATTGTTCTTGCTCTTTTTGGCCTCAGACATCACATTTTAAAATGGGTGTTGGAAAATAAGTATGTCCAGAGGAGGGTGGCCTGGATGATAAGGGACCTGGAAAAGATATTATAGAAGGAACAGTTTAATCTGCAAGAGAAAGCTAGGCTGGGGTGGAGGGATTAGAGAATGTGATAGCTGCCTTTAACATCTGCAGAGCTATTACGTGAAAGAGGTATAGATTTAGTCTGTGTAGCTAAAAGGGCCAGAACTTGGGCTAGTGGGTGGAAGTTAAGGGAAAAAGAACTTCCTAATGGAAATTTCCAACAGTGGAATCGGCCACCTTGGGGGATGGTGAGTTCTGCACAATAGCAAGTCACATTTATATAGTACATTAAGGTTTTCAAAGCACTTTCCCCACAGCAACTGTGTGAGGTAGGTACTACAAGTTTTAAAGTGAAAAAAGTGAGGCTTTTAAAGGAGTAATTTCTAACATTTTTTATTCTGCAAACTCCTTTCAACCACAACAGATATGTTGAGAACTCCCATGGTAATTTAATATACTATTCATAATATTCTGCAATTATTTACTGCCTAAGAATTTTTAGTGTAAACCCTAAGGGTCTCAGGAACCATTAAATGGGAACCGTACTTTTAGAGAGTAAGCGATTTGCTCATGGTTATACAGTGTGTGTGTCTGAGACAGAGTTAGAATCCAAATCTTGTGATTCCAAGTCCTATATTCTTTCTGCTAAACCACATTGCCCATCCCTATCATAGGCAGTTTCAAAGAAGATAGCCATTAGGGGTTGTAGAAAGGGATTCTGACATGACATAGAAGAGAGCATTAGGTTTAAGAAATCGATCCCTCTCAACTCTTAAGAGTCTGTCTTTTCGTGAATTAGATCACAGTCTGTTTCCAGTGAGGCAGTTTCTTTTCATTACTCTGACTTTACAGTGTCAGGGTTGTAATAAAAAAAACAATGAAGCACCAATGTCCTCCCATGGTGTACTATCCACTCTCTCCAGATTTTAGAAATCATTGTTATAGAAGTGAAGCAAGGGGGGCGGCCAGGTAGCACAGTGAGTAAGAGCACCGGCTCCAATGTTGAGAACACCTGGAGATCGAATCCTGGGCTCAGACACTTAGCACCCACCCAGAAACACCTGGCCATGTAACCTTGAGTAAGTTACTTAACCCCAATTGCTTAAAAAAAAAAAAAGAAGTGAAGCAAAAAATTTATAATCCCCCCCCCCCCCGCAGAAATCCTCAGTTTCCTCTAGACTATGCGTCGTAATACTTTAGAAATGTCAAAAAGTAATAAAATTACATAGCCAACTTTAGAACATAGTATGCTATCCTCATTAAGGTGGTTTTGAAACATACTTCCTTTGAATAGCTGTGATACCCAGCATGCTACAGTTGAATTTACAGACCTTGCAGGTGAGCGTTATCTGCATAAATCTCTTGACTGTAAAGGAATTTTCTCTCATCTTTTTGATTTCTTTGAAAAAAAGGATTTTGTAGGCCAGTGTTCTTTAATACATTCTGTATAATCACTTCTGTGAAAAAACTCAATGGACTTATGAAATTATTATGTAACTACTGTTTTCCAGTCTACGCTGGACTTCAAACATATTGGTTCTCTAATACTCATAAAGTACACTCAAAAGCATTTTATATCTGTAATCTAGGGTGGTAAGCAAGCAGTTTTACTTCTAAGTCAATCATTAGAGACATGCCAGGCTTGTCTTTGTAGCTCTGCCTGTTTTGTAAACTGTCATAGTGTGTGGTACCTGAACATAGTCCTTTTCTCTTGTTTCAGACAACTCAGTTTCCTGGGACAATTGAAGCTCAAAAACCTCGCTTGAAAAAAGGTCTGTTTGTAATCCTCTTTAGATGGACATTGTTCCTTGTTCCATTGAATGCCACTACAAGCTTTGTCCTTTGGTTCTGTGTATTTTAGGCGCTGGGACAACTGGTGTTGGGGGCCCTGGACTCAGGTGCTGTGGTAGCCCTTAGATTTCAGGGGCACGTTTTAATCTGCGGTATTCTCTAATGCTGTCATGGGATTTCCTCTGGGTAGTAACTGTGTTGGTGTTATAGGGAAGCTGAGCAGACTAGAGACGTGGATTGCAGTGAGTCACAAGAGCATATGGGAGTCAGCAGCTCTGCATCTTATTGTACCAGCCTCAAGTGGGAGCCCCAAGCCACAGCCTCCTTCAGTCAGAGATGCCTGGGCTCTGCTAGTGGAGCTGCAAGACTCCCTTGGTGCTGAGGTGGCCAGTAGCCCCCCCTAAAAGAGGGCCAATGGCCTTATGACACCTTCTGAGATGTTTCTGTCAAAGGCCCTGTGAGAAGGAAGCCTCCAACAGGAAGCATAGGATTTATTCCATGGCAGTGACAGGTTTGTTACTGCTGCCCTGTGGTTTAGGGACTCAGGCCTTCTGAGCCAAGCTGGGGGCCACCAGTATTTGGCATCTCCTTTTCCACTTGTGACAAATTTCTCTGTCAAGTTCTTAGAGCATACGTGACTACAATTTGTCAAAAATATTTTTCCATGCACCAATAAACTTGTTCTACAAATAAACTGATTTTCTACAAATTAAGTATGGGCAAGCATCTCTATATTAACATAATAAAAGCTAAAATTACAAATTGAATAAGATACATCTATGCATTTTAAAAAATTTACAGGGTGTTCCTTTCTTGATATTCCCAACCAGTTGTCTAAATCTTTCCAAGTAACAGAAAAAAATGAAGCACGATCCTCCAGCTCAGTGGTCACAGGGGACTGACTGCACATGTAACATTATGCCCTCTTCGTTCCCCGCCTCTGTAATCTGCCTTGCACACAGTAAGGGCTTAAAACATGTTTTTTGACTGACTGACTCTGCAGTAAGCAGGGAAATGTGTTTTAGCCTTTTTTCTTTCTGGTCATCATAATCATTAAATTTCATTGGAGTTCAGCTGCCTTTCACTGTTGCTTTTGGTTAGAGTATCCTAGATGTGTGTATTTTTTTTCTTGGTTTGGCTTCTCAATTGAACCTGTGTTTAATTTTGCAAAACAGTTTCATGGCTTTAAGAACCTGTGAAGTTCTTATACCAGGTGTTTGGAACAGGTCACAGCCAGTATCTTCAGGTATTCAGCAGAAGTGAATTGTCCAATAATTGGAGTTTTCCTCTTTAACAGCCAGATCTTTTTATTTGATTTTTGGGGAATCTTTCCAACACGCATTAACTTTATGCTTTCTCGCCTATTCAAACAGATTTTATGATGTTTGAGATTGAGAGGTCGATCAGAAAACGTTTATTAAGTGCTTACTATGTTCCAGGCACTGTGCTAAACCTGGGGACACAAAGAAAGGCTATAGTAGACAGCCTCTGCCCTCAAGGAACTTACCACCTGGTGTCTGGTGCTGTCCCTAACTGAACAAAGTGACTGACCAAATCTCTTAACTTCTCTGAGCCTCAATGTCCTCATCTATAATACTAGGAGCTTGGATTAAAAAGGCAGCATCTGGATCATCGTTTACTTCATGTTATATTTGTTTGTGAACAGATGCTATCAGTTGGACTGTGGGCTTATGGAAGGCAAGGATTCTGGAGTGTCTCCTTACTGTGTCCTTAGAGCCTACACTGCAGGCCCTTGCACATAATGGCTTCTTCACACACTTGTTGCATTGAATTGAATAATACTGTATAAGGTAGGCAAGGTATGTTAGAGTCAGATTATAGAGCACTCTAAATGCCAGGTTCAGAAGTTTATATTTTGCCTCATAGCCACTTGAGGTCATTAAACAGGGGAGGAAATGACATGTATAGATTTGTGCATTAAGTTGCTACCAATGTAGGTGTCAGAAGATTCTTCAATTGAGAAGGATTCCAGTTGAGGTCAAGTGGATGTTATGTGCCAGGGGAAGCCTCCATGGCAGGTCAAAGGATTTCCTCTACAAACAAAGGATGTTTTCCTCTACATTTTTCCCTGGGCCGCCCAAAATCCTTTGGTGGGTGCTGCAAGTGGCCAGGGGCCAAAAGCTGTGCAGGCCTGCCCCAAGGGATTCTTGAAATGGATGCTTTTAAAGACATGGGGAAGATGCAGTAGGTATCTGAACTCTTGGACACTAATTTTCAAGACCCAGCTTCCTGGGGGCAGGCTGAACTAGCTCTGGGTTTGTGTAGGAATGATCTGCCTCAACTTTTTTTCACCTTGCTTTTAATAACGTCAGAGGTACTGCCTCCAATCCCTGGAAAATACTCTCCCTCCTGTCCATGAGTGAAGGTGAGAGGACCATGTCAGGATTTTGTAGAAGAGCTTTTGGTTAGGTCCAGGTCAAACTACATGATGTCTGAGCTCTAGGATTCTTTGATTCTGATTCTTTTCCTTCTGGTCCTAATGTCTTCATTGAATATGTTGTAATGAAACTTAACTTTTTCTTGGTGACCCCAAGTTACCATGATGTGGTATCCTGGAAAGTGCCCAGGATGTGGAGGCAAAAGACCTGGGTTAGAGTTGGCCTTTGCTCCTTATATCTGAGCTGGATGCCCTGGGGCAAACCCTCTCTGAGACTCAGTTTCTAAATCCATAAAATGGGGATAATGAAATCTGGCCTGCCTTCTCCTAGGATTGCTTTGAAGATCAAATGATATAATGAATGTGAAGAGGCTTTTGTGAAGTAGTAAAATGATTATTTTAGTAACTTAGGTGGCAATTATCCTCTTCTTTAAAGGCGGGTGAAGAGAGCCCAGCACTTGGAGTGGAAAGGCCTGGGGCTCCAAGCTGGCAGCACTGGCTGTATTGCTATGGGTGAGTCCCTTAGCCTGCCTGAGCCCTGATGTGTGTAAGATTTTGCAACCTCCCAGAGTCTGGAAACCACAAGGGAAACAGAAAAGCTCAAGGAACATTGAGATCTGTTGGCCTTCTGTAGGGTCGCAGACTGCTCTCCTTTCTACTTCTTGTATTGACTTTTTCGAGCTTTCCTGATGCTCCCTCTCTTGTCAGGCTGTGTGCTTTCTGATCTGTAGTGAGGAAGAAGACCCGAGCATGTTAGAATCATGTTGAAGGAAAAGCAAATAGACCATGGCTGGAGGCTTAAGGGGCTTTCCCATAAATACAGTGTGGATTGCCTTGGAGGTGTGGACTTTGTGGCCTTATTGCTTACTCCTTGGTTTAGGACTTGCTCTTCATAGCTGAGAGTGCTGGATAACTGAAGTGTTGCCTTAAGTATAGTCATGATAGAGAATTCCATTCATTGTGCTGGGGATAAGAAGCCATGAAGAACAATCATGTTCTCCCTTCAAAGGTCTTTTGGCACAACTGTCAGATGCAGAATTAGCAATTGAATGGATGTTAATCTGACCCACTTTGCTATGTATGTTAAGACATATATCCTCGCCCTGCTCTGAGCTCTCCCATGACTCCTTCTCTGTTGTTAGGATCACATCATCACTTTTTAGACTGCTGAGTAGCAAGAGCCCAAAGCAGCCTAAATTTCTCTCTAAGTTTGCAGATGATCAAATATTTTGGTTAAAAGGACTTTTAGCTGCCTTTGGGAGTCCTATTTATATCAACAGAGCTTAATTAAGCAGGCAAGGTGACTGAGTCAGTAAGTACTTGAGATTAATACTCATCCCAGTACAGATAAGCAGATTTGCTTGTATGAGGACAGAGAACCACCAGGAGCTCAAATGGGATCACTGAGGACAAAAAATAAGCATTCCCTAAGAAGTATAGCCTCAGGCACTGTGGCATAAAAGAGAATTGATTAGAAGCCTGGCTAATTGCTGGCCTCTAGCTAGAGAGCTAGGGATTGAGCTTTTTGAGCCAAGGCTTCTGGCCAAATAAAACTCAAGCTGAAGAGGTAGGTTTGAGAGAGGTTGTGAAGGCCCTTAAGCAGCAACCAGAGGAGTTTGTATTTGTTTTTCACCTTTGTGTCCTGGGCCCCTTTGGTTGGCAGTCTGGTGAAGCCTATGGAGGCATATGGTCATTTATATTCATGATTGAACGAAGTGCTAAAGTTCCGTGGTTAGTCTAATTTTTTCCCATCCAAGTTCAAGGACTCCCTGAAATCATTGTATGAACTCCTTGAGGGATCCATGGGTTCCTGTCCTGGAGCTAATAGCAACTGCATCGTATTGAGAAGAGTGACTTGGTCTGACTTATATTTGGCAGCGGTGTGGAGTCAAGTTTGGAGAGACTGATTAGAATGCAATCGCAATAGTCTGGGTAAGGAGTGAGTAGGGCAGTGTTTCTGTCAGTAGACAGACAATAGGCTGGATGCAAGAGACTTTGTGAGGTAGATTTGACAAGACTTTCCCCTCACAAAAACCTAAATTCCCCCAAGCTTCTCATTCATCCAAGCTTGACTCCTCAGTGTCATGTCTGATTTTTCAGTCCTTGACGTCTACATCTTTTTTTTCTTTGTAATAGGTCCCATTTCTTTTTTTTCCTTTGTTTTAATTTTTAATTTATTTTTAGTTTTCAACATTCATTTCCACAAGATTTTGAGTTACAAATTTTCTCCCCATCTTTCTCCTATCCCCCACCCCAAAATAGCGAGCCTACTGAATATCCCTTCCCCCAATCTGCTCTCTCTTATATCCTCCCCCATCCCCCTCTAACTTTCTAGTAGGGCAAGATGGATTTCTATACCCCAGTGCCTGTATATCTTATTTCCCAGTTGCACATTTTTTTTTTTACATTTCTTTTTAAAACTTTGATTCCCAGAATCTTAACCTTCTTCCCTCCTCACCCACCCCCACTGGGCAGATAAGCAATTCAATATAGATTGTACATGTGTAGTTAAGCAAAAACTTTCTGTAGTAGTTAAATTGTGAAAGACTAACTATATTTCCCTCCATCCTATCCCTCCCCCCACTTGTTCTATTTTCTACTTTGACCCTGTCCCTTTTTAAACGTATGTGCTTCTAACTACCCTCCCCCCCATCTGCCCTCCCTTCTATCATCCCCCCTCTTATCCTCTTCCCATCTACTTTCCTGTAGGGTAAGATACTGAAGTGTGTATGTTATTCTTTCCTTAAGCCAAATTCAATGAGAGTAAGGTTGACCCATTCCCTTACACCTTCTGGCTCTTCCCCTCTATTGTAATAGTTTTCTCTTGCTTTTTTTATATGAGATAAACTTACCCTATTCTATCACTCCATTTCTCCTTCTTATTCTATTCCTCTCACCTCTTAATTTTGTTTTTTAGATGTCATCCCTTCCTGTTCAACTTATCTTGTGCCCTCTGTCTGTGTATACATGTACACACATATACACACTCACATAAGTATTTATATACACATATACTCTCCTATACATATATATGTATGTATACATATATACATATATATTCCCTTCAACTATCCTCATACTGAGAAAAGTCTCATGAGTTACAGTTATTGTTTTTCCATGTAGGAATGTAAATAGTTCAACTTTAATGAATTCCTTATGATTTCTTTTTCCTATTTTACCTTCTCATGCTTCTCTTGCTTCTTGTATTTGAAAGTCAAATTTTCTGTTTAGCTCTGGTTTTTTCATCAAGAATGCCTGAAAGTCCTCTGTTCATTGAATGACCATATTTTCCACTGAAGCATTATACTCAGTTTTGCTGGGTAGGTGATTCTTGGTTTTAATCCTAGTTCCTTTGACCTCTGGAATATCATATTCTAAGCCCTTCAATCCCTTAATATAGAAGCTGCTAGGTCTTGTGTTATCCTGATTGTGTTTCCACAGTACTCAAATTGTTTCTTCCTGACAGTTTGTAACATTTTCTTCTTGACCTGGGAACTCTGGAATTTGGCTATGATATTCCTGGAAGTTTTCTTTTTGGGATCTTTTTCAAGAGGCGAATGGTGAATTCTTTCAATTTCTATTTTGCCCTCTGGTTCTAGAATATCAGGGCAGGTTTTCTTGAGAATTTCTTGAAGGATGATTTCTAGGCTCCTTTTTTGATCATTGCTTTCAGGTAGTCCAGTAATTTTTAAATTATCTTTCCTGGATCTATTCTCCAAGTCAGTGGTTTTCCCAATGAGATATTTCACATTGTCTTCTATTTTTTCATTTGTTTGCATCTGTTTTATAGTATCTTGATTTCTCATTAAGACATTAGCTTCTGTTTGCTCCAATCTAATTTTGAGGGAATTATTCTCTTAGTGAGTTTTTGAAATTTCTTTTCCATCTGGGCAGTTTGACTTTTTGAGGCATTCTTCTTCTCATTGGCTTTTTGGGCCTCTTTTGTCATTTGAGTTAGTCTATTTTTTAAGGTGTTATTTTCTTCAGTATTTTTTTGGGTTTCCTTTAGCAGGCTGTTGACTTGCTTTTCATGATTTTCTTGAATCATTCTCATTTCTCTTCCCAATTTTTACTCCTCTCATTTGATTTTCAAAATCCTTCTTGAGCTTCTCCATGGCCTGTAATCAGTTCATATTTTTCTTGGAAGCTTTTGATGCAGGAGTTTTGCCTTTGCTGACTTCTTCTGTTTCTGTGTTTTGATCCTTTTTGTCCCCAACAACAACAAAAAAAAGGTCTGATTGTGCTTCCTCTACTTGCTCATCTTGCCAGCCAATTACTTGTCTTTGAGCTTTTTGCCACAGTAGAACTCTGCTTCCAGAGTGGAGAGAGCTGTGTCCCAAATCACTGGGGTTTTCGCAAATGTTGTCAGAGGTCTGAGGAGGGTGCCCTCTTTACAGCCACCACAAGCTCTGGCACATTGGCATTTCTCACCCCAGGACAACCACCCAAGACTGTGATCCAGATCCAAGCAGGTCAAAGCAAGAGTGATTGCCCTCTGAATGGTCACTTGGTTCCCCTATGATCTGCAGGCCAGGAGCTCCAGAGGCAGCCATGTGGCAGCAGCTCTAGCTGCTGAGCCTCTGCCACCTCTTGCCCTGGGGGCAGGGGCCTGACTGCTTTCTGTCACCCAATTCCAACAGAGTTCCTCTCTGTCCTTTTACTATCTCTTTGGCGTTTATGGGTTGAGAAGTCTGGAAGCCACCACAGCTGCTGGTGATTCACTCTCCTGAAGTTGGCTCTGGCAGGTGTGCCACTGGTTGTGGCCACCCTCAGTCGGGCCTGTGGGGCTCATGCAGGACTATGCTCGGCTCCCAGGGTGGTGCAATAGACCCTTCCTGTCGGCCTGCCAGGCTGCCTTCAGCAGGAGATTTGTTACTGTCTGTCACTTTGTGGGTTCTGTAGCTCTAAACTCTGTTTAGAGTTATATTTTACAGGTATTGGAGGTGGTTGGGGCAGGAGCTCAGACAAGTTCTTGCTTTTACTCTGCCATCTGCCACACCCACATCTTTATGGCCAAGTTCTGTCAGTGCTACCTTCATGTGGATTCTTTTCTCACCACCTTTCACACTGATACCACCCTGGTTCGGGCCTTCATCACGGTATGTCTAGGCTATTACAGATATATCATAAATCGTCTCCATGTGCAGTCTTTTCCCTCTTCAGTCCTTGATACAGCTGTCAAAATCATCTTCTTAATACAGCAATCTGACCATTTCATGCCTACATCATAAAAATAAAAGTTCCTTAGTCAGGTTTTTAAAGTCAGTCTGCTACACATAGACCATCTAGGGTGTAGACCAAAGCTACAGTGTGCTTTTTAACCATAAATAGCACCACTTTCTTTCATACACTCAGGTTCTATCGAAACTGAATTGCTTGTCATTTTCCATAGCAAGCATTTGCATGTGCCAGCCAGTCTTCATGCCTGGTAAAGACTTTTCCCATATCTCTGTCTAGGGCCATTTCCTCTTTAAGGCCCAATTTAGGTGCTACCTCCTCAATAAACATTTCAGTGATCTCTTTAGCTAAAAGTGATTCTTCCTCCTCAGATCTCCTAGGCCACTCTGGTCTCTTCTCACTAACCACCTACAATAGTTAAGTTGTGCGTTGTATTTTTTTCATCCATGAACACCTTGTACCGTAATAACCCCTGACTGGCCTCCCTGCCTTCTGTTTCTCCCCTCATCCTTACCATAAGTATCAGGGTAGTCTTCCTGAAGTAAGCACAGCTCTGTCTGACAGCATCTCTCATTCTCAAAAGCCTTCAGTATTTCTCTCTTGCCTAGAGCAGAAGTTCTTACATCTTTACGTCCTGGGTCCCACTGGCAGTTGGGTAAACAAAGTCTGGGGCCCACTTTCAGAATAAGATTTCTAATGCATAAAATAAAATACACAAGATTACAAAGAAAACTAATTGTGTTGAAATACAGCTATCAAAACTAAAAAAGAAAAAAAAAAACAAAGCAAGCTGCTAGACCCCAGTTTTAGATACCCCGTCCTAAGAAGGTAAATTATAAAATCCTTATCTAAAGCATTCTACAGTCTGACTTCAATGTGTAGGCCATCATAGCTAAATGAAAAAAATAATCCAGATCACTAATAGTTAGAGAAATGTAGATTAAATCAACCTCACACCCATCAGTTTAGCCCCATTAACCAAAAAAGGGAAGTGACAAACGTTGGAGGGGCTAGAAACAGGTACCTTAATGTGTTGTTTGTGGAGCTCTGAATTGGCCCAGATCTTAGGTATTAAATGGTTACCAAATTCTTTGATTCAGCAATATCACAGCTAGGATTACACCCCAAAGAAGTCGAAGAGAGAGAGAATAATCCATGTGTACAGGAATATTGATAGCAGCTCTTTTTGTGTTTGCAACGAACCTAAAAATCAAGGGGGTGTCTGTCAGGGAATGACTGAAGAATGAATATATATATATATATATATATATATATAATATATAATATGTTATAGTCTAATAAAATATTACAGTATAATAATGGAATACTACATATTGTTGCATAATGTTGCACTACAACAGTATTATAAAGAGAAACAACTTTGAAAGACTTAAGAACCTGATCAGCTCAGTGGCCCATTACAGTTCCAAAGGCTCCATGCTGAAGCATGCTACCCATGTAGTGACAGAAGGTGGTAGACTTAGGCTGAAGATCAAGACATGTCCTTTGGGCATGGCCATGATAGGAATGGCTAATGAGGGAATTTGCTGTTTTGCTTGATTTCATATTT
The DNA here is from genome assembly GCF_028583685.1 of Petaurus breviceps papuanus. Lineage (NCBI taxonomy): Eukaryota > Metazoa > Chordata > Mammalia > Diprotodontia > Petauridae > Petaurus > Petaurus breviceps. Next base: position 7,408,151 of record NW_027187353.1, on the reverse strand, counting down.
GTGACAAGGTTTTTGTTTTTATTTTTTTTAATGAGGGAGGAAGTGGGAAAAAGAGAAAAATGTTTTTGTTAATTAAAACATTTTAATTAAAATTTAACAAAGCTGACTTCAGCCTACCCTTCAACTTTATTTTTTTTTTTACCACTTAACATTCAACATTTTAATCAAACTGGATTATTAGCATCCTTGATCTTGTCTTGCTGTCTTCCATCTCTCTGCTTCCCTACAGCTCATTTGTGCAATACTACCTCCTCAACTCTGTTTGTTTCAAATCCTTCTCATACTCAGAGGGCTGGTTTAGATGCTCTTTCTTTGATGGAAGTAGGGAGCTGGCTTTCAAGGAGCCTCACATCTGTGTCAGCCCTAAGCCTCTAAGTACCTGGCAGAGCAGAGGGCCTGCTCTCCTTTGTAACTGGGGGAGTAGGAGTTGCGGTAAGGACCTTTAGAGTTTATAAGGGCTACCTTATACTGAAAGCTCACATTTCTATGAGAATTTTAATGTTTACAACAATCTCACAATACCTAGGAGTCTGGGAATATAAGGAGCATTATTCCTTTTTCACATATCAGTTGAAGTTCAGAAGGGTTAAATGAGTTGCCCACCGTAAGTATGAGAGCCAGGATCTAGGCCAAGTCGTGTGGCTCTTGAATCCAGTGTGATTTTCCCCATATACACTGAATCTCATAGGATACATGCAGCCCATTTTAAGATCACCTCCCCCAACCTCCATGTTCCTTCCCACAATTGATCTGATGTGGGGAAATGGTATTTTCCCAAGATTATTGATGACTTGAGTGATTTGAATAAACTGACCCAAGGCCTCCAGAAAGCTACTAATTTGTGTGCTTTTATACCTTCTAACCAAATTGGAAGTATCCTTTTGAGTAGAAACCCTCCTCTAGATGTCAGAGTGAGAAGGATGTCAAGAATTAATTTATTAAATATCAAATGTTAATTTAATATTTATATCCTAGCTGAAGTGAGAGTTTGTGAAACTCTAGAAACAGGCAGACAACGGGAGCTGCTGCTGTTGCTGGTATCTTTGTGCATGTCTGAGAGAGTATATATGTTTTCATGTACATAAATATTGTGTGCTTGCATACATGTATACATACTGTGTGTGTGTATGTGTGTGTGTGTGTGTGTCTAGAGGCAGACAAGAGCAGTGGTAAAAGGGAAGGTCTTTGGTAAGATGCAGCCCCCAAAAGGCCCTGTATTATTACATAGCTGATGTCTTGCACGGAGGGCAGGGAAAATTCCAAAGGTATTTTCCCTTGAGACCAATACTGTGCCAGTAAAAGAAAGATTTTTTCTTTTGTATTTTCCTGGCCAAAAGAAGATGGTTTAGCTGAAAGAGAGTCACATCCTGGGTCCCTACAAGATCTAAAAGGAAATGCAGCAAGAGCCAGGCCAGACCAATTCATGGCCAACATAGAAGAAGCCACTCTACATAGGACAGCTGCAGAAAGCAGTACTCTTGACCACTTGATGATAACCACATACAGAGAGGAGTCCTTCTCAAATTTGGAACTGTAAGTGACCGGGGATTGAAATAGATCTTTGGGATTAATGGTTACTCATTCACAGAGCCCTAATTAGAGCAAAGCAAGTGGGGCTTTATCCCAGAGAGTTGAAATTTATAGTACCCTGGCAACACTCAGTGGTCCTTTCTCAGGTATAAACAACTGAGCTTAGTACTTAATGAGCAGAACATTAGTTTAAATAAAAAGCTAACCTCCTAGGTTTACACTAACCTGGAATCCCCACTTTAACTGAGTTTTTCTTAAAAAGTTGACTTGATAATTTTATGCTCTTATGTCCTTGGTATAAAGTTTGTTAGTTGCAAGTATGCTTTTATAGATTCCTGATTTATTTTCCTCCTTTAAAAATATGTCCAAACCCTCTTCTATTATATTTCAAACTATGTCTCAGTCTCCTTTACTAATTCATCATCCATATTTATACTTTATTTATAATTGGGTGTTCCCCAAGGGGATCAGAGGCCCATTTCTATTCTCTCACTAAACTCACTGATTTCATCAGCTCCTCTGGGTATAATTATCCCTATGCAGATGATTCTCTGATCTATATATACCTTAGGAATTATAGACCAGGCTAGCCCTAGTCTCTTCTGAATTCTAGTCAAGCATCTTGAACAGCCTTTTGTATGTTTCAAATAAGACTCCACAAGCATTCCAAACCAATGTCCCAAATTCAACTTACTCTCTTACCCCTGTGTGAAGTAGAAGACCCCCAAACGCTCCCATTCAAATTTTCTAAAGCTCAGAGGCATCCCAAGGTAGGAACAGAAAGCATTTATTCAGTTCTCTCAAGAAAAGGGCATCACCTCCAATAGGAAGGACTAGTGGAAGGAAGCATGTTACAGAAGAAAAAGTGAGGTTATATACCCTAGCATAAACAAACCCCCTCCCACCACTGTCCCTCATTCCCATTGGCTGGGAGGCAGTTTACAATCTAGGCGCACAGATCCTCTCCAGAGACAAAGAACAAGGAAACAGGGTACAGCCAATCCAAAGTACATGTCCTTATTTGACAAACGTAATGCTGAGGTTGCAGTGAATTATGTTTTTATTTGGCAAACTTAATGCTGAGGTGGCAGTGAAGGGTCATAAGTTGGGTAATTTCTAGGAAACGGAAACTTAGATCTGTACGGTCTTACCAAAGCTTGTCTCTAGTTTGGAGATAGTCTCTCTCCCACCACTCTGAGGCATCTTCACAGAGGGTGTATCTCATCCCCAAGCCTTTCCCTCTTTTTGTGAGGCTCTTTCTTGAGTTCACAAACTTAGTGTCATCCTTATCTTTTCACTCTTCCTCAGCCCACATATCCGACCAGCTGCCAAATCTTGTTGTTTCTACCTCTTACAACATGTACTGTATCTGTCTCCACCTCAATTAATCTGGCCATCATCCTAGTTCAGGCCCTCATCTCCTCTTGACTGGACTTTTGCAACAGCCTGATTCATTTTCCTGCCTGGTGTCCTTTCCTTTTCTAATCTACCCTCCATACAGCTGCTGAAATGATTTCCTTTCAGTACACATCTGAACATGTTACTTGCATCCTGTTTCTTCAGTGGTCAACTACGAGCTCCTCTGTTTGTCTTTTAAAGCCTTTCCCAGCCTAGACCCAGTCTGCTTTTCCATTGTGTGTATCACTTCCCCTTCCTGTGCTTAATGATCCAACTGCACTGGCCTTTTTGTTATCTTTCTGCATGACCCTTTCTGCCTGGGTGCTTGCTCTCCCCCATTCCTTGAAAGCCTCTTTCCTTATTGGACCCTTCAGAGGACCAGGGGCCACCTTCGTTTTGAAGCCTGGCCTGGTCCTCTGACAGCTTCTGTATATTTACTTTGTGTATAGACTTCAGTATGTATGTGCTGTCTCCCCATTAGACTATAAGCTTTTTGAGATCAGGGCCTTGATTTTTGTCTCTTTATCCTTATCACTTCCACCAGGCCTGGCCCCATTATAGGTGCTTACTAAGTGTCTGCTGATTAATTGATTCTTATGTACTTGAAGCTGAGGAGTCAGTCTCTAACAGTGATTAGCTAGACTATAGATTCTAGAGGTTTTCCAGGTTGGGGCATTAGAAACTTAGAGAGTTCAAAGAAATAACAAAAAGCCTCATTGTGCAACTGTGTCCTTCCTGCTCTGGGAGTGTCTGGCACAAAGATTACCTCCAGAAGCTCTTGGTCCCACTGAGACTGATCTCTGTTTCCTGTCCTTTAAATGAGTCCCTCCTTCCTCTGTGAGTGCCCTTGTTCTCTTTCTTTTTGTCACCTAGAATATCCCTGTCACCTTCTCTGTCCCATAGGAGGCCCAACTTAGGCGACTTTTTCTGTGAAGCCACTCTCGGCCACCCTAGCCTGAGGGGCTTTAGGGCAAGTACTTTTACATTCTCCCCAATTTTAATGGCACTCTGCTGGATACCAGCCATTTGGCACTTACCCTAAACAGCCTTACTTTGTTTTCTTATCCACTCTGGCCTCCCCAAAATAAACAAACAAAAAAGAAACTACAGACTTAAGCTCCTTTGGTCTAGGACCCTGTTTATACTCCTGCATGTGCCCTCGAGCACCTTCCATGCTAGAGTAGGCCCTCAAATATTTGTTTATTTTATTTGTCTTGTGTTTATTAATACAAATATATTAGTGTGGAACGAGCCAAATGAGTTAAATTTGTGCAGGGTTTGATCATGTATTCTGTGGTTCAGATATGTAACATAAAATCGAACCCTGAGGAAGTTGAAAAGAAAAGCTTAGAAATGTGAGATGAGCTTTTGGGTGTTAACGGGGATGCCTGTCAACTGCAGGATTTGGGGGTCTCACCAAAGGCGGTGAGAAATGTGATTTTAGTGTCCACTAGACATGATAGATTTCCTTAAAAAAGAAATGAAGTGGAGCAAGTAGGTGGTGCAGTGAATAGAGTACTAGCCTTGGAATCAGGAGGACCTGAGTTCAAATGTGACCTCAGACACTTGACACACCTACTGGCTATGTGACTGTGGGCAAGTCACTTAACCACAATTGCCTTGCCTTTCCCCCTCCAAAAAAAAAAGAAATGAAGCAAAGGTTGCTTTGGACTTCATGTTGAATTGGTTCTTGAATTCTCTCCCTGTCCTTGATTTCCTGGCAGAGCTGGCGCATAGAACTCTCATCATGGATAACCAAAAGGTTGAGATTAAAGGGTGTCTCTTTTAGAGACAATTCAATTCAGAGGAGATGTCAGAAACATTCCATGGATATTCTGTATAAAATAACCTAGAAAGGAGTTGGAAATCAAGTTTGAAACCTTTAGTGATATAAACAGAGGGAAACTAAGGGAAGTGACTTTGCCAAGAGCAAGTGCCTCCTGGTGATGTAACTGGAACTAATCAGCAAGGAACTAAAACCTGCCTTGGTCCTCTCCCCTGCAGAGGGATTGCTGGTCTGAGAAGCAATTCCATTTGTGGTTGGATCAAGAGCTCTACTTTTCCCCATGTCACTTTTTTTTCAAGCTCAGTGGTAATAGAAGAAAGATTTCTGCTTATTGAAGCATCGTGGAATTATTCTTGGGCTGGAATACTCTTATCATGATAGGATTTTAATTTCCTAATTGCCTTTGAAATTAATTCTTTCTGAAATGCTTTTCTTGTTTTGATTTGAAATTTTGACACTTTTTTTCTGATTTCCTTTCCCTACTTATAACATGGAAAATAAAAGGCTTTAAATTTTTTTTAAAAATTATCATAGGGGGTGGCTAGGTGGCACAGTGAATGCCCTGGAGCAGGAGGACCAGAGACTTTAACACAATAACTATCCATGTGACTTTAGGCAAGTCACTTAATCCCAACTGCCCTCCAAAAAGCAAAAAAAAAAAAAAAGGTAAAAAAAATTATCATAGAACTTAATTCTATTCTTCATTTTGTCACACAAATGTAGTTGATGAAAGGCACTTAGGGCTCATGGTTAAAAACTAGGTTTTACTTTGTTTGTAATTAAAAGGACTTGGGTTTGAATCTCTGGTTTTCTCTTTACCACCCTGAGCATATCACTTAACCCCTCCCAGCCTCTGTTTCTCCTGTGTTAAATGAGAGGGTTGAACTAGGTCATCTCTTAGGTCCCTTCCAGTTATAAAATCTTGTGATCAACTGTTTTTTAAGGCAACATTTTCTTATTTTAATGAAAAGTTAAGGGATAAGTCACGAAAAAGTTTCAAATATTTCTAACAGTTTTTCTCATCTGTTCTGTAAGGTTGAAAAACAGCAGTTTGGTTTTTTTGGTTTCTACCGATGATATTGACAAAGATTCTAATTGTGGAAGTGTTTTTGTACTATCGACAAGGACTAGCCTGAAAAGGCTAAAATAGCTTTACTTCTGTGAAAAATCTCTCAGCTAAAAGTCATGAGGAATCATGGTTGGAAACTCCAGTCCTCAAGATAAGAGCTTTCTTACCATTTTTCTGTTTTGTGTTGAAGTTTAGTTAATGCTAGTTTCCAACAAAAGAAAGAACAAGTATGAGACTTAGCCCACTTTATATTTTGGTTTGAATTAGCTTCTTTAAAAAATCAGATTTTTATTGATATCTTTTGTTTTTATGTCACCTTCATTTATAAATTATATCCTTGGCCCCACTCTTACCCAGAACACATCCCTTGTAACAAAGATTAACAAAGAAAAAAAAATCAGTCCAGCCCAACCCACTGACATGTAAATCATTTTGAAGATGCAATATTTTATAAATCATTTTTGAAGATGTCTGCAGAAAGTCATAGAAGGTACATTTTCTCAACTTTTCTCATGGACCCAGCTTGGTCATTATAATTAAAGCATTCATTTTTGAGACTAGTTATTTTTTTTTGTCCTTTCTACTTACACTGTTGTCCTGTGTTTTGTTTTTCTAATCTGCATTTATTACTCTGTATTAGTTCTTAAAAGTTTCATTATACTTCCCTGAATTCTTCGTATCTTTTGTTTCTTACTGTGCAGTAATCTGTTATACTCTGGCACCATAATTTGTTTAGCCATTCTCCAAAATGATGGGTACCTATTTTGTTTCCAGTTCTTTGCAACTACAAGAAAGAGCGCTACTGTGAAGATTTCAGTAACTGTTGGATATTTCTTTCCATTTTTGTAGGTTTTGAGTGTCACACATTAAATAAACTTTCTCCACTTATTTTGTAGGTAGCTTTATTTAAAGACAACTCAGCTGTTTGGATTAGGATGAACATTGCCATGACTTATGGTTCTTAAAAATACTTTTAGATGGTCTCTTTTTTTTGTTGTTTTTTGGAGGGCAGTTGGGGTTAAGTGACTTGCCCAAAGTCACATGACTAGTGTTTCAAGTGTCCGAGGCCGGATTTGAACTCAGGTCCTTCTGACTCCAGGGCCAGTGCTCTATTTGCTGCTCCAAGATGGCCTCTTTTTACTAGGAAAATTTGGTGATGACGACTGAGAAAGAACAGAAGATATTTTTTTCGACTTTAGTTCACCATGTTCTCGATTACCCTGACTAATGAGGAGCAAATGTGTCTGTATAGGCTTCCCATTTGACTAGCGAATACCAGGGAGGCAAACCTCAGGAAAGCGCCTCTCTACCTTTGGCCTCCAGAGGCCAAACAGACTACAAGGCAGCTCCACAGTGATACAAGCACAGCATTGCCTAAGCAACATAACACTGAGTGCTAGACCACAGGGGCCCTCTGCCAGTGCCTAGTTCACCTTTTCCCATGAAGGGAGGAGACGCTTTGGTAAAGATTGTGCTGACCAGGTACATTGTATATGTTTTTCTAACTAGATCAGGAACAAAAAGCAATGTTTTCTCAGAAACTATTGGTAGGGGCGGCTAGGTGGCATAGTGAGTAGAGCACGGGCCCTGGAGTCAGGAGGACCTGAGTTCAGATCTAGCCTCAGACACTTAATACAAAAACTAGCTGTGTGACCTTGGGCAAGTCACTTAACCCCAGTTGCCCCTCCAAAAGGCAAAAAAAAAAAACCCCAACTATTGGTAAACATGTCTATGTTGTGTCCCAGTGGTTAAGTAGACTTAAGCAGGGCATTGCAACAGAAAATGATCAATGAGTCCAACTCTCTTGTATCTATGAAATTTCCAAGCTGGAACTTGCACTCAGATCTTCTGACTCCCAAGTCCAGTTAATCCATCTACTGTGCTTATTTTCTGCCGATCCATATCGCTTTGAATCTTGGATTCCCAGTTTTGTGTATCCAGTTTGGAAAGCACGTTGCCTTATTTCTCAATGCACCTAGCATTTTCAAATCAACATCAATTAATTCCTCAAGACAATTTTAAAGCCAACTTTGAACTTGTAGAAGTGAAACTCCACATGCAAAAAAAATCCACATAGAATAATAAACACAGAAATGAATTCTTTAATTGTATTAGCTTTTATGCGACTATGACAAGTAAAATGTCAGAAAAATCCTCGTGCAACATACTTAATATTTTAACTTTTATTTATACCATAGAATAGAATTACAAAGATTGTCTTCAAGAAGTAGTTCTGTGGAATATACCATAAAATCCATAAGAACACTCACAGATAAGACTTTTCTAGTAGAGTAGACCATTTTAAAATGATCAAACAGCAGATCTTAATCATGTAAGTCTGGATGTATTATTTGAGATGTATTTTGCTTTTGTATATTCAAATCCTTTGTTGTCATTCACTTATACAGACTATTATGTTTACAAATAGAAGAGGGAATAAGGGACTGTGGAAGGGTCAGCAGACATGAGCTTTAGTCTGATTGATTCAGCTGGTTGTTCCCCTTTCTTAGACCTCAATTTTCTCTTCTGTTAAATGAGAAAGTTGGAATAAGCTTTTGTAGTCTTTCTGGATCTTTTATGGTTTCATTATGCATGTAGAAAAAATGTCAATCCAAATGTGTCTCTTTTCATTAAACATCTCAGAAGAGCAGAATTTCTGGAATGATACTTGCTTTTGGTTGGGCCCATTCCCAACAAGCTAGAAGTCCACATGAGCATTCAGCAGTTTCCAATATATTCACATTTTGTTCCATCATGTTCCAGATGGAAAGATGCCATTCTGACAATGTTGGTAGTTTGTCTTCTGTCTGCCAGTGTCAAAGCCTGTCAACTGTAATAAGAGGAAGAAAAAAGAAAAAATTATTTACTTGGAAAATACATATTTAAGGAAAGCAAAATTTGACACTTTTTTTAGGGCACTAGAAAGACATAGTGTTTGTAAGTTGGCTGTAATGACTTGTACCTAAGAAAAAAGACCTCACTTAAAGACTCTATAACCTATACCATAAAAGACTGTGTAGCTCAGAAAAGATATGGGTGAGGCTGAGACAAGTTGATAGGCAGGCCAGGTGTTCCACTGGTGTTGTTTAAAAAGGTCTTCAAGCACCCGCATATCTTCTATGGAAGAGCAATAGACAGGCATAGGCAGGGATTATACAGGATGAGAACATGGGAGAATTCTGTTCTGAACAGAAATCAGATATTGGTTCCAATATCAGTGTGAATATTTAAGGCCTATTTAATGTTCCAAAACCTTTCTATAAACCACTCTGCCTTCTTTGTGGAGGCAGTGTGGTGTCTGTGTGTGTGTGTGGGGGGGGGGGGATGTGGTAGGAGGGAGGTAGAATAGGCTTGGTTCTGATCCTACCTCAAATCCCTCCTGTGTGACCCCAGAACCTTTGATTCCTCATCTGGAAAAATGGAAATAATAAAATGGGGCTGGTACCACGGGGGTTCTTGAGTGAGATAACGTGTAGAATACTTTGTCAACTTTGAAGCACTGCATCAAAGTAAATGGTCATCATTCATTTAAAGATTGATGACTGCTGATTGGTAGATGCAAATGGGTAAATATAAAAAAATAATTATTGTAGAATCCTAGGCTTATCTGTCTACACCCGACAGGGGCCCTAGGGGCCAGCTACTCCAACCTCCTTGTTTTACAGATGAGGAACCTCGGGACCAGGGAGGTTGAGTGGCTTGTGCACATCACACAAGTAATAAGTGTCAGAGGCAGCATCTGAACTCAGTGCTCTTTCCACTGTGCAGCACGGCCTCTCTGGAGTTTTTGTAGCAAGTGAAATTGAGATGATTCCTAAAATCTTCATGGATTCTCTGATCTAGCTGCACTGCTCCCATTCCTTCCAGACCTCCTCTCCTCAGCTCTCCCTCACTGTCTTACACATACACATGTACTCAGCTTACTCTTAATTCAGTTTAGTGTGGTAAATAGGCCTACTTCTTACCATTTGTGATGGTAACTAAATCTTTCTGAATCGGCAGGATAATATTAACAAGAATGGTAGTAACAGTGAAGGGCATAGAAGGTTAAGCGGCTTCTGTGGGGTCACATGGTAAGGACCTGAGGCAGGATTTCATCCTTTAGTGGGAACCCCAGTAGAGCCAATATACGAGGATGTAGTACCTTATCCAAAAAATTCAACTCAGCTACATTTAATAAGTGCCAGATACCATCGAAGTGGTGGGAGAATCCAGTAACAAATGTGAAACAGCCCTTGCCCATGAGAAGCTCACATTCTACTGGGAGGAAGCAACACGAACACAGAGAGATCTACACGATGTAGATGAAGCAAGCAGAAAGTAATTTGGAGGGAGAGGAAGAATGCTAGCATTTTAGAAGGACAGAACATGAACTAAGATAAGTAAATGAAAGGTAATTTTTATGGAGGGGAGGGGGTATCAACTACTAGGGAGTTCAGAGAGGCCTTCTGGAGGTACCTAAGCTGAGCTGTAAAGGAAGATCAAGATTCTGAAAGGCAGAGATGAGAAAGGAGTACTATCTATGTATGGACAATAGCTTGTACTATCAACAGGCTGCCTTCAGAGGCAGAAGTTAGAATCCTGACTTTAAAGGACGTGTCCATATAATACTCTAGTTAAATTGGAATATAGCATGCATAAAGCAAAATAAAACTAACAAGGCATGCCAGGTCTTGGGGTATGTATTTTATTCAAGAGATAATAAGGAGCCATTGATGGTTTTTGAGCAGAGGATGGTCAGGCCTGGTCATTAGACACATTTTGGCATTTGTGTGAAGAATGGATAGGAGAAGGGAGAGATTAAAGAGAAGAGCCCATAAAGAATATTGTAAGAGTTGTTGAGACAAATTTGGATTTGTCAGCACCACAGGGTCATGGAATCTCAGAATTGGAAGTTACCTCAGCAACCTGTTATCCAAACCAACCCAACAGGGATCAGTCAAGAGCTTTTGGATCCTCACTGGGTCATGCACACGCCCAGAAGTACTCCACCGCAAGCCTTCTGTCAAATTGTCTTTGAACCATTAGCAGTCACTTGTCAGGGCCAGCCATTCAGCCATATTTAATTGTAGCTAGTCTAGTCCACATTTATCCATCTTTTTCAAAAGAGTAGCATAATATGCTTTATTGAATATTATTTTTAAAATCTCAGTAAACTATAACTACAGCATTCCTGTATATTTCTTTGTTTCATCAGTTGCCATGGCCAATGAATTCATTGCCAAATGGTTAACCTGCTGGTAATGAGCTTCTTTATATTTAACTAGGCTGGTCTTCGGAAGGTAGACACCTAGGCTTTTGCTTTTACTGGTAGAACCTAACAGAGCTTGTGCGTGACTAATATAACTTTTGAGAAGCCAAGGTTTACCACTATATCCCATAAAGATCTTTTGAATATATTCAAAGGATAGCATTGTTTTTCAAAATTGCTTTGATCTTTGGTTTATCTGACTGGCATCCTGGAGAAGTTCATAAAGATTTTTGAATTTGTTATAGCTTCAATTTAGTTTTGTTCAATTCATTTCAGTTATTAAAGGTATACTGTGTGCAAAGTACTATTCTTCTAGGCAGCATAGTTAAAAACTTTGCATTCCATGCTCTTCCTGTTCTTTCTAGTTTTCTTTCTTGAGCACAAAACAGCTATTTTGTATGGCCCGAGTTTCCATTGAGCAGCTAGGAATACAGTCTCTGAGTCCCTGCCCCTTCCATTCTTTCCACTCAGGTAACAACAGTGGGAAAGAACATTCCCTGTATCTGGAGTCCTGTGGTCTGGGTTCTAGCAGGCCCTGACTCACCCTGTTTGGGCAAATCACAATCCTTCAGAGTCCAGGTGATCTCTAAGGGCCCTTCTAACTTGGTGATCCCATGGTCTCTGATCCTATAATCTCCAAGGTCTCTTCTGCTCTAAAATTACATGCACACCAGTAAGAAGTCCCACTGTACTCTGCCTTGTTCAGTATTGAACATCTAGAATATTGTGTTCAGTTTTGGATGACACGTTTTAGGAAAGATTTTGATAATTGATAGAAGGATTTTTGATAGAATGACCAAAGAAAGGCAGCCAGAGTAGTAAAAGCCCTTAAGCTAATGCCATGTGAAGATTGGTTAAAAAAAGTATGAGGGGGCGGCCAGGTAGCACAGTGAGTAAGAGCACCGGCCCCAGAGTCAGGATGACCTGGGATCGAATCCGGGCTCAGACACTTAGCACCCAACTCAGAAACACCTGGCCGTGTAACCTTGAGCAAGTTACTTAACCCCAATTGCTTAAAAAAAAAAAGTATGAAATAGAGAAGTCCTGGGAGGTTGGGGGAAGGGTGGGGCAGAATAGCTGGATCCAGATATTTTAGGGGCTTTCATGTGGAAGAGAGGCCAGTCTTATTCTTTTGGGCCCTAGAGAGCATAGCTTGGAGCAATGAGTAGAAGCTTCAAATAGGTATATTTAGGCTTGATAATTGGAAGACTTTCCAACAATTAGAGCTGTCTAGAAGTTCACTAGACTGCCTTGGAACTTAGTGGCTTTCCCTCAGTCTGAGGGTTTCTTTTTTTTTGAAGCATTTGGGTTTAAGTGACTTGCTCAAGGTTACATGGCCAGTTATTTCTGGGTGTGGTACTAAGTATCAGAGCCCAGATTCAATCCCAGGTCATCCCGATTCTGGGGCCGGTGCTCTTACTCAGTGCGCCACCTGGCTGCCCCTAAGCAATTGGGGTTAAGTAACTTGCTCAAGGTTATACAGCCAGGTGTTTCTGTGTAGATGAGTCTGAGTCCGGATTTGATCCCAGGTCATCCTGACTCTGGGGCCGGTGCACTTACTTGCTATGCTACCTGGCTACCCCAGTCTGAGGACTTTAAGTGGTTAGATGGCCACTTATCAGGCATATTGTAGATGGAATTCTTTTTCAGGTGCAGGTTAAACTAGCTAATCTATAGTGGCCCTTTAGTTCTGAAATTCTTTGACTCTGGTTTTATATGCTAGATTACAGAGTCTATTAGGGCATGAATTAACACTGGCCTGATTTGCTTACATCTAAAAAATAAAGTAGTCATTTGACCGTTTTGTAGGGAAGTGGATAATTAAAATTAAGCACAGTAAATATGTGTGTAAGAAACTATACTATTGGCTCAAATAATTTTTACACAAAAATAAATCTTAGAAGGGTCATATTCAATTTACTGTCTTGGTGTCTTATTTAGTGTTAGAAAACCTGTTTTCCAATCTTGACTTTGGTTTTCTCTTTTTGTATGTATTATCCATAATAGATTAGGATTGCTTAAAATGTTATTTTGTCTTAAATAAGTTATGGATAGCTGACTGTTTAAGCACCAGATTGGAGGATCTTGCATAAATTCTGGATTTAGAAAACAACATAGCAGAATGGGAAGAGAGCAGTGGCCTGGGAGCCCTGGGGACTGGGGCTCTGGTCCTCCGTCCTTCAGCATCACAGCCTCTCCACATCCTCACTGGTTGAATGGGGATAATAGCCACTGCCCTGTCTACCATATGGGATATTGGAAAGATGAAATGACAACAATGGATGTGAAGATACTTTTTAAAGTGAACAGGCAAGCGAGGCAAATTAACTGTTCTCTCAGTAGAACACAACTCCTGGATGTCAGGGACATTTTCCTTTTGTATCCCTGGCAGCTGCCTGTCATATGGTAGGTGCTAATATATGCTTCTTGACTTGAGTTAAATAGAATTAATTTCATAGAAACAATGTTACAAATGAATGACTGGATGGTGTTAGAGCAAAGTTTCCTGATGGTACAGTGAGATTTGATCATAATTAGTAACTCTATTGCAAAATCATATTGGTTCTGTGAGATATGCCTTTAAGGTGCTATATAACTTAAGATAATAATAGTGAATATGTTGTTTATTATTGAGGTTTGATTTAAGGCATCAAGGTGATTTACAATAATTTTGAATATACAGTATAAACTTGATTAACCAGAACCTTTAAATAACTATAATTTTTTTCTGAACTCCACTTTTAGGAGAAAGAGGCACATGACAAGCAAACAAGGTGATAACAGGGATTTAGCCACACAAAGCAACTTCCAGCATGTATATTTGGGTCAGTACAGACTTAGCCCAGCTCCTATACCTTCTGTCTCTCCATCTGCACAGTCCTGGGAATGAGAATTAATGTTCTGAGTGATGATCATAGCATACCTTCCTTCTTCTAAAGTTTATTGTCCTTTCCAGTATGTGTTCTCATTCATCATCTCCAAATTCACAACACCTCTACAAGTTAGAGAAGGAACTTGTTATCCTTCTCCCTGGACAGATAAGGAAGTCAAGGTGGGGAGGGTGAATCATAGGCAACACTGAGGGAGAGCTGGGCCAAGGAGCCTGTCTCTTGGCTCTTCTGGTTATAGCTCTTTTAGCTCTCCCTTCTTGTCATCCAAGTCTGCAGCCCTGGAAGAACTTCACTCATTACTTAGGAAGAGAGTAAATGGAACTAATACCTTTTTTCTTTTTCCCTTCCCTTTCCCCTGTATCTTCCTTTTTTACTTGCTTTTCTTTTCTTTTTGTTTTTATACCACATTTTCCTTTAAACCCTGCTTCCATTGAACCCTTCTGTAACAAAGGAAAATATTGAAGCCAAACCATCAGACGTAATAACTTTGTCTGATGGTTTATATCCCACATCACGTTCATCACCTCTCTACTGGAGGAGATAGTAGGTGTTTTATTATCAGTTCTTGGGAACCTAGATTGGTCCTTACAATTAATGGAACTAATAATTTCTGCAAGATTTTCAAAAGTAGGGATGCAGAGAAAGATTTTTTCCCTTAACCCTAATTTAAATATAACAGCATTGTTTTGGTTAACTTACTTTAAAAAAAAAAAAAAAAGGAGAAGGGATATATTCCATATTATAGAATCGTCAGTTTGACTTTGGTTTCTGTCAAAATTCTAGAACGTATTTTGGACACAGTCAACCCTATTTCTTTCTTGCCTCCCTCTTTTAGAAATAAATATTAAGAAAACAGTTTAAAATTATCCTAGTTCAAAGCCTTTGTACTAATATGAAAGAATGTTTATTAGTCTTTCTATAACTCTCAATTCAGAAAGTATCCAGCTTAGATTTAGGATTTAGAAAGGGAAGCAATGATTACTAAGAACAACTCATGCCAGACCAACCTCATTTCCTTTTTTGGACAGGGTTACTAGATCAGGGATTGCCATTAACATAAACTTTGATTTCTACAAGGCATTTGACAAAGTCTCCGATGACATCCTTGTAGACAATATTGGGAAATATGGGTTACATAACAGTGTATTTAAGTGGAGAGAGGACCTGGTTGAATGACCAGATCAGAAGAGTATTCCTTAATAGGTTGTTGTTAAAATGAAAGGAGGTCTTTAGCTGACCAGTTCAGGGATTTGCCCTTGACTCTATGGTGGTCAGTATTTCTATCAGTGACTTAAATCAGTCAACAAGTATTAAACCCCTGCTATGTGTCAGGCACTGTGCTAGGCACTGAGTATACAAATACAAAGAATTAAATAATTGCTATGAAAGTGCAATCAAATTTTCTAATGATACAGAGCTGAGGGATTTAATATGTTGAATAGAAGAACAAGGACCCAAAAAAGATTTCAGCAGGGGGCAGCTAAGTGGCACAGGGAATAGAGCACCAGCCCTGGAGTCAGGAAGACCTGAGTTCAAATTTGGCCTCAGACACTTGACACACTTATTAGCCATGTGACTTTGGGCAAGTTACTTAACCCCAATTACCCTGCCTTCCCCCCTCCAAAAAAAAAAAAAAGATTTTAGCAGTCTGAACTGATGGGTTGAATTGAGTAAGATGAAATTTAATAGGGATACCTGTAGAGTTCTACAGTTAGCTTCAAAAAGATCAGTTCTACAAGCATGAACTAGGGAAAAGCCTGGCTTACATAGCAGTATGTGTGAAATGATCTAAAGGTTTTATATGAATATGAGGCAGTTGCATGATAGGCCCAGCAGGTTCAGACTTGTGATTCTACTGATGTGGGGAACTCATAGTGTGAAAATTCTCTGTACTGGCTCAGCTCCTTTCCAACTGAGTCTTACAGAGTTGCTGAGGGTATTCTCTAAATTAAATGAGGAACTTAATGTCTTGCTTATGGTCACACAGCTGTGGCTTAGACAGGATTGGAACCCAGGTCTTCCTGAATCCAAGGCTACCTCTCAACATGATTTTAGACTGTATTTATAGATATTATTATCCAGAACTGAGAGATAATGGTCTTACTGTGCTCTGACCTGGTTGTGGGACCATTGGTACTGGGGAGCACAGTCTAGGAAGGATAGAGCACTTCCATGTGAGGGTGACCAGGTGGTGCATGAAGCAGAGACCATCTAAGGATTGGTTGGATTGTTTAGTCTAGAGAAAGGTAAACTGACTACCTATGTAGGAAAAAAAACACAAACCTACTTTTTTTTGAGTATTTTAAAAAATTCATAATACCCATTATGGACCCCATTTGTAGGAGTACTTGAGGTAAAATGACATGGCTATAGTCTGAAACAATAGAGGATGGCTGTCTTTAAGTCTCTGAAAATCTTTCATTTGAAAAAAGGGTTAGACTTATTCTGCTTGGCCCCACAGAGCACAGTGAACAATGGCTAAAAGTTGCAAAGAGAAAAATTCTATCTTAATATAAGGAAAAATTTGCTAAGAATTAGATCTATTCCAAAGAGGAATATGCTATCTCAGGAGTTAGTGGACTTTGTCACTGGCTGGCCCACTCTTCATAGAAGGGGTTCGTGGTCTGGTATTGGACTAGATGTACCCTGGGAGGTTTGTTTCTTCATACTTGTAGAGCCTGTGACCTATTCCTGAAGCATCAAGTGAATTAAAGTTATACTCTAGTACTCTGAAGATGAGGTGGCCTGGAAAAATTCTATTGTGGATTACCCCCTTGGTCTATTACAGCATTTATATACAGGTAAAATTTGCTTAAAATTATTGCCAAGGACAGTCTTGTTTGAGGGTTGTGTTTGGTGGGGAGGAATGGGATGTCAGTCAGTAACCAGTTTCCATTTTCTTTTGATTTACCTTGGTGGCAGTAGAAGCAGAGTGATTTTGGTGGGTAATTGTTCATTGTGCACGAGTGTCTCAGCTCTTTTTTTTCCTTTTGCACCAGAATGTATTTACTATCACCTCCTCCTCCTAGTGCTACATGGAAAACAAAGCATCATGCTGCCCCATAGTTTAAGCATTGGGGTTTTGTTTTACTATACTCTAGTGATGGTATAGTGGGAGAAGCAGGGGATTTGCGGTTAGAAATTGCTGCTGTTCAGTTACTCAGCTACGTCTGATGCTTTGTGACCCCATGGACCATAGCTCTCCAGTTCCTTCTATGTTTCCACCATTTGCCAAAGTCTGTCCAAGCTTACGTTCGTTGCTTCCATGACACTGTCTATCCACCTCATCCTCTGCCATCCCCTTCTCCTTTTGCCTTCAATCTTTCCCAAATTCATGGTTTTTTCCAGAGTCCCATCTTCTCATTATGTGGCCAACATATTTAAGCTTCAGCTTCAGTATTTTGACCTTCCAGTGAATAATCTGAGTTAATTTCTTTATGTATTGACTGATTTGATCTCCTTGATATCCAAGGGACTCTCAGAAGTTCAATGTCAATTCTGTGGTGCTTTAGTCCAAAAACCATAGCTTTGGCTATATGGACATTTGTTGGTAAGGTGATGTCTCTGCTTTTTAATATGCTGTCCAGATTTGTTATAGCTTTCCTTCCAAGGAGCAAGTCTTTTAATTTCATGACTGCAGTCGCCATCTACAGTGATCTTTGAGCCTAAGAACATAAAATCAGATACTGCTTCCATTTCTTTTCCCCCTGTTTTCCAGGAAGTGATGGGACCAGTTGCCAAGATCTTCATTTTTTTGATATTAACTTCAATCCACTTTCTACATTTTCTTCTGTCACTCTCATCAAGAGGCTTCGTAATTCTTCTTCACTTTACAACATCAGAATCATATTTTCTGCATATCTGATATTGTTGATATTTCCCTTGGCAGCCTTTATTCCAGCTTTTGATTTGTCCAGCCTGGCATTTCACATGACATAATTCTGCATATAAGTTAAGTAGATAAGGTGACAATATGCAGCCTTGTCATATTCCTTTCTCAATGTTAAACCAATCAGTTCCATCTTTGGTTCTAATTGTTATTTCCTGGCCAGCATACAGGTTCCTCAGAAGACAAGTAAGAGTCCTTTCTGTTTGAGGACTTGCCATAGTTTGTTGTAATCCACATAGTCAGAGGCTTTGGTGTAGCAGAAATAGATGTTTTTCTGGAACTTCCTTGCTTTCTCCATAATGCAGTGAGTGTTGGCAATTTGGTCTCTAGTTCCTCTGACTCTTGAAAACCACCCTGCTCTTATGGTACTTCTTGGTTTACATATTTCTGAAGCCCAGGTTGTACAATCTTAAGCATAACCTTTATGTGAAATGAACTCAGTTGTTGAGTAATTTGAACATTCTTTGACATTGCCCTTCTTCAGGGAATAAACTGATCTTTTCCAATCTAGTAGCTACTGTTGAGTTTTCCAATTTGCTGGCATATTGAGTACAGCACTTTAACACCATCATCTTTTAGTATTTTAAATAGTTCAGATGGAATTCTGTCACCTCCACTAGCCTTATTATTAGCAATGCTCCCTAAGGCCCACTTGACTTCATTCTTCAAGATGTCTGGCTCTAGGTCAATAACCACACCATCATGATTATTGGTGATGTTAAGATCTTTCTTGTATGTAGTTCTTCTGTGTATTCTTGCTACCTCTTAATCTCTTCTACTGCTGTTAAGTCAGTACCATTTTTGTCTTTTGTCCATTTTTGCATGAAACATTCCTTTCATATCTCTCATTTTCTCAAAGAGATTTCTTGTCTTTCCCATTCAGTTGTGTTTTTTTCCATTTCTTTGCATTGCTTATTTAAGAAAATCTTGTCTCTCCTTGCTATTCTCTGGAATTCTGCTTTCAGAATTCTTTCCCTTTAGCTTACTTTCCCCAGCTATTTGCAAAGTCTCATCAGACAGCTATTTTGCTTTCTTGTTTTCTTTCTTTAGTTTTTTTTTTTGCTGCCTCCTTTACATTCTTATGAACCTCTGTCCATAGTTTTTCAACTACTCTTTCTACCAGATCTCTAATCCCCATGAGGGATATTATTTATGTCATATCTATACAGTCTGAAGGGTTTTCCTACTTCAGTTTAGAGCTTAATTTTGCAATAAGAAGCACATGATCTGAACCAGTCAGCTCCAAGTCTTGTTTGAACTGACTGTATAGAGCCTCTCCACCTTTGACTGTGAAGTATGTAATCAGTCTGATTTTGATATTGACCATCTGGTGATATCCATGCATAGGCTCACCTTTTGGGTTGTTGGAAGAGTATTTGCTATGATAAACAGTTGATAATCTTGACAAAACTTCATTAATCTCTTCCTTGCTTTATTTTGTATTCCAAGGTCAAACTTGCCTGTTATTCCAATTATTTTTTTGTTTTCTACTTTAGCATTCCAATCCTCTATGATGGATGTGGCATCTTTTTTGATGTTATTTCTAGAAGATATTGTAGGTCATCATAGAACTGGTCAACTTTGGCCTCTTTGGCGCTAGTGGTTGGAACACAGACTTGTATTACTGTGATGTTGAACTGTTTGCCTTGCATTCAAACATATATACTCTATCATTTTTGAGATTATACCCTAGTAGTGTGCTTTTTTTTTCACAATTTTATTGACTATAAGAGCATCTCCATTTCTTCTAAGGGATTCTTGCCCACAGTAGTCTGTGTAGTGATCACCTGAATTAAATTCCCACATTCCTGTCCCTTTGAGTTCACTGACCAAGATGTTGGTGTGTAATCTTTTCATCCCCCGTTTGAACACATCCAGTTTACCTTGGTTCATAGATCTTACCTTCTGGGTTACTATCCAATACTGATCTTCACATCACTTCTATCAGACTTTCCTTTTGTCACCAAATGCATCTACTGCTAAGCTTCCTTTTGGCTTTGGCCCAGCCTCTTCGTTAGTACTGGAGCTGCTTACAGTTGTTCTCCAGTCTTCCTCAGTAGTGTGTTGGACATCTTCTGACCTGAGGAGTGTTTCTTCCTGCATTTCATCATTTTAATACTGTTTGGAGGCTGTTCTTGGCAATGATACTGGGGTGGTTCGCCATCTCCTCCAGTGGATCACTTTTTGTCAGAACTCTCCACTATGACCTGTCTGTCTTGGGTAACCCTACCCAGCATAGCTCCTTGTTTCATTCAGCTGCCTACAAGAGCCCTCTGACATGACAAAGAGGGGTGGAGTCAGAAGACCTTCGTTCAGATCTTAGGCCTTTGCCACACATTAACTTTGAGCCAGTCATTCCACCTCCTAAATCTCAATTTTCTCATTTGCAAAGTGAGGGGTTTGGCACAGATGATCTCTAAGATCCCTTCCAACTCCAAGTTGTCTGAATTCACACATCCACTTCAAGTATCTTTCAAATAACTAAGTCTCAGTAGCACCTATGAAAGAAGAGAAGTAATAGGGGTCCCATTTGCAGAGGTAGGTGAGGTAAATTGCCATGACCATTGTTTCAAATAGTAGAAATACAGTTTTCTGTCCTATGGGTAAAATCTATTTTGGGGGCATCATCAGTTTTTAGTTTGCCCACTCCTTTTTTTATTGTTGTTGGTTTTTTTCTTTTTTTTTTCTTTTTTTTTTTGGGGGGGGGAATATAGGGCAATTTGGGTTAAGTGACTTGCCCAAGATCACACAACTAGTTTTGTGTTAAGTGTCTGAGGTCAGATTTGAACTCAGGTCCTCCTGACTCCAGGACCGGTGCTCTATTCACTGCACCACCTAGCCACCCCTAGTTTGCCTACTCTTTAGGAATAAAGGAATTCCTAAGAATACCTTTTTCTTTGATAATTTTCTAGGAAAGCTATATGATTGAGAGGTTTATTCACATCAAAATACGAGGACCATTTTAGCATATTTACAAGTAGCACTTAGGTGCTAAAATTTTGATAGTCAAAATCTCTGAGAAAGTTGAAAATCATTGTTCCCTTATCTACTTTATACATTACCATTCCACAGTGGGCCTAGTGACCCCTAGTTTTACCTCTGGAAAAAGTGTCTTAACTCTTTTAAGTGGTATCTTGAAGCTAAATACCTTCCAAGGTGAAAAATTTATGAATTGCTTTTCAGGGAAAAAGGCACAAAGTAGGCCCCTTTTAATCTGGATTTCTGAATTTGTATAAATATGGAAATAAGAAGCCCTTCCCCTCATCTTGGTATTGTGTGAAACCCAGAAAACTATTTTTTTCCCACTTATTTCCCATTCTTATCTTGCTTCCATGGTTAGTAAGTGACTGAGTTTGCCTTGTTTGACAAATAAGAAAGCTGAGGTAAGAGGAGTTGTGGCTTGACTTAAAGACTCAGTGAGTGTTTGCAGTCACATGGTCTGACCACTACAGTATGATCATTTGTGTTTTATTATTCTGGTGCTTTATATAGCTTTGGCTTTAACTTCAATGTGAGGGATTCAGTTCAGCAGATATTTACTACAGAGTAAGTTTCAAGGAAACTTACTATGAGGTGGGGGCAATGGGGAAATGGGTGGAAGAAATCAGTGATAACTCCAAGTTTAGGAGTTGGGACAGTGGTCATACCATTAATGAAAATGAGAGTGCTGGTAGGAGGAGAGAAAAATGAATACTTTGAAGAAGTTAGGGTTTTATCATCTGTGTAGTTACTTTTGTAACTTATGCAGATGGCAATACTTCTCTGCCTTGAATTGTAAAGGCTGAAAAATGTGTCATCTTTCTGATCTTTACTCATCTGCTAGTCTTAAGATGTCTTGAAACTTTCCCTGCTCAGAAGACTTGATAGAATTTGTCCTCCACTGGCGTAGCTTTGGGGAACCTAGGGTTACCTACTTGACTCACTTGTCACAAGGCACCATTTACTGTGACAGCATTTTCTTACTACTCAGGGTAAAAACAATCGCTCCAGAGGTGAACCATAGTGAATGGAACTCAGCCCCAGGACACAGATGTGATTCCTACTTATGGTTGTGAATCAGACCTAGCCTCTTTTGTCATTTTACTTTCTTAAACATCACTTTCCCTCTAGGAAAAAAAAGGGAGCAGAATTGCTTCTGGATTTGTGCTCAACCTCCAAGGCTGACATGGAAACCTAAGCTTCCTATGGTTGCTATGATTACCTTTGAGGCCTGAGAGCAAAGAGAAGTGAATAAGAAGACATTGTCTTAGGGAATTCTTTTTTTTTTTTGGAGGGCAGTTCGGGTTAAGTAACTTGCCCAAGGTTACAAGGCTAGTATTTTTGTGTGAGTGTTAAGTGTCTGAGGTTGGAACCGAACTCCTGTCCTCCTGACTCCAGGGCCGACACTACTTACTGCGCCACCTAGCCTCCTCACCTTAGGGAATTCTCACTGGTGTTTTAAACCAAACACATGTTACTAGTCAAACGGCTGTCATTTTGTGAGCTCTGCATGCCTTTAGGTATGCATTAAGGTAGCTATCACAAACTCTATACAATTTTTTACTCCAAATTTTTTTCTGTATGCCTTTTTATGTTTTTAGTGCTCAGGTAACATTCTTCTTTCAACACCAATAGGAAAAATGTTAATTTGATGTAATATTATTTGTAAATTACTGTTTAGTCTAGAGAAGATGTAAGAGGAGAATATATGACAGTGATATTTTTTGTTTTTGCTTTGGCAAAATGTTCCACTAGCCCCAGAGTTTCCCATTGTGGAGAAGCAGAACTGGTTGATACATCTTCATTACATCCGCAAAGACTATGCAGCATGCAAGGTAAGATATATCCTGAGATATTGCTTTGAAAAATGAGAGGCAAGGGGCGGCCAGGTAGCACAGCAAGTAAGAGCACCGGCTCCAGTGTTGAAAAGACCTGGAGATCGAATCCCGGGCTCAGACACTTAGCATCCACCCAGAAACACCTGGTCGTGTAACCTTGAGCAAGTTACTTAACCCCGATTGCTTAGGGGCGGCCAGGTGGCTCAGCGAGTAAGAGTACCGGCTCCAGTGTCGGGATGACCTGGATCAAAATCCGGGCTCAGATACTCAGCACCACACCCAGAAATAATAACTGGCCGTGTAACCTTGAGCAAGTTACTTAACCCCAATTGCTTAAAAAAAAAAAAAGAAAAATGAGAGGCAGAGAAACTTTGGTGCCCTAAATTATTTTAAAAGACCCTTTCTCCATTCACTAGTGGATAAAGATGGAATGACAGCTGACCACTCCTGAAAGTTCCAAATTTCAATGACAATGATATATTTAGAGCTTTTTCGTGTTATATAAATCAGAGGAGAGGTAGAAAGACCTGCCATTTCTCATAAGGGTTTAAGATCTTAGAATGCTATACCCAAAGCATCAAAGAGTTTCCTGTACTTTAACAGGTTATGGTTATGTAATTATGGGCCCCTAAGACAAGAATGTCTCTTCTTAAGTCATCCAACCACTTGGGAGCACAACTGAGCGGCCTCTTCCTCTCTGTTCTCTAGAAACTTTGAAGAGAGGGAGCTTTCTTCTCGGCCTTTCTGAAGAGCACAGTTGGCTGCCTGACCTTTCTCTAGCATTTAGGTGGCAGTTTTTAAAATTCAGTTTTCTCTAATGCTGAACATTCTTGATATTAGAGGATCCCAGTTTGTTCTGCAGGTAGCAGGCCTTCCTTCCCTCACCCACTTTTTGAAGAGATTCTTTTTAATGCCTTCATCACATCCTGGGTTCTTGTTCCAACTAGTCTTGTACAGGGAAGGAAAGGGGAACTGGCCTCCAAGGAACATACAAGGCAAAGCCAAAAATTTCCTAGAAGGGACTTACTTTAATTTAAAGGCCATATAAGCTCCAGGCCTTCAGTATTCAGAGAAGACTTTGCTAAGAGGAAAATAGTCCAGGACCAAGGCCTTAAGAGAGCTAAAGTGACCAATCATTAGTCTTCATCACTTTTCCTATTAAACCTTTGAGTAGCTTCCTTACAAGGGGGCAGGAAGGGAATGAAATGTTGCCTTAAAGAAATCCTTAATTAAAAAAAAAAATAGGCATTTTTAGTACAGGCAGCGACTTCCTCTTCAGAGTGTCCAACTCTCCCTCCCAAGTGTTCATTGGTCTTGCTTCTTCCGTCTCTCCTCCATGTGACAAATTCTATACTAACATTCAATATGAATTAAGATAATTTCATCCAGTTTGACTTCTGGATGAAGTTATTCTAATTGGTATTGTTGCCATTTCTGTTGTCTGTGTCCCATTTTTTAAGGTGATAAAGAAAGTATTGAATGGGCAAAGAAGTCAAAGAGCCATTGGTGATCAAACATTCAACTTATCAATTAGGAGAGATGGCTCCTGAATGCTGGGTTAGATTATAAACTCTTCCACTTTACCAGCATTGCTATACGGCAGTAAGACCTAGAACGCGACTGCCTCTGAAGGGTTAAAGAAGAGCCTCACAAGGTCAGTCAGAGCAAGAGAAAGGTGCATAGTGAATGTGAGCAGGTTGCATCATGTAACCTTTGAGGACCTCTAAGGAAGAACTAGAGTACAGGATATCATTAGGAGTCTTGTGATACAAAGAGAGTGGTCACACAGACCGAGAGGTGATAGGAGTAGCCAGAAGGCTCCTCTGGTTACCTGTTTACAGTAAGAGGAGAGAGTGAGGAAGGCCTGTCAGGGAACCTGCTGGGGCAAACTGTCAGCAAGACAAGGGCAGGGTGGGCAGGTGCGGATGGGTGGCAGTCTGCATTGTTAGAGGGAACTCTTGAATCAGTGAGATCACAGATCCATCTGAGTATTAAATTTTAAGGCCATTTATCCTCAGTTTGAAGGACTTCAATCCCATTATGATGAATCTCATTTAATAGAAAGAGAAAACTGTTAACACGGAAGATGTTGCCTTTGTTTGGTCTTGTTGATGCCTTTTGCTTTTTATACCACAGATATTTCTTGATTCCCCTACCCTCATCCCATTAGAGCCTCTTTAGATGTCTTGGAAGGCATCTGCTCTGTTATAACCATCTTCCTTGATAGTTTATCTGTTTGTTCTCAAGGTTTTTGACTGAATTTTCTTCCTAATGAGATCTTTGATAGTTTCTTTTTTTCTTATAATCCCCTATTGCTCACTTTCTGATAGCTTCCCTTTTGATGTCAGATCCCTTAAGGGTTGCACCTCAAAACTGTCTTAGCCTCCTCACATACTGTAGAATTTACTTTTCACCAGTTTTTATACCAAATGACTTCTGGTGGGAGGACAGGACTGCCCTTAGCTGGCTGCTAGTCCCCTTTCCTTCAGGCCTGGTGGACTCCCCTCCCCCAACACAAACACACCTATCCAGGATGCTTCTTAGTTGTCTAGCAGAGCCTCAGGCAGAGCAAGCTTTCTTCTTTTTGTACTGCCACTTGCCCACTCAGGGAAGAGGGGAAGAGTGAATTCTGTGTTACAGAATGATAGGGTGAGAGCAGCAGTGGGGCAGAGGGGTTAGATGACAAAAATTGTATCAGTTAACAAGTGAATTTTTGAGTGGATGCCAGAGTGCAAGCTCATGAATCATGTTGTTTAACCTTGTCAGTGTGTGGGGTCTTGTGTGACAGGCATGCTAAGTGGGGACATTGGGGATTATGGATTAATTCTCTCTGCTGTTGGTTCATCAGTTTGTTAGCTCATTAGGATTTTTGGTTGCTTTAATTGTGAGATAGCTGCAATGACTTCACTCTTTGTGCATAATTCTTATTTTGGAGAGGTTTGAGAGGTTGTAAGTATTGGAGAAAATGCATGGTCCTCCATCTAGTGTGTGGCTCACATACCAGCAGGAGCATATGACAGAACAGCCCTGTTGGATGGCATAGAGCCAGGTACTCCTCCATAGGGAAAAGAGGAGTGAAGAAACCTTGGCATCCCCTGGGGGAGGAGAGTGTCTCTCGCTGGGTCATTGATCCCTTGTTCCTCTGTTATGATCTGAAGACCATCTCACCAAAGGATCCAAGTTAGCCGAATCCTGGCATGTCTTCTTTCTTTCTAGATACCTGGTCTTCAAGACTTTGTCCATCCTTCTCTTATGTTTTTTTTTTTTCAGTTAGGCTTTGTGTTGTGTGAATTAAAATATGCTGAATAAAAACATCTTGCTTTAGCATCACCTATTATCCTGTCCTCCACCCCCACCCCCACCTCCCCACAACCTCTAAACCTATAAGAATATCTACAGCAGAACAAAACAGGTCCTTAGAAGATGATTTCCCGTTTAATGGCATAAAGGATGACCATAAGTATTCTTGGGGCATAGGCAGCTACTTCCTCTTCAGAATGTCCAGCTCTCCCTCCCAAGTGTTCATTGGTCTTGCTTCTTCCCTTTCTTCTCTGGGTGACATTCTTTCCTTCTCCAACTTCTGGGTACAGTTCTGGATTCCCTGCTACCTCTTTGGATCGTTTACTTCCTCATACGTTTTGATAAAATGATGTAATGTCAAGTCTCTGAGGGCAGGTGGACAGGCTAGAAGCAGTTATGTAAAAACACTTCCCATGGACCAAGTGCTGAGGATACGAATACAAGCAAAGAAGAGAATCCCTGTCTCAAGGAGCTTCCCTGGTAACGGAGAAAACAAGTCAAGTCGGCTAGCCTTTATTAAGCTCCTGCTGTGTGCCAGGCAATGTGCTCAGCCCAAAGGATACATACACAGAAAGGCAAAAGACCCCCTGGAGATTCCTTCCTCTCTCTGTTAGGATCATAGACTATCAGTGCTGACAGGGACCTGAGAAACCACTTCAGCCAGTGCTTGTTGTACAGGCCAAGGGAACAGCGAAGCCACAGCTTCGTACTAAATACACAGTTTGGTGCAGGGGAGTCAGATGGTGGCGATAGCTGCCTGCAGGAAGAGTGAACCAGGAGGTGGGAGGGTGTAAAGGGAGCTCTGGAGGGGGATTCAAGGAAACAAGTTCAGATTCTGCTTCCGTTACCTGACTAGCCGTGTGGTCCTGGGCAAGTTACTTTTCCTCCTGAGCCTGAGGTTCCATATCTACAAAACAGAGACTGTAAAATAGGTTTGTTGTGAGGCTCCACTAAGATAATGTGTGTAAGTCCTTTTCAAATCTGTAAGTATAAGTTGCTATTTTTTTTTTTTAACCAAAGTATATTTTGAAAGCTAAAGTCAGGCAATGGTGGCTGGCTCCTCATATTATTATTAATTTTTTTTTAAATAAATTATCCTTTTTATTTTTTCCCATATCATGGTATAATAAAGAGATGATTGTACATGAAACTACAAATTATTAATAACAACTTGTTATTCCTTTTAAATATATAATAAAGTTATCGTGTAATTTTTCCCCCTTTTTTCTGATATTATTTCATATATATATATTATATATTATTTATTTTTTAAATTTATTTTTTTTTGCTTTTTGGAGAGCAATTGGGATTAAGTGACTTGCCCAAGGTCACATGGCTAGTTTTGTGTTAAGTGTCTGAGGCTGGATTTGAGCTCAGGTCCTCTTGACTCCAGGGCTGGTGCTCTATTCATTGCACCACCTAGCCGCTCCCATATTGTGATTTTTAATTCACATCTCTGAAAATAGTTAATTTTTAGAAAATCTTGATAGATATTCACATGTACCTGAATATCTGTGGAAAAATATTTAATTTATTTTTAAAAGCACCAAAAAACTTGCAGTGTACAGGATTCATTTTGAGTACAGAGAAGTGGAAAGAAAACTGGGCTTGGGATCAAAAGAGACCTGGCTTTGAAACCAATGTGCATTTAGAAATGTCATTTTGACATTATGAACCTCAGTTTTATCATCTGTTAAATGGGTATGTTTATATTCATAACTTCTCAAGGTTGCTGGGAAAGTAAGTGCTTTGTAAACCTGTAAAGCCATGCATGAGCAGCTTTCCAGAGGACTGCTGCTGTGAACAGCTTTCAAGGTTCTGATTACATAGTATAGTGAGCTCTCTATTCAATAATAAATCAGAACAAAACATTCATAGAAAATCAAAATACAGCATTCACAGTTACAACTTATCACAGAAAATCAAAATACAGCATTCACCATGTCACAACTCAACAACTTATCACTAAAATGGCCACATAGTTTTCACCAAAGTAGTCACATAGTTTTAAACAAAGTACATTTATTTAGTCAACCACAAAATCCTTAATTCAATCACAAAGTAAAAAAGTCAAAGTTCTCCACCCCTAGGTCACAGTAAATCATAATCTTCTCAGTCAGTACACAGTATCCAAGTAAAGTCTTCTTTCAGCTTAACTTAAGGCTGTATTTCAGCTTAACTTAAAGCTTCCATGGTTCCTCTTCCATGGTCCCAGCTTCAACTGTCACCTGGGTTCAAAGGCAGGCAGCTCCCAGTTCCTTGTCCAGCTCCTTGTCCAGTTTTTTGTCCAGTTCCCATTCCATATTGAAGTTTGCAGTGTCCAGTCCACCTCAAGTCCTTCACAGTTCTGTTTCTGGGAAGACAAAGCTTGACAGAGCCACAATAATATTCATACACATTGCTGGCACCATCATCAATAATTCACTATCTGCCTGTAAAATCAATTCAGACCCACCAATAAAGGCTGAGAACTCAACACAAATCATCAACATAGAAATAAACACAGACCCACAAACAAGGCCCAAGAGGTCAGCACAAATCATCAGTGAAGTCCCAGGACCTCCAAAACCCTCCTCCAGGACTTCTGTAAACATACAACCAGAAAATCCTCTTTGAGGGCTTTCAGTAAGGTCCCAGGGCTTCTGTACAAAGTATCACAAACAAACATCAGCACAGACAGAGCAGACAGAGTGCCAGGACACCACAAATTTTCTCCTTCTTGACTGCCACCACAAGAGTCCTCTTCTCAGTTCTGCTGTCTCTAGTCTGGGCCTCTCCTTATATATGGTCATTAGCACTTCCCCTTCCTGTTGCAGGACTTCGTGAGTTCTAGGGTTCACAAGCTGTGGAGTTCACACATTCTGTTTCTTAACAGACTTGATACAAGGCTCAAAAGAAACTTGAACTGAAACAAGGTGTTAATTCAATAGCTGAAACAAGGTGTAAGCTACTTTTTTTTTTAACTTTTCCTTATTTTTTTAAATTCTTTTTTTTATTTTTTAAATTCATTCATTCATTTATTTTTATTTTGAAGGGCAATTGGGGTTAAGTAACTTGCCCAAGGCCACACGGCTAGGTTTTTTGGTATGTGTGTGTTAAGTTTCTGAGGCTGGATCCGAACTCGGGTCCTCCTGACTCTGGGGCCGGCACTCTACACACTGCGCCACCTAGCCGCCCCATGTGAACTACTTCTGTGCTTGCCATTACAAAACCTTAAAAGGCTACATAAATGACTGAGTGAAAATCTTTGTTTTCTTCCAAACTGAGCAAAAATCCTAAGATAATTGCTCCGCTGATTTGCCTCTCTGAATAAACGGCTTTATAATGGATAATTTAGTGTTTTAAGATTCTTGTATAAATGATTAGCATCAGTCTGCAGTTTTGTGAGCATCTGATTGACTAAATGTCATGGGTTTTTTTTTCTTCTATTAGGCTCTTATCAAAGAACAGCTTCAGGAGACTCAAGGGTTATGTGAATATGCCATCTATGTACAAGGTAAATAAAAATTCTTCTCCCTTTTTTGTGGGTGAGAGAGGTGCAGATTCAGATTCCAGGTTTGAGAAGAAGCTTCCAACAAAATATCTCACTTGATCCTAATTCCTTCCTCTTCCTACCTCTCTCTTCAGAAATCTGGAAAGGATGCCATGTTGGGTTGTTTGGAAACTAATACCGAGGTGAAAAAAAAATGTGTTCTCCTCTGTCCTTGGTCAGCCCTCTTTAACTGTAGTCGCCAAGTCAGTACCGAGGGCCTTGGGGCTTGTGTAATGAATGATTCAGTGGTGGGAGAGAACTGGGAGAAGGAGCACAAGCTTGAGAGACCAGACAGGATGGAGAGCAAGGGCAGAGCTTTGGGGTGCTGCTAGGATAACATTTTCCTGATGCAAAATTGATCAGAAGCTCTATCAGGACCACTAAACTAACTTGTATTCTTTAATATAAGAGAACCAGATTGGGCTTTTAGGAACTTCTCGCTTCTGTGCATGAATAAATATTTTTTCATTCTCCGTCTACCAAGTAGCTAGTCTTGATAGGACCAATGGGATCTCATTTGCTATTTAGCAGCATGTTACATTAAAGTATGTTGGGGCAGATTTGGAAAAAGCACCACAGTATTGCCAACCTTAAAAATTCTGGACTTTCTGAGCCAGTATCAATTCATTTCAATTCACTGAGCATTTAAAAAAATTAAATTAATTTATTTATTTTTAGTTTTCAACATTCACTTCCATGAGATTTTGAGTTCCAAATTTTCCCCCATCTCTCCCCACCCCCACTCTAAGACAGCATATAATTTTATATAGGCTCACATATACATTCACATTAAACCTATTTTAACATTAGTCATGATGTAAAGAAGAGTTAGAACTAATGGGAGGAACCACAAGAAAGAAGAAACAAAGGAAAAAAAAGAGAGAGGGCAAATAATATGTTCTGAGCTGCATTCAGACTCCAGAGTTTTTTCTGGATATGGATAGCATTTTCCATCATAAGTCTTTTGGTGTTGTCTTGGATCCTTGTATTGCTAAGAAGAGCTAAGTCTATCAGAGTTGGTCATTGCACAGTTTAGGTGAATCAAAGGGTATGCACATTTTTATAGCCCTTTGGGCCTAGTTCCAAGTTGCTCTCCAGAACAGTTGGATCAGCTCACAACTCCACCAAAAATGCATTAGTGTTCCAGCTTTCCCACTTCTTCTCTAGCATTTATCATTTTCCTGTTTTGTCATGTTACCTGGCAGGTGTGATGTGGTTACCTCAGAGTTGTTTTGATTTGCATTTCTCTAATCAATTCTCTGAGCATTTATTAAGCACCTACTACATGTCAAGCATCAAGCTACGTGCTGGGGACACAAGGGCAAAAATAAAAACAGCCCCCGCCTGGAGTTAGCAGACATTCTAGAGAGAAGCAACAAGTATCCTAATAAATATATACAAAATATGGACAAAGTCCTGTTGTTGGTGATCAGGGATGGTCCTCACAATGAGGGCATCCCAAAATGTCATGTGTAGGAGATGGTGCTTGAAGGGAGCTGGGATTCCAAGCAGCAGAGAAAACTGTTCCTCTAGAAAGAGGAGTAAAGCCTCCATCAGGGGCAGGGGCAAGGCCTGGAATGGTGTGCAGGAACTAGCAGGCAGCCCTAGAGATGAGTGTTAAAGGGGCAAGTGTGAGATCAGTTTAGAAAGATGGGCTGGAGGGGCGGCCAGGTGGCTCAGCGAGTAAGAGTACCGGCTCCAGTGTTGGGACGACCTGGGGATTGAACCCCGGGCTCAGATGCTCAGCACCACACCCAGAAATAACTGGCCGTGTAACCTTGAGCAAGTTACTTAACCCCAATTGCTTAAAAAAAAAAAAAGAAAGATGGGCTGGAGCCTGTTCATAAAGGACTCAAAGTGCCTTCAAACTCATCTCTTACTCTAGAAGCTCTAGGGACCCCTTGAAGTAGCTTCTGAAAATTTTATCCTAAGAAAAGTTCTTGATTTTGGATGAACAAAAAACAGGGTCCATGTTTCTTTTTATTACAATCAGAGAGTAGCCTTGGACCAACTTGTGGCAAAGGATCTAGAGAGGGATCCTTAACCTGGGATCTGTGAAATTGCTTTTTTAAGCTATTTTGATAAGTGCACTTCAATATAATTGTCTTGCTTTGTAGCCTTATGTATTTTATTTTGTGGATTTGAAAGCATTTTGAGAAGAGGTCCCTCCCTAGGCTTACCATACTGCCAAAGGGGTCTGTGTTCCAAAAAAAGTCTAGAACTCCCGGTCTGGAGACTCTGTCTTGAAACAATCAGGTGGCAGCAGGCAAACAAGGCCTACCCCAGGAGGAAGAGTGATACTGTTGGAACATCTGGTGGGTGCACCACACTGCTTACTTGGACAGTGCTCCTTATTTCACAAGGGAATGCTAAAGGAAGGTGGCTGTGGGTTTTAAGGTTACAGACAACCTTAATATAATTTATTTCAGGGGCATTTTAGCCTCCAAACCCCTTCTTAAGTTAGATCCTGATTGATATAGTGCCCCTGGGAAAAATATATTGATAGGGTTTATGTTCAAGTCTTTACTAACAGGCTTGTGTTTACGATATCCAGTTTCCTCTCTGTCCAGGGCATGATTTTACTTGCTTTTTGTTTGTTTCCACATAGCTTTAATATATCGTCTTGAAGGGAACATCCAAGAATCCCTAGAACTCTTTCAGTCTTGTGCTGTTCTCAATCCTCAGAATGCTGACAACCTCAAGCAGGTGGCCAGGTCCTTGTAAGTATTGTCCACTGGCACTGGAATTGTGGAGTTACTTTCTTCACTACATGGTGCATGGTGTCAAATGCTGCGGTCTTCTTGGTATCATCATAGACCGATGGCAGCATGACCAATAGGTACTTAAGAGAATATAGATCCATAAAATAAGTTGTGCTTCCTTTTTACAATGTGAATTGTTTCTACAATGTGTGAGAGAAGTATGGTGGACTAAACTGGATGTTTAATTTTAGAGAACTGTTTATTTTCAGTTCAGATTGGTAGGGACTGATTTAATCAGATACACACCCATCCTTCCTCTGCCATGGGATTCTATACCATATTGACAGTTGGGAGTTTTCCTTGGTTAGGTTCCTGACTGTTATTTCTGGATAATGGAAAAGAATCTCTCATTCTTTATACCTAGATTTTTGTATATCCAAAGTTCCATAAGTGTTTCACTCCTGTTTCCTTTCTTCCTGTCTTAATCTCCAAGAAATCAAATAGGTTTGAATTTATTCAAACACTACCAAGGGTGGTGTAGCAGCAAGCACCCCAGCATCCCCAGGGTGGCTGCCAATACAGGTTCTTGGATATGCTTTGATAAAGGAAAGCAACTCAAAATGGGTTAACAAGCTTACTTTAATCAGTCAAACATATGTATCGTTTACCTAGTTCAGGGGAGAAAGGTCAGCACCCTGAACTTAAGAATATACAGACAGAATTATCAAGACAGAGAAACAGATCAAGTAGACAGTTTCCAAACTGTCCAACCATTACATCCATACCAAATCAACATCTGGGTTTCAAAGCCGGGGGGCTCTCAACAACAGCTTCCCAGAGTTTCATCAAATCACAGAACACTTCTCAAAGCGAGCCCCAAAACAAAGCTACACATTAGGGCTTATACAGCCTTCTCCTGGCTCAGAGAATGTAACAACCTTATTGACCCACTGGCCAATCAAAAAGTATCTACTGAAAAACAAGCCTCCCACCCCAGGCTCCAGATGCACTTTAGCCTAGGGGCAGGGAAGATCTTTAAAATTTACATTCCCATTACAGGTGGTAGGACAGTTTGACTGTTGGGCGATGTTAATGTGTCTTAGCATTGAGGTAGGAAGGCAGTGTCGTTAATTTTTTAGTAGATATTTGTACTGAATTATATAAATTGAGTGTTAGTGAAATGTGTATCAGGACAATAATATAAGCATGATAATAGCTTACATTGACATACTTAGTCTATACCTATATACATTTTTTATACTTACCATCTCCTGGGATTGTTAGCAATGGTTGGGATGGAATGTAAGGATCCAAATCACTGACTTCTTCACTGGTTTCACAGAAACCTAGTGTTCCAACATACATCTCTGAATGTTTCTTGAAAGAAAATAATGTCTATGTGAGAACCACTGTCTAGAGATCTGTGAGAGATCACTTTCTTTTTTATGTCTCTTTTTATCACTTCTGATTTCATGCCTCAGCCTCAATGGAACTCTTTTTTTTCCCTAAATTCCATGAAGAGAACATTAGACTTTAGGGGAGTGGGCAAATCTCTTAACCTCTCAGCTATTCAGTTTTTTGATCTATAAAATAGGAATAATAATGCTGAATAAATTGTTGCGAGGATCAAATGAGATACTGTATGTAGGCTTTATAACTGGGAGTTGCCACATAAATATCATCTATTACTATTTTTTGGAAAATCAGAGCTTCCCACAACATTCATTTCCTTAAAAGCTAGACAGGGAGGAAGAATTGAGGCATGATAGAAATTATAGATAGAACTCTGGAAATGGTCATTCTGCTCTTCACTTTTGCTGCTCAGAGGCAGAACGATTTACTTTGAAGAAGCTTCCTAAAGCCTACAAGTAAGGGATGTGCCTGAAATGTTAGGCTCATGGGTGAATTGGGTAAGAAGAGTGATTTTCATAATTATGCAAATTCCATTCCTTTTGCAGATTTCTTTTGGGGAAACATAAAGCTGCTATCGAAGTGTATAATGAAGCAGCTAAACTTAACCAGAAAGATTGGGTAAGCAGAGAACTTTCACTTCTTTTCAATTAGGAATCATACGTGCCTCATCATTCATCAAGTCAGCATATCCCATTGTAATTTATATGACAGCAATGATAGGTTAACACTCTGCTTGGTCTTATATGGGGCATAGTGAGCTGCTGTTGCACAAGGATCTGATACCAAAGCTTGAGCCATAGACATCCAGCACGCTCTTATTAATTACCATGTGTTTGTTTCAGCTGAATCTTAGATACATAAGCATATGTAAGCATATATACATATACACATACACATCATTACATCTGCACATATACTATACACATACATGTGTACACATGTACATATGCATGAGATCAGATAGCTCCTCTGAATATCTTTTCCCATCAGTAAGCATTTATTAAGTACTTACTGTATGCCAGGCACTATGGTAAGCACACAAAGAAAATCAAAGGCCAGGCCCTGCTCTCAAGGTGTTTCTGATCCAGTAGGTGAGACACCATGCAAACAGTTGTGTACAAACAAGATAAAGGCTTTCTGTAGAAAGTGGGATTTTAGTTGGGACTTAAAGGAAGCCAGGGAAGCTGGGAGGTGGAGTTGCAGGCATGGGGGAAAGCCAGAAAGAATGCTGGGAGTCTAGAGAGGAGGATTTTGTTCAAGGAGGAGCCAGGAGACCAATGTTACTAGATTACAGAGTGCTTAGGGGGTGAGTAAAGTATAAGAAGAGTAGAAAGGTAGGGGAGAGAATTGTCACGGCATGCTGAACTTTGAATGCCAAATGGAGGATTTTATATCTGATCCTTGATGTGATAAAGAAATAACAACTGCAGCATTATTTCACAAAAGAAGATAGACACAGACAGTTAAGCACATGGGATTGTTGTTTGTGCTTATCTAGCACTACAATTTTTTTTTTCCCTGATCATCCTGATCTTGGTATGCTAAGGTTCTGCAGACCACAGTTTTAGAAATGCTTCACTATAGGTGGGTTTCTGAATTATAGAAATTAAATTATTTTTAAAAATAAATTTTATTGATATCTTTTGTTTTCACATTAGCTACAGATAATCCCCACTGTATCCCTCTTCATCCCTCCCAGAGATCTATCTTATATAATAAAGAATTACAAAAGAGGAGAGAAAAAAAGTTCAACATAGCTAACCAATACATCAGAAAGGTCTGATGTTATATGTAGTGTTCTACACTCATAGACTTTTCCCAATTATATTTCCATATTAGTCATTCTGTGAAGGAAAACATGGACTCCCTCCCCCCCTGCCAAAAAAAAAGAAGGTTTTAAAAAAAGTTTTAAAATCTTTTATTTGATTTTTTAAATCCTTTTTAAACTCTCCCAGGAATTCTTTTTGGGCCCAAGACCAATTGACATTTTTCTTTGAGACTTTGGATGTAGCAGTTTTGACTTTGTTGTTTTCTTCTGAATTTGTTTTGATCTTCCTCTCATTAGAGCAACTTTTAATGATCAGTTTTTAGTTCTAATTATGGGGTTTCGTAAGTTTTCATTTCTTCTACGTAGTATGATCCAAGGAGAGGCATGTTTACTGCTTTTCTGGCCTGTGCTTTGGTCTGTGAGCACTCTTTCTTCACCCTGGAACTATGACCATGGTCGCTGCTACCCTGTGTGTGTGCTGGAAGTTGTTATTGTTGTTTTGTTTCAGGAATCTAAAACTCTTAACTAAACTTTGTAGTCTTGTTCAGGCTTAATTATGGATAATTTTTTGTTGTTCTTGAACCCTATAAATTGCATGTGTCAGTTGGCTTGGGCAGAAAGATTTTCAAAAGCCAGATGGATCTCTCTGTCTTTAGACTTTCCTCTAAGCAGAGATGCTTAGAATAATAAATTTGTTTATGACAAGTTTGTGTCTAAGACGCTAGAGGCCCGAGTATTTCTTCCAAATGCTGGGTGCAGTTTTAAAGCTGAAGAAGGTACATTTCTTCCCTTCAAAGATGTCGGCCTCATATTTGATTTGGGGGGGGGGGGTGGTCGGGTCGACAGTTTAGGACACAGGTCCTCATTGTCATCTCCAAACCAATCTGCTGGTTTGAGGCAGACTCCTGCTGGGGTTATTTCGTCTTCGTTTCTGCCGGTCGATCCTCATTTCAGGGCCACATTTTAGTAGTTCAGTTCTCACTAGTAGCTCTCTCAACCTCCGCTTTCTTAGAGAGAAAATCACTGTTCGCTTTGCACTTGTCACTTAGAGAATCTGTACTGTTTGTTTCTCACCACGGACCCCAATTTACAACCTTTAATCTGTCTGTTAGATGTAAGTGAACACATGTAAGATCCTTGACTGAAAAGTGGCTACAGTTTGTGGATTTTGATTGAGACTTGAGTTCTGCTGGATACTGTTTTATTTGTCTCTTTGCCAGCTGTGAAGTTATAGCTGATACTGTTGTTCCTTCTCTTGTGGACAGGAGATCTGCCACAACTTGGGAGTTTGCTACATGTACCTGAAGCATTTCAACAAGGTAATTTGCACAAACAGGTTTTCCTCTGGGCCGGGGATTTCACTGAGGATGATTCACCGTACTTTAGTCTCATTGCTTCGTTGTTTTGGTTCATGTGATTTGGAGAAATAGGTCATTCAATTCCTAGAACTTAAAATGTTTAGTTCTTATTGCTTAGATTTTAGAATAGTGAATATTAGTTTATAAGCTTCTCCCACATTTTCTGCCTTTTGCTTTTGTAATTACCCTTTGGTTTTAGGTTTTCTTTTTAAAAGAAAAGGCAGAATTGGGGGCTCCTGGGAGACAGTAGTAACCTGAAATGTGTTTTTCCCTATTTTCCTCTCCCTTCCCTACTCTTCTAATTGTGAGGTTTGCAACATTCTAGTAAAGCTCGTATATTGAAAATAGAGCCTTCACACCTCACCTTGGGTTGTTTAGTTTAAACATTATGTGATAGAGATTGATTCTCAGCTTTAAGTATATCTGATGTCTGAGAGCTTTTCGGTGTTCAGGTTTAATTTCCAAGAGAAGAATTTGTATTTCAATGTATTTTCAGTTACTAAAGATCTGTCTAAAACAACAACTATTGGAGGTAACTCACTCAAAAAGAACAGAGTTGCCTGATGTAAGGAGTGGGCTGGCCAACTCAGCTGGGGAATGAAAACCACAAGGCCATGAGTAGCCACTGGAAGGGGTGGGGGGAGGGGTCGGACATGTGGTACCTTTTGTAGAACAGAACAGGGACGTAAAATGAATGACAAAAACTTGGGTGCCGAATGTCAAGGGATGAGCAGTTCCTTTCTGCCCCTCATTTAATGTGGTTCTGTCTTTAAAGTCCCAGTGTTGGAAGAATTGTAAGCTCTTATTTGGGACTGAGAGTCTTCATGAGAACCTTTGTTATTTGGTTTCTAATGGAAGTCAAATTGAGAAGGTGTAGCCAGTCCCAAGAAAACATGCAGACCTGGCTTTCTCTGGGGAAATCCACCACAACTGCTTCCTTCGTGCTTTGTATGTTAATTGATAGGTGTTGGATCTCAGGGGGCACTTGTTCATGTGAGTAGCCACTTTCCTGAAACATGCTGAGTAAGGTGCCCCTTACACCACAGAAGTAGGTTTATTACAAAAGGAAGGAGAGGTGTGGTTGGACTCGGGAGCCTTGAGGCCGGGCACAGGGCTAAGGAAGTCCCCTTGAACACCATGCAGACTCAGGTGA
This sequence comes from Petaurus breviceps papuanus, assembly GCF_028583685.1. Lineage (NCBI taxonomy): Eukaryota > Metazoa > Chordata > Mammalia > Diprotodontia > Petauridae > Petaurus > Petaurus breviceps. The sequence goes on along the minus strand of NW_027187353.1, from coordinate 7,370,294 downwards.
TGCTGCATGTGGCTGCCCAGCCTTCATGCCACATTGGGCACCATAGAGCCCCTCTCTCAGGTGGCTGGTGCCACAGCTCAAGGCATACAGGGGAGCAGGTTGTGGTCGCCCAGATGTGACAGTGGGCAAATGCTGACTCAGGCTATGGTTGTGTCAGCATCATTCATAGTAACAGAAGTATAATAAGTGGCCCAGAGCTGTCCATTTGCCTTTTCTTTGTGTGGCACTGACTTGGAGGTTTTTTGTTTTGTTTTGTTTTTGTTTTTTTTACCATACAGGCAAAGGACCAGTTGCACAGTGCCCTGCAGCTCAACAGACATGACCTGACTTACATAATGTTGGGGAAAATCCATCTGCTGGAGGGGGAGCTAGAGAAGGCCATTGACATTTATAAGAAGGCAGTGGAGTGAGTCGATCATTCTCTTTCTAGTGTGGAAGGAAATGCCGTGGGATTGATTGGAGTGCTGCGAATGTGAACGCAAGCACAGAGACTTACTTTGTGTTTGTTGCTCGGGTTGTTTGGTTGTGAAGATGTCCTGATTATTGGGACAGTTCCTGTATGAACTGGCCTTAATAGCTGGTCCCATTAAGCCCCTGAATTTCTTCATCCCTGCTTTATTGCTAACATTGAAGAAGGAGATATTCTGTAAACTAAAAGGAAACAAACAAATTAATTAAAAAAAGAAAAAGGAGATATTCAGGCTTTCAAGTCTTACAGGTAGGGTGGAGAAAGAGCATCCATATGCCACTTTCTTGAAAAATGGGTTACACCCAAAGCCCTTTCTCTCCCTGAGGAATGCTTGTGGTTCAACCAGTGAAGCATCTCAGTGATTGAGGGACCATTGTGAGTCTTTCTTGTCTAAAATGAGCTTATGTCTATGTATAAAGTGTAAGGTGCAAAAGCACAAAGCTGGGAACACCATCCTCCTTTAGATGACCAGCATTATAGGAGGGAATGCACAAGTCCCAACTGGCAGTCCTTAGACATGAGGACTAGTGCTTGCTTGGATAGGCCTTCCACCAGGCTTACCACACAGTGAGCCCTGAATTAGCCACAGACAAGCTAATTCTGTAGGGATAGAAACCTGTTTACATGACTCCCACGCATTATTATTGGAACCAGAAGCCCTGATAGTTGATGATTATGGGCAAACCTTCTTACTTGTGGAGTTCATTGGCTTCCTTCTGGTGTTCTTTGATGTTCTTGTGAGGTATTAGACTCTGCCGGGTTTCTGCACACGTCAGTTCTTGGGGTATTTCTTTTCAGGGGGACATTTCAGTGCTTGGTGAGTTTTATCAGAGAGTAGGAAGTCTGCTGTGCTCTTGTGTTCCTGTTTCATCATATTTTGTAGGGATGATGTTCTGAATGATACTGGGGTTTCTACTTTCTGACCTACCTACACTGTCTCATCTCTTACCTCACCTCTATTCTTACCAAGGCAGTGTTTTGTTACTTTGTTATTTACAATTCTGGCCCATCAGCAGCCATGTTATTAGAAAGGTGTAATAGTGTTTAGTGATACCCAGCATGTCCACAATGGCCACCAAAAACCCTTCAGTTTTTCCAAACAGTTTGTGTATTTTTTTTTCTGTGATCTTGGTGAAGTTCTTGTGGGTAAGTAGCTTGGACAAAAACATATCCTTTTGGATTATTACCAACCCCCCTTTTTTTTCTTTTAAAGCAATCTGCATATTTATTCTTTGTTAGTATTAATAGTTTTTGACACCACAAATACTTCCCAAAAAACAACTGAAGAACATCGGCCCACAATACTGATTGCACAATACCACTTAATAGTGATTTATGACTGGTAGTACGGGCTTTTTTTTTTTCAGTTTATCCATTATTTACAGAAAGGAAGTGTGCTTTAGTAGCTTGATACCAGCTTTGTCCATTGTTTTTGACCTGAGTTTTGTTGCCTTTTAGTGTTATCCTTATTTACATTCTAGTAACTGTTGGGTATATTGTTCTTTTATACTGCCTTCTTTATTTTATGTCACTTATCTCATAAGTTTAGCTTCTTAAGGGACCTCGGTTGTGATTGGTGAGAACTGGGCACCTGAGTCTCCAAGTAGGGAGCTTATTACCAACCCCTTTAAGTCACTGATATTCAGCAACTTAATTCAGTCAGCATTTATTAAGAGCCTGCTGTGTTCCAGCAGCTATGTTAGTCACTGAGGATGAAAAGGCAGCCCCTTTCCTCAAAGAGTTTCATGTACAAGGAGAGTGCACAGATAAGTAAATAGGATGTCATTTGGGGCGCTGAGCCCTGGGGGAGCTAGGAAGTAGTCAGGGAACTAGGGGGAGGGGGAGAGCAGTGCATGCATCTGAGGAGCAAGCACTGCCAAGTCTTTGACATGCGTGACGAGCAGCATGTTCAGGTACAAAGGGAAGTGTGTGAAATCAGTTCCGAAAGATTGGTGGCAGCCACAGGAGGAGTTTGTTTTACCAGAAGCACGAGGGAATCAAACAGGGGGTGATGTGTTAGGCCTGCTCTTGGCAGCTGTGTGGAGGGAGGATTGGAGAGGGGAGAATGGACAGAGGGGGAAGAGTAAGAGGCTATGAGGGCCTCCACCAGGATGATGGAGGCGGAATGCCTGCAGGAGACCCTGGGGGGATGGCTGACAGCTGCCGATTGATGGGGAGGGCAAGCAAAGGAAAGAGGGCTGATGCCAGGGTTGTGAGCCAGGTGCCTTGAAAGAAATAGGGGAGAGAAGAGTTTCAGGAAGAGAGGGAATGAGGAGGCCTGTTTAGACGTTTTGTGTTTGAGATGTCAGGTGGATGTGGCAAGCAGGTGATGTGGGCCTGGAGCTCAGGGAGGAGGTGACAGCCGCCTCTGTGGGTGTGGGCATTACCTGCATAGAGGGGATCACAGAGCTAGAATGGAGAGAGAAAAGTGGACCCAGGAAAGAATCCTGGCGTTGCTTTACCTGTGGATAGGGGTGTGTGGATCATGACACTTTGGGCTAATTGGTTAGAACTGATATTACAAGCCTCACTGGTCTGTGTTACAGGTTCTCACCGGAAAATACAGAACTTCTTACAACCTTAGGACTACTCTATTTACAGGTAATCCCAGCTCTCCTTACGCACGAGCTGATTTTGAAGATGACCCATAGTTAGGTCCAAAGGTACTTCCTTGAAGTCACTTGATGTAAACTTAATGCTTTTCCCTGAAGCCTTTCATGAGGATTCTCTCTGTCTCCTAATTTTCTGCATCTACATCAGAGCAAAAGTTGTTTGGGCCAAATTGTATTCCTTAGCTAGCCTGGGAGAGCACAGTGACGATGAATAGCTGCCAAGTGAAACAGTTCAGCTGTTTTTTATGAGGATGGGTGATGGTGGTCAGGAAGCCAGAGCTCCAGAGGCTGGGACCCTTTCATCAGAAGACCTCAGTGCAGGGGGCACAGGGGCTGAAGCTTTCAGGAATTGTGCCTGAGGTTAGAGCAGCAGGAGTCTTCCCTTTTGCTTCCCCTTGCCCCCTTCCTCCTTGGGGTAGAGTTCACAGTGGCTCTCAGAGGAGAAGGGGGCTCAGGGTCAGGCTTTCAGCTCTCTGTTCAGATGGCTTAGTGCTATGCAGCTGCTGACCCTAAGGACATAGTCTAGTGGCCTTTGCATCTTGTTTTTTTTTTCTTTCATTGAACTGAGAAGGAAGAAGTTTCCTAAAAACTGTCCAACAAAGGATTGGGGGGGTGGGGAGGTGGGCCTGTGGATCATGGGTCTTTGCTCTGGCAGCCGAGGATGGAAGGAGCCACGTGCTGCCATGGTCACTACATGGCTGCTTCTGGCCAGGCAGCAGCATGGGAGAGGCTGACAGGGTGACACTGGTTCTTTTCTTTTAAACGTCCCAACAAACCTAATACAAAGGACATCCCCTGAACATGATGAAGCACTCCCACAGGATAGTCCAGGCCACTTTAGCTGTCTCCTCTCTGATCACTCAGTGAAAATGATCTGTTTGAACTTTGATCTTTGATGCCAACAACATGGTCCTTATGTGTACTGGGGGTTCTTTTTTCTTCACTGTCTCATCAATTTCATTCAAGTCTTCTCTGGTTCCTCTGAATTCCTAATTTGCTTCATATCTTGCAGTACAACAACATTCCATTACATTCATACACCACAGTTTATTCAGCTCTTCTCCAGGGAGACATGCCAGTCTGTACCAGGGACATCACAGATCCATACCCTCTTCTGTGCATATCATAGGACAAAGCTGTAAAACCCTAGGAGCTACTGATTGTCATCGTAGGACAGACCTGGCTTCATTCATGGGCCAGGTTAGCTCCGAGATGTGTTTGTCCAGAGGTCAGAGGTCCTAAGTGTACCCATAGCTTTCTCTGTCTCTGATGTTGTTCTCTTGTTTTCTTTACCCCCCCCCCCAAGCTTGGCATTTACCAGAAGGCATTTGAACATCTTGGAAATGCACTGACTTTTGACCCTACCAACTACAAGGTATCAAAGGATGTAGCACCCATGGGAATGTCACTGCCTTTCATACATAATGGTTTCTAGTGGGTCCTTGAGCTTGGGGAGGGGGAGGGCTGGGGAGAGTTAGGAGGTAAGACAATGGATGGGTGGGTGACAATGATGGGATATCCAGAGCCAACTGGCACCACAAGGCTGTGAGGACACATGCAGATGGGCCTTAGGCTCCCAGTCGTTGTAGCCTGATGGGATAGAAAACTGACATGGCCCAGTATATGAGGGGAGATGAGTTCCTGGTTGCCATTATGGCTTGGTATTTCTTCAGTCAAATAGCAAGCATTTACCAAGTGCCTGCTGGATGCAAAGCACTGTGCCAAAGTAAGCTATGGGTAAAAACATACAGGACATGCAGAGATTTTACCTGGGTGGGTCTGGGGCTCCTGGGAACACTCCTGTGGAATGATTCCTGCTCATGAGAAAAGACAAATTGACCAGAGCTGACAACGGCTAGTATTTTTCTGAGGAAAGGGAGATGGGGAAATCCCTGCTTCTCTCCCAGAATTGGGAAGAGTAAGCATTAACATTTGTTTCAGTGTCTTTAATGCAAACCCTGTGGGTATTGGAGAACAGAAAGAGGCCTGAAGTTTTGAAACTGGCCATGTAGCACCCATGCAGGCTGACGAAGCCTGGAAGGATAGCGCTTCCCCTGGGCTCTGGGGTGGAGGAATGATCTACCTAGGCAGTGACAGAGATTCCCTTTGGACTTTCAGGCCATCTTAGCAGCAGGCAGCATGATGCAGACCCATGGCGACTTTGATGTCGCCCTCACCAAATACAGAGTCGTGGCACATTCTGTGCCTGAAAGTCCCCCATTATGGAACAACATTGGAATGTGCTTCTTTGGCAAGAAGAAGTATGTGGCAGTAAGTGTCCCCCTTTACTTCCTCTTTTGTTTGCCTCGGGTCTTCAGTAGCTCCTCACCTTCCCATCACACCTCTCTTCCCTGCAGGCTATCAGCTGCTTGAAAAGAGCCAATTACTTGGCACCCTTTGACTGGAAGATCCTGTACAACTTGGGTCTTGTCCACTTGACCATGCAGCAGTATGCATCTGCCTTCCACTTCCTCAGCGCTGCTATCAACTTCCAGCCCAAGATGGGGGAGCTCTATATGCTCTTGGCAAGTATGTGATGCCCCCCATGATCTCAAGGTGGAGTCAAGGGAGTGCTGACCAGCAGGAAGGAACAGCTCCAATCCTGTCCCCATTGGCACTTCCCCGTTGCCACTGCTGAGTTATTAGAAAATGAGGGAGGAAAAGCAGCCACTTGGGAGGGGGCCAATGCCGTCTGCTTGGGCAGGCCCTTTGGAAGAACGGCATTTCATGCAATGGCCTTTGAAAGTCAGGAGGTTCTGCTTCTGGGCTGCCATTAACAGCAACAGCACAAAGTTCCAGCTTTCAGAGGCACAGAGCAGGCAAAGAGCCCTAGCCTGGGTATCACAAAGCCCTGGTTCCAGGAGCCCAGCTCTCTAATAGCAGCCTTGATTGCTGTTTTAGAGGGTTTGAAGGTCCATCAAGGGGAAGAGGAGTTAAGCTAAGTTTGTTTTGTTCAGCACCTGAATTCTAGAACTAATGGGTAGAAATGCCATGGTAGCAGATTTCAGCTTAATATGAAGAGAAACTTGATGAAAATTGGAGACATTCAAAAGTTGAAGGATTGTCTTAATAGGCAGTGAAATCTCCATCATTGGGAATGTTGTAGAAGGGATTCCTGATCAGATATTGGTTGGACTTCAAGTCTCCTCCAGTTCTGAGACTATGATTTTAAGATTTAAGTCTAGGGCTGTGAGCCCAGTATCAGTACTTACTAGCTCTCCATCTGTGAGCAACTCACGTAACATCTCAAGACATTAGTTAACACATAAAGTGGGGATAAGAAGACTTGATGGTAGAATGAGTCAGAGGACGTGGGTTCAAATCCTGCCTCTGTTGGCCTCCCTCTCTTCTCTATACAGTTCAGCATTTGACCCTGGCATTGACTGAGGCTGAGTGCTGGGCCTCTGAGTCTGTGCATGGGGCTGCAGTCAGGACAGATGCAGTGGGAGGACTCGGGGACCCGGGCTGTAATCAGCAGATCTTGTTCAAACCCAGGGTTTTTCCCAAGGTTCCCTTGATGGTTGCAGCCATCTCTTTCTCTTCTGTGCTACAGTTGCTCTGACCAATCTGGAAGATATCGAGAATGCCAGTCAAGCCTATGCAGAAGCTGTTGCCCTCGATCAGTGAGTTGGGGGATGCCACCCGCCCTACGCCTCTCTGAGTCTGTGGTGAGGACAGTCCATTTCCTGGGACTGGTCTGCACTGTTGCTCAACCTTTTCTGGGCCCAGCCTGTTTCTTGACCTCCCCCACTTTTTCCCCTTGGACAAGTCCCCAGGAAGAGCCAAAGTAGGAGCTGTATGTACCATCCACCCTCAGCACAGCAGAAATGTATCACAGGACTTATCTTTGGGACATATTCCCAATGACATCCTTTGCCATACAGTGACCAAAAGACCTTGGGCTGTCAGAGCTAGCAGTGGCCCTGGCCCCTGGAATCCTTGGACCAAGCCCTGGCAGTGGGGGCAGTGCAGCCCCAAGTTAGCCCAGCTCTGAGTGCTGAGGGTTTCAGGGGACTCTGGGAAATCCTGTCTCCCTGTGAGGCTCCTGGCAGGAGTGAAGCTCACCTTAGAGCAGTGAAGGGGGGGGGGGGGGGGGGGGAGCCTTCTGCCATGGGCAGAACTCAGGCAGGGTTGCACCAGTGTCCCACAGTGGCCATCAGGGAAGAGTGTGGGGACACTGCAGGACTCCGATGACTGCTTCTCTCACCTCCTCCTGTTGAAAAGACCCTATGCAGAGCTCTGAATGTTTCTTGTGTAACACCAAGAGATCTTAAGCTGTCTTTTGTGGCAAGGTCACAGTGCACCTATTCTATGTCTGCCAACTGCAGGTCTAATCCTCTAGTCAATCTGAATTATGCTGTGCTCCTATACAATCAGGGAGAGAAGAAGAGGGCCTTGGCCCAGTACCAGGAGATGGAGAAAAAAGTCACCCTGCTCAAGGGAAGCAGCTCTTTGGATTTTGACCCTGAGGTATGTCGGATTATCCCTAGAGTAAACAGGCAGCCCCAAGTAAACAGCTGAGTAGAAGGCTTTGTCTGACCAAGTACGTCTTTAACTAGAACTAAGCTTGCTCAGTGGTCCTGTTTGCTGCAAGGTCTGTGTATGGTGAAGTTTCAAAAGTACTGGCACTGTGAAGGACATAATTTTTAAATAACAAAATTTTATTGGTACCTTTTCTTTTTATAGCTTCACCCATATTTCCCAATGCATCCCGCCACTTTCCCCCCATCTCCTGTTTTAAAAAAAGAAAAAAAATTTAGCAAAACTAACCAATACATGGAAAAAATTGAACATTGCATGTAGACCAGTGTTCCGTACCCAAAGTCCCTTTCTACAAAGAAGGGAGTGAAGCTGAAGGCCATAATTTTCATTCATGCTATGGATATGCCTAAGTCGACAACAGCTCATTTTCTTTCCCCCAAAATCCATCCTCCCCTTAAGTCACCCAGGATCATGAAGTCAGTGGCCTCCCATATATGCACCCTTTTCCATTCCCGTCACACAGATCTCCACAACTTTTATCCAGTACCTGCCCATTGCTCCCAAGTCCTCCAGCGGGGGTCATCCTGTCTTAGACTATGACAGTGGCCTCCTAATGGGCTTTCTCATTTGACTACATAATCCACTCTGCTGCCACAGGGATTTTCTAGAAGTGCAGGTCTGACCATATACCCCCATGCCCACTCAAGAAACCAGTAGTGACACAGGTGACTAGGTGACACAGTGAATAGAGCACTGACTCTCAAGTCAGGAGAACCTGAATTCAAATCTGGCCTCAGACACTTAACACTTATTAGCTGTGTGACCTTGGGCAAGTCACTTAACCCCAATTGCCCTTCCTTCCCCCCTCCAAAAAGACAAAACAAAACAAAAAAAGCCCTATACTTTTGATATACACCTTCAGCCTCTTCCATTCCGTTTACCTATAAACATTCTCAGGTTTCCCATCCTTAGGAAATTCACCTTTAACCTTTGGCCCATACAGCTGTCATCACTTTACCACTTTTCTTTGACAAACTTCTTTAAGTAGTCTAAATTCTCAAGCCTTCCCTTCCTTCACCACTTACTCATGCAACCCCTTGCAGTCCAGTTTTTGTCCCTGCTACTAGCACTGCTTTGCCAAGGGTCACCAGCAGCCCTTTGGTGATGAAACCAATGGCTTTTCCTTCGTCCTCATCCTTCTTGGTCTCTTGGTAGTTTGACCTGGTCACACCCTCTTCCTTTGCCTTTTCCTCCATCTTTGCTTTTTAGTCCATCCCTTCCATCCCACCTGATTCTGCAATGTTGATGTTCCCTAAAGTCCTCTCCACGGGTCTCTCTTCTTACTGTTGTTTTGTTCCATGGCAGTTTCTTTCCCTTCCATGCTGTTAGCTTCTCCCTCTTTGTAGATTACCACCCAAACAATGTGTCATGCTGTCTCAGAACTCCAATCATCCATTTCCTACTGCCTACAATTTCCCTACTCACACATTCCAATTGTATTTCAGATTGAACATGTGCAAAACCCCTCGCCCTGCTATTAGAGGTGCTGTCATGCCTTCCACACACTCCCACCCCATTTTCAAGACTTTGGTTGTCTTCACTTTTTCTTTGCCCTTCACCTGCATGAAAAGTTTGTCTTCTTTAAAACCTCAATGATGCCATCACCCCGGCGTATCCCTCGTTTCATCTATTTTCATAGCTTTGGAACTGATGTGCCTCTTTCCACCCCCTTCCTCCCTCCCCAGCCAGCTGGCCTCTTCATCCTTCCCCATCACTGCTATGTAAGGCTTGCTGACTTACAGAGCTTACTGCGTCACTTCTATGTTCCAGACCCCTCAGTGGCTGGCCAGATCTCTAGTTCAAATTTCTCAGTCTGTCTCTTGTCCTGATTTATGCTATTCTTCATGTCCTATGCTCCAGCAAACCAAAGTGATGTTTTTCATATATGCCTCTCCCTTGAAATCTTAGAATCCTTTAAAAGCTAAGTCAAGTAATGTCTCCTACGGAGCCATTACTGATCTTTCCCTCCTCAACTCAAAAGACTAGTTTTTCTATACTTAGTTTTTTAATGGTACAATTAGTACCAGTTGTTCTGTTAACAATTATTAGACACCATTTTATACCAGTTGGGTTTATTTTTTCTAGCTTTTTTCCTGATTTCACAGGAGTCTGACCTAGCTTTTGAGGTCCTTGGTTTTGCTTTGTGTTTTGCTATGGTGGACAGTGATTCTCTTTGATGAAGCATAAGTAATAAATGTCTGCGCGAGGCATTTCTAGCCCTCAAGTGCCATTATCTCCTAGCGGTCCTTCTCTTGCAAAATCCAGGTTAGGGTCCTTTCTGGGTCAGTAAGGTGAAAATGTCAGGGCCAGCCTTTCTTGGAGATTGTGGGGTTTTTTCTGAGATTGTTTTTTCTCTTGGGTGGACAAGATGGTGGAGATGGCTCAGAAAATGGGCGCAGCTCTGCAAGTTGGAGAAGCACTGGTCTGGACTAAGCCAGCTAAAGATCCCAAATCAAGGCATCGAACAACTTCAGCCAACAGATCATCCAATTTACAACAGCCTTTGGGTTCCAACCAAGCTCTAGGGCAAGCCATGTCTTCAGCAGCTGGGTTGAGGAAGACCACACAGCTTCCTGCAGGTGAGTACCCTTTGCATGATACTGGGGATTTCACTTTTTTTGTAGACTTTTGAACCAGAGCTCTCCAGAAGAAACCTATAAAGCCAACAAATTGACACTTGATTCTTTAGGCAGATTGTGAAACCCAGGTGTAGACCTTCAGCCATTGCTGGGTAATTGGCATCTTAGATCTACCTGGCCAGTTTGTAAATACTTTGGGAAAATGGCTTATCTAAGATCCATGACAACCTAACTCCATCCAAGGAGACCAAGGAGCTTTTCAGCTGATGCATATCTAATTAAAGCCTTTTCTTATAGCATGGAGAAGCAGGTACTTTCTTTTGCTGAAAAAGCCTTGGGACTCTCATTTGGAATCTACCAATAGGCTTCATTTTCTTCTACCAATTGTTCAGAATTAACACATCCTTGGAATTGGGGGACTGACAACTGAAACTGTATTTCCTCAATTAACTAGGTGCTGGAGGACCGTCTCAGTTTTCAAAGCCTCCTTCCTTCCCTCTGGAGCCAGAGGCAGATCCAGCTGAAGCGATAAGCTCTGAAGTTCAAGAACAAAGAGAAACAGAGAAAAGCAGGCTGGCCCCAGAATAAAGATGTCTCCTTGGAAAGAAAGGGGAGGATTTGGAAAGGTAATGGTAGACATGCAGTGGCTTTTTATAGGCAGAGGCCGAAGTATGAGTACAGCTCCTTATTGTTATGTTTCTCAGCTTCCCCTCCTCTCCTAAACCCCAGGCCCAGCATGACCCTCTAGCCAAATGCCCGTCGAAGGTAGTTATGTCCATGCTGTTCAGAATAAAGGTAGTGGGAGACTGGAGTCTGTGAGATCTCCCAACCCAGCTGATGTGCTAAAAGCTAGCAGCTGGGTAGGTACTGTTTATGATAACGTTGGTACTCTTTTAAAATCCTGTTTGGTTGTTTTTTCACAGCAGATTGGTGTCTTATGACAACCTTTAGCTATGTGGCCTGACTCAACTGGATCTCAATGGAAATTCTCAGACCCTGAAGCTGTGCAGTATAGCAACCACTTGATTTCTGACTAGCTTTTAGAACAGCTGCCCTCCAGGCCCGGTTTAGCAAGTGTCCCAGCCTCACCTGCTCCAGGGGAATCTGGAACATGGCTCTGAGCTCAGCTCAGCTTCTTAAACAGTCAAAGAATGGAGAGCTTGGATCATGTCGTCCTTGGCTACTGAAGCAGCAGCAGGAGCTCTTGTTGAACGAAAAGGAAGAGCTGCTTAGTTTAAGTTTTTATTTAAGGCAATCACTGACTATCGTCTATTTGTATATTCTTTATAGAATAAAGATTATGTATTGTCACTCCCCTCTCTGACGTTATTTTCCTTTGTGCAGCCATTAAAAATGGCTAGCACCTGCCTCCTTTCTCATTTGGTTAAAAGTCTATTAGTAAAATATTTGAAAATGAGGTGCAACGTGGTTGTTCTTCCATTCCTCTTTGGGAAATTTGGAGTTTTAGCTTGTAAACTGAGCCTTTATACATTTTATCTTAAATGTCAGTACCAGGCTCAACAGCAGCTAGGGAAGGACAGCGTCACCAGATTATGAGACAGGCTGATCTCCAAAGAATAGCCACCTACTGAGACGACCCAGGAACTCCCTTGGTTCCTTACAGCACTAATGAAGGAAGTATTAGAAATAATTTTCTTTTTCTCTCTTGGTGAAGGGGTCGCTTCAGGAGGCCCACAGCACAAAAAATCCTTCCCAAAAAGCCAGCTCTGATGAATTGGGCACAAATGAGGTAAAGAAATAAAAGATATCTCCTGCCAACTATTTACTGCTCTCTCATATCTAACAGCAGCTTTGAAATTGGCTATATATATGCGCATGTATGCATATATGTATATATACACGTCTACCTACATATGCATATACATCTCATGACAAGTTTCATTAAAAAAAAGATTTAAAAAACTGTAATTGGACACAGTATTTGCAAAAGGATCTGTATTTTAGTCATGAGTATGTCAGGGTTTTTTCCCCACAGGAATACCACATAAATTAAAACTATAATGTCTTATTGCAATGAGCAGTATTTTAAGAAAGGAAGAACATTGGGGGCAAAATGACTTCAATAACAAGGCAGCAGCAATACTGTATTTTAAAGAACTCACCATTCTGGTCACAGTCTTTTCCTCACCAAATATGTCACACTGACTGGCCAAAGTCTTCCTGTTTTCAAGTCTAGAATGTCCTTAAAGCTCCTTTAATAAACCTCTCCCTTGTACATCATGCACAAGAAATGGTTTTTCAGCCTTTGTTTAAGTCTAATGGTGGAAGCTTAAGCAGTTGTGGTAGCTATGTATCAGCTTGCTTATGAAGATTTGACTTCTTTCCAATCGGAGCAAAAATTAATGTTGCCTCCATCTTCGTGATGCTGGGCTGGCCCTGAAGGTGGAGCACAGATCCTCTGCCAAAGTAAACCCATTCCCACACGATGGATTTTATAAGCTCTACCAAAAAAAGTCTATTGTTTCAGAATCTGTCATCTCATTGCCATTGGGTAGAACCAGCCAATGAGAGGACTGAGGCTGGAGAGCTGAGTTATGGATGGTCAGTAGGTAGTTACACTTGTGTTACTTTGTGGTGATGTCTTTAGATCGTCTCGTTGACAACTGCATAAATCTAAACAAAAACTGAACTGTTTAATAAAACTGTTCAAAACAGGTGCACAAGATGCACTATGAACATTGTGGCAACTTTCTAACTGCTTCACACCAGAAAACCAGAGGCAGTAATGAAAGAGTTGTGGGAAAAACTTTTTATTTCAATGTGGGTGTTCAGATTTTCAAACCTAGCTTCCAACACTAGCTTAAAGTATGCTCTTCTCTTTAATGAAGATTGTTGATTTTTGTGCTTCATATTTTTCTCCTCTGCTTGGATGCGGAGGTACACCAATGGATTTAAAACTATCGGATAGCTTATTTTGGGGTGGGAGGATAAACTCAATTTTCTGCGATGCAATGGGCCTATCTTATTGTCCAAAAATATACTGCATCTTCAGCTGCAGCAATAAAGAATCCAGAGGGGCCTTTGTGACATGCAAGATACCACCCTCTTCCCTAAAGATTTAAGGTAAGGGGCGGCCAGGTAGTACGGTGAGTAAGAGCACCGGCCCCAGAGTCGGGATAACCCGGGATCGAATCCGGGCTCAGACACTTCGCACCCACCCAGAAACACCTGGCCATGTAAACTTGAGCAAGTTACTTAACCCCAATTGCTTAAGAAAAAAAAAAAAGATTTAAGGTAAAATAGAGCTCACTCAGTGAGTTAAAGAATCATGTATTATCTTCATTTTCACTTCAACATTTGACAAACAGATGCTTAATAAATGAAATGCCACTGCAGTTCCAGGTCAGCAGCTTAGGGAAGAAACCTAGAGAGTCTGGTGTGGCCAGTACTAACATCCACCAGGGAATCAGATGCCAAACTACTGCAACCCCAACCTTGTTTAGCCAAATGTTCACAAAAGTGTTCCAGAGCCTGCTTTGGAAAGTCATGCTGTAGAATGTCAAACCTGTCAAACCCCAACCTGAAAACACTGATTCTTACCCAGTCACTACAAACTTAAAATGCAAGCCAGAGACTGACTCCATTCCTCCTCTCAGGAGCATGTGCTCCTGCTCTGGCTCAGGCCGTGGTAAGGGGAAGGGAGCCCCAGGTCATCACTGATAATCTCATGTCTTCAACATGGCAAACCCTAGACAAATGGTGCCTTAAGCAGCACCCAGGATCACACTGGCCATCCTAAAGATTATCCTTAAAGTGAAATAAAAACCCCCAACCCCTCACATAACTACTTCCGACTGGCTTTAGTCATTCACTCATTTTAAACAGTTCCAAACATGTCTTGAAAATTGTCAGTGAGGGTAATTAATCTGTTGTTTCTGAAAACTTTTTTTTTGGAGGGGGGGAAGGCAAGGGCAACTGGGGTTGTGACTTCCCCAAGGTCACACAGCTAGTAAGTGTGCCAAGTGTCTGGGGCCGGGTTTGAACTCCGGTCCTACTGACTCCAGGGCCAGTGCTCTATTCACAGGTCAGAGACATCTATAAGCAGAACATCCGGCACCCATAGTCCCTTGGTTTTCCCAGACAAGGACTTCTTTGGGTGTCTCTTTAAAAGAAATTAACCTTTTTCTTTTTTAAGCAACCTAAATAAACACTGAACCAACTAGATGGCATTAAAAGGCAAAGTGCCAGGAGATTTAAAACAAACTGTAAACTGTAGGCCTAGAGTTCTATGTCAGAAAATCATTATGACTTGTTCCACCATCTGAATTTCTTTTGCTGGTGCAAATCACTTCCTGATCCAAACTTGGCCAAGAGGAAAAGTGGAAAATATGGGGGGGAGGGGGGGTTAAGTATGGCTGTACAGTTAAGATTACTGAGAGCTGGTCTGTACTCTTGGCTCTGTAGCAATGGCTAACCTGGGGTCTGTAAAATCCCAAAAATGTTCTAACTGTATTTCAATATAATTAATTTCACTTAAAATCCTATCCAGCTAATTTTATGAATTTTAGCACGTGATTCTGAGAAGGGGCTGGTTCATACATAGGCTTCATCAGACGGCCAAAGAGGTCTGTGACACAAAGGAGGTTAAGACCCTCTGCTCACTCACCACAATGTTCTGCAGGCTACAGGTAGAGAAGCCTGATTCTTCTCCCAGGTCTATTTTCATAGGCCGTGAATGAATTCTAACAGAGCTTCCCATATCCCACATTAGCTGGTTTCACCTTGAAGGAGGGTAGCTCCAAATCTTCAAGCTGCCCAGGGTGACATAGATAGGCTGATCTTAGTGTTGAAGCCCCTAGAGAGCTATGCCCATGTGTCAATGCTGACTTACAAGTGATAGATACCTGAGGACTTCAGGGAAGAAAGCCTATTATACAAAGCAGCACAACTTTGCAAGAAAAGCTCAAGAAAACATCCATGCAGAAAACACAGATTATCGGCTGGTTTATTTTAGATACTCCCTGATTTTCCCTTTCCTGGAAGAATGTAATGACCTTCTCTCCAGGTTTTAAACCATAAGTGAGTTAGCCCAAGTGTTGTTGAACCTATACCACTGAAAACAAATGGCATGCTGACAGACTGGGGGTTTCTTCGTCCTGGGTTGGGCAGGTAGTGGTGTGATGGTGGAGGAGGGAGAACAGGACAACAGATAACACGTACCTTTCACTATATGCTGTAGAACTCGGGTTTTTAATTCTCTCTCAGGAGCAAGTCTTCCAGCCTCACTCTCTCCCCACCCCCCAAATAAATTGTTCAGTCAGGATTCAGAGGCAGGAGAATATCCTGGGCTCATAGCCCAGGGCAAATACCAGTGAGTCTATAAGGGAAGAAATCATCCTAGGGACCTGGGGCTCCTGAAGGGAGAAGCTCCCATGACATACTTGTAAATAATTAACAACCAAACAAAACGCTGCTGCTGGCCCGCTCCAAATGCCTCCCTGCGGCTTTATTGTTGGCTTTGCTTTTGTGGCAAAGAAATGAGCAAACTTCTCTTTAGCCTGAGAGTTAGGCCAAAGAGAGATCCACTGCAAGATGGAGGGCCCAGTGGGTCACTTTGGCCTTGCTGCTGCTTCCTCTTCATGCTGCTCCCCTCCACCTGGACACATCCCATGACATCCATTACTTGTAAAAGGCCAGGCTACAAACAATTCTGACACACTGGAAACGATAATCTGACACAAGGCCTGGGAGGGAAAAGTAACAGATGCCCAGATGTGAGAGAACTGACCTAATTCACATTTCCAGGTAGAAGTGAATTTTATCTGCATTCCTGTTATGCCCAGCCATTTCCTATTGTTTCCAAAATAGAGATGTAAAAAGTTCTTGAGGGAACTGAAATGTAAATCATGTTTAAAAAAGTTTAAAGCACACAGAAAAGTATTCTTACATTATAAAAATAAATACATAATGTAACATATGATGTAATACTTAGGTGCTCTTCTTGCAGCATCTGATGAGGTCAACTTGCACCTTTTAACGGAATCAAGTTTGTGTCACATGACTGAGAAAAACAATGCATCATGGGCAGGGAAGCATATTCCAGTTGCACGAAGGATCAGAGTAATAAAAGGTCAAATTCCATAGCAATAACTTGGCCTTAAGCCAGACAATGAGGCCAAGCATAAAGCTACAAATACTTTGATCTCACCAGGCCACCCCATATGCAGAGGCAGCTCCTGTAGTCATCAAGGGGAAAGGAGGGAAGGTTCCCTTCCACACACGACAACACAAAGTCAGCACACCAAAGCTTCAATGGCACAGGGAGTGTGGATCCAGCCTGCCTGCACTGAAACACAGCAGGCTCCCACTTTCTTCCTATTTATGCTGCAGCAGGAGGTTAAGAGATTTTTCCTTGTTGAATGTTTTGATCATAACAATGAATGGAAGTTTTGCTTCAGCCACAAGCAATGCACTACGGGGAGAGGATTCAAGAACCTTTGATTGGGCTTAATCCTAAACAAGGCAGGACCAAAGGCTGACTGCGTGCTCTTGAGAACTGGGTAAGGAGGGAAACCCTTCTTCTAGCTGTCCAATGCTTTCAAACTATGCTAAGGAGATGGATTAAATGAGCAATTGCTGACCTTCTGCAGAGAATGGGGATTTCTTCTCTGCAACAGACAACACACACACACACACACACACACACACACACACACACACCTTCTCCAGTCTTACCAGTAAAGAGCTAAAATTTCTTGATTAAAATCTGAAATGCTTCCTGTGTCATTGCCAATAGGCTGGAATGTGTTGATAGTTATTTCTTTGGCTATCTTCTAATTAGATCTACAACTTGCTTTAACACCCTAAATTCTATTTCTTAAGCCATCTATTGATATCCCAAAATTCTCAGGCCATTTATATTTTCTCAAAGGCATCAACCCTACCCCTATTCACATCAATGAGGGTATACTTCTGAATAGAACAGTCCTTCTGCTGAAATGGCATCCCCGAGGCCCACAGTTCGGATGGGGTCCTTACAAACCAGAACAGGGGTGAAATGAAAAGAGATTCCCTCTCTGTGCCACTGAACCACTGGCTCATTTGGATTTACAGATACCCTGGAGCCTGCCTCTGAATGTGAAGTCAGAAACTCTAGAGGAGCTTTGAGGGACACACGGCCAGTATCGATTGTCTCTGACGCACAAGCCTGTGTCCCTGCTACACGGGCTCCTGCAGCCACGGAAGCGAGCTGGTTACCCCAGTGCCCATCCACAGTTGCCAAAATATGGTAGGCTAGAGTATGGAAATGGATCCGTGTGAGATCTGACGCTCTCTCTTTACTCCTGCCATGCTCCTTCAAGATCCAGAAGAGAATGTCACTGACGATACCCACATCAGGGACACCACTCCATCCAAGGAGAGAGGAGTGAGGACCAGACGCTGACTGGCTAAGGAAGAGCAGCTCCTGTTCATTCAATCCGAGGGAATTCACCAGAGGGAAAACCTGCTAACAAAACAGAATGATAGTTTTCTTCTTGAGAAGTAAAGTTCAGCACAAAAGGCCCCTGGAGACCCTGCCAATAATGGAATCATAGTGAAGGAGGAACATTCCCATCCTCTCCTTCCTTGTCAGCTTATCCTCAAAGATCATAGTAGCCTCCAGGTCTGTGAAGGAGAGCATGACATTACTCTGACCTCACCATACTAGTGGCAATTCACGACACTGTCTAGAGGCTCCATTCTATGGGACCAACCTTAAAAAGCATCTTAACATGAAGTCTTTGAGGCACTCTGGTCAATGCCAAACTGTATTACCAGATTCTACTTTTAGTGTTCAGTTCTCATCTCCAAAGCCATATTTTTTTTGGCATTTCCCAAAGCACCTCCTCCTAATAGAAAGCCTTAACACAAAGTAGATGCTCCACAAATGATTGAGCTTCTTGTATTAATTACTGGAACTATAAGCTCCCAAGGGGTCTCATACACCAGGGCAACACAGATAACTGAGGAATCAAACAAGGGAAGACACTGAGAGCATCAGCAAATAATGATATACATGAAGTCAGTGAGTTGTGAAGAAGTGCTAAGACACACACTGAAGAATGAGCCTGGGTAAGAATTGGCTAAAATGGAAAAAGTCAAACTAGCAGGCATTGGTGAAGGGTATGTGTCTGTGCTCGCGTCTGTGAGTGTGGGGGAGGGAGAGAGAGAAAGAGAGAGATGAAGGGAGAGGGGGAGAGGGAGGTAGGGAGAGACAGAATGAGTGTGGTAGATTTTTTGTGTTTTGTTTTTTAAGGAAAAGAACAGGAATTTCTAGCTACACTAGGATATCCACTTATGCCAAACTTTTAGGCATTTGTAGTTCTTTTCTTTTTAACATTAAACTAAAATTTCGAGTTCCAAATTTTCTCCCTTCTTCTAGCTCCTTCCTCACTTAACTGAGAAGGCAAGTGATATGATACCGATTACATATGTGAAGTTAAACACAACTTATTAGCCATGTTACAAGACACAAAGCGAGAAAAAATATGCTTCAACCTGCACTCTGAGTTCATCAGTTTTCTCTCTGGAGTTGGAGAGCATTTTTCATCCCAAGTCCTTTAAAATTGTCTTAGATTATTGTACTGATGGGAGTAGCTAAGTCACGTACAACTGATCATCCTACAATATTGCCATGAATGTGTACAACATTCTCCTGGTTCTGAGTACTTCACTTTGTATCAATTCATACAAGTCTCCCCAGGATTTTCTGAAACCACTCCCCTCAACCTTCTTTTAGCACAACAGTACTCCATCACAATCATAAATCACAACTTGTTCAGCCACTCCCCAATTGACAGGCACCCCCCCCAACTTTCAATTCTTTGCCACCACAAAAAGAGCTGCTATATTTCTAAACATATGATTCCTTTTCCTTTGATCTCTTTGGGGTGCAGACCTGGAAGTGGCATTACTGTGTAAAAGGGTATATACAGATCTATAGCCCTGTGGGCGTAGCTCCAAATTGTTCTCCAGAATGGCTGGATCAGTTCCTAATTCCACCAACAGTGCATTAATGTTCCAGTATTTCCACCTCCTCCCCAGCCTGTCATTTTCCTTTTCTGTCATGTTAGCCAACTGGACAGGTGTGAGATCAACAATTACTTACGGAATGCCTAGTATATATAGGGCAAGTATATAAAGTATAAAGGCAAGTATATAAAGGGGAAGTGGTTAGAGAGCTGGTTTCAGGGTCAGAACTAGGCTCAAGTACCACTTCTTGACTCATAATGGCTGTGTAACCCTGGCCAACTGAATTCACTCTTAGTATAACTAAACAGCTAGTCCATTCACACTGCCTGTAGGTTTCCTAAACCAACATTAAAGTCATCAAAGGCAGGGAGTCTTTACAGAGGGAGAGAGAATGGAGGCAGGGTGAAAAGAGGAAGGAGAAAAATTTGATTTAAAACATGCTTTTTTGTGCTGAAGGAAAAGTCTGGAGTTGAAAGTAAACTCCTTCCCTAAAACTAAAAACAGGCACTGACCAGCATAGACACATGGAATCCTTCAGGAGAAAATACTTCTGCAGAAAACATTTTATGAACTTTGATCAATGCCACAAACCATGAATCCAGAAACCTGAAGGTAAAACCCAACACTAAGGGACTGCTAGAAAGGTGATGAACTTCAGATGCAGAGACACACTTGTGGCTATGGCCAATGTGGAAGTTGCTATACTGTGAATATTCATGATAAAAGTGGTTTTTTCTTTTGTTTCTGGTTAACTTGGGGATGGGGGGAGTAGAAGGGAGATATTATAAACACAAAATAAATAAAAACATACAACAACAATAGCTACTCTTGATTATAGTACTATGACTATGTGACTGGCACTGTGCTAAGCTCTGGACAACTATTATTTTACCTGATCCTCACAACAACCCTGGGAGGTAGATGCTATTGTGATCCCATTTTACAGATGAGGCAAACAGAGGTTAAGCAACTTGCTCAGGGTCATACAGCTAATAAAAGTCTGAGGCTACATTTGAACTTGGATCTTTCTGACCATGAGCTGGCTTACTGGGAAAAAAAAAAAAAGCAATTACTTTTCCAATAAAGAAACTATTTAGACAAACTGTTATATCATCTTTCTTCAGATATACAAGTTGTTTTAGAAGAATTACAACCCTTCACTGGGGTTCTAAGATAAACTTGTGTGAAAAATAATAGTGTTTTAGGTGAGTAAAGAAGAAAGGATTAAAAAAAAACCATAAAGGATCTTTCCCACTTTGTAGCAACTCTTTTTGTGGTGGTAAAAACAACCAAAAAAAACCCCCAAACTAGAAACTAATGGTAAGTCCATCATTTGAGGAATGGCCAAAAAAGCTGTGGTCTATGAATGTCACAGAATACTATTGTGCTGAAAGAAACAAAAGTGATGATTTCAAAGAGACAAAGGCCTCTTCGATGTGGGAATAATCTGTAAATGATTGTAATATAAAAACAAAAATAACAAAACAAAGGTGACAACACCACACTATCCTTGTGGTTACCTGATGCATGATACTGCTCATAAGTTCCCGGTCAGTCATACTGGCCAACTCTAGGTGAACTGGAATGTCGGTGGGGATATCAGAGATAGAAATCACAGCCTGCAAGGAAAAGAGATGCCATCACTGCTTAAGAATGGGGAAAAAAAAAACAAAAAAAAGGCAGTCAGAAAAAGGTGAGGAATCTGCTATCAAAATACCTCCTCTGTCATTTCTTGATGTCTGAGATTCCCAAGTATTCTGGGTAATCAGAGGCCTTAGATCAGCACTCCACACAAAGGGAGCCATGAGGCCCTGCGGAGTCATTAGTATCACTCTCTGCATTGTCAATTCTCCAGCATGGCCCTGGAGGACTAAACTGAGCTCGG
Source organism: Petaurus breviceps papuanus (assembly GCF_028583685.1). Lineage (NCBI taxonomy): Eukaryota > Metazoa > Chordata > Mammalia > Diprotodontia > Petauridae > Petaurus > Petaurus breviceps. Next base: position 7,349,234 of record NW_027187353.1, on the reverse strand, counting down.
AGGCCACTGAAGCTCTCAGAAATGCGAGCTGTTTCAACACAGAACACTCAAGAACATGGGAAGAACACTGTCAGCCAGGTGACTGACACATTCCAGAAAAGCTCAGCACAACAGGCAAGTCTGAGAAGATGGTCCTAGGCCTCTTCCGAGTTGGCTTCTCAGTTGGTGTGAGACAGGATTTACATGCATGCCACACATGGGACAGACACCAAGACAGTGACAAGCTCCGGGGCCAGCTGACAGAAGTTTCTCAGCCAGCAGAGAGGCTTAAGGAATGAACACAAAAGGCACAAGGCCCAGGGAAGCCTCACTTTTGTTAAAGTTTGCAAAGGCTCTAAGAATTTTACCTCTAGAAGTCTCTTCTTCTGAATCTCTTTGCTCTGTCCTTCCATCATATGCAACCCAGAGAGGACCACAAGGTCTGGCTGAAACTCTTCCAGACTGGACACAAACACTTCCAGCATATTCATGGCTCCATTGGACAGATCATGTGAGAAGATGAATCGGTTGGCATTGGGAGCAGTCAACTGTCCCCACTGTTCCCCTAGAGAAGCCCAGTCACCAGAATGGGAAGAAAAGGAAAAATAATTTCAATCTCCTTGTCTGGATGTAAACCGCAGCTTTCTTGTTAAAATTTCAGCTCTAGGAATAAAACCTCCTCTTCAGGGTTGGCATCGTCCTGAAGGGACTCGATTAAAACTCTTGATTTTACCATAGTACTTCATCCAAAACTCATAATGGCTTTTTCTTTAAAGTTTTCAGGTAAGACAGAATCTAGTAAAAGCCAAATCAAGCCAAAGAAGCTTTATTCATTTAAGTTGTGAAAATACTTCTTGAATCTGCTATCTAAGAACACATCCCAGTAGAGGACACACCTAAAAGTACAGTTCAGAGATGGAGGTTTGGTGTGGGAGATGAGAGAGCATCCATCCATCTATCATTTCTCAGGACCCTAATGGTCCTCATGTCACCTTTGCCCTTGCCTCGGTCATGACGAAAATAAGTTCTGAGAGAGGTGACAGCAACAATATATACGGTTAAAAACACCACTATCATTTTTTCCTGGTTTATCTTTTCTCTCTTACTTCATTTTTGCAAGGTAGGTATGGTTCTAAGAGCCTACCTTTTTCTTGCAGTCCAGCCAGACCCTCTAATTTTAGAAGTGGGGATCAAGCTAATTTTCCCTACTCCTCCAACTATAAACATTTACCTGGGGGTTAAGAGGTACCTGATCTGCCACATAAGCAACAGTTGGGCTTTTTGTTAATACAAACAGTTTAGCCCTTCATGCTTGCCAGAGGGTGGTTCCCTTTAAGGCAAGAATCTTAAGCCTTGACCCCAATCTCACCCCTCTGTAGAGCCTTCCCTGACCACCAACCTAAACAATTCACACTTTTCTTCAAACCATCTGGCAGGTCACCTAATACAGCCTTGTAACATCTCTTCTGCCGTGATCTTGGACTATGACTATATGTCAAGGAACATGTCACTCATTTTTCTCCTACCACTCTAGGGGCTAACATAATATGTGCTGAGAATTTATGGCTTTGATTTGATCGGAGGGTTAAACAAGTTATACTTCCAGCAAGTGAATGGGGGTCTCTTCATAAGTAAATCTGGATAGGAGAAGGCTGTACATACCAAACTACTAAGTATATGGAAGGGAAGGAGATCCTTTCCCCAGAATATCTCCAAGGAAACATTACTAACCCCTAAAGCTGGAAGGGAAGCAACACACATTTTGAGGTCTTGACATTGACTCATTTTCTGCACTGTCCCACGAATTAAGTTCAAGACAGATGTGAACTCTCAAGATATATATGAACCTTGATTTATTCCCCAATAAACTTTGCTCTACACATCCTAAAAGCCAACAAAGAAAGGTTTGCCAGGGATTTGCTCAGACCAAGAAAGGTCACTTCACCCAGGATTTCAAAATTCAAACCTAGGATGTTCAGGAGTAGTTAATCATAGCCACCATGAAAATGTCTAAAAAGGGGAATCTTAGGGAATTAAAAGGTCAGATTTTTTTTGAATAGTCATAAAAATTAATTCAAATTTCTCTCCATATTCTTCCTGATAACCTGTGCATTTCTTCAGAAAAAGTTTCAGCTCTAGGTCAAACAACCAGGTCAGAAGTGCGTCCTTATGGTGGGCTCCCTTCTCACTTCCCTTGTGGCTGCCGGCTCATCTTGTGAGTTGCCCAATTTCCTCCTACCCAGAGACACTGGGCCAAACCCTGCCAGGAAGGCTTCACTGGACTCGGAGCTACAAAGGAGCTGGGAAGGCATCCAGGCAGGAAGCCAGCACCCAAAGAGGTAACGTGAAATACTCAAGGTTACAAAGGAGCTAAGTAGTGGGGTTAACATTTCACCTTGGGTCCTCTGACTCTGAGCCCAACATTCTGTCCCTTATGTCATACCACAGTTTTATCTCAGAGCAGGTAGGTACTTCTGGTCATCTCTCTGGAGGGTAAGGAGGACCCAGCCTCTTATTTTACCAGATATATTCACCCTTACCAAACTCACCCCTAATAATAAATCCTGGGTGGGTTGCTAACTCTTAGAAACTCCAATATAACTCTTTCAGATTTAGATATTATAAGCCCACAAAAAAATTTAACCAGCTCGCCCTCAGCGGCACAGCAAATAAAACATTTACCACAAATTATCAGTTTACCAAATAAGGAAAGCACGATACAGGATATGCTGGAGGAACTGGCCATTTGTTTAACCTGTCTGTTTTCCTAAAGCTTTATTCTTTTAGGGTTGCCTGCATGCTTTCCCTATCTTCAATCACAACAGCATGGCCTTAAGGCTAGATGCTCTTTTGTGAAAGCCACAGACTCCAACAAGAAAGAGGCGAAAGGTGACTGGTGATTGATACTTCTCAGTGAAGAGTTCCTAGACAAGAAGAAATGATACAAGAAGGAAATCAGAAAATAAGATTCTGGAGAGGTAGAAGGAAATCAAAACCAGGGCTAAGAGAATCTGGTAAATGGAACAATGTGGCACTGTGGAGAATATATAGTAAACCCCTTCATGAAAAGTAAACTTAGACTGAGAAGGCAGTAGCCTAAGCCACAGAATGAGACAACAAGTATCACCTCTAGCATCCCCAAGAAGATGACAGGTAGTCAAGTGGTGACTCCTTGCTGAGGAAGATGAGATCAGATGCCTACCCTGACACGACAGCTGCTAGGTAAGGCATGCTCCAGGGACACAGGAGCCCATGACAGAAATTGTTACAATTCCTCAAACCCATGAAGAGATGGCAACAACAAAGTGAACATAAGAGGTGTGTACGTTGTGCCAGCCACTGGGCCAGGCCCTAGAAATTCAAAGATATCAATAAGGACAGTTTTTGTCCTTAAAGAATGTACCTTCTACAAGGGAGAAACATTATGCACAAGGATAAGAAAACGCAACCTAGACGCAAAGTGAATTCTGAGTAAAATGAGAGGAAGAGAGGGTCAGGAAAGGTCTCGTGTGCAAGTGGCCCTCCAGCTCAAGGACATGGTGCATTTCGAGAGTGGGGAGCAGACTTTGATAGATACTAACCTTCTACCCCCCAAGAGATTATAAACTAAACTAGCTGGGAAATTCAAAATACTGAGTGAAGGACTGGTTCTTTTTTTCACTTTTTTCAGTCAAAGGTGGGGACTTTAGAAGAAAAAACAGAAGAGAGTAAAGAAATGGCTAAGCAGATGGTATCAAAAGATTGGGATCTGGTTTTCTGGTCCATGGCTTAAGATATTCAAATAGGTTCTTGGCTAGTGACAGAATAGAACTCTGAGACTGAGAAGAATGTGGTTGCCTGGAGACCTGCCAACCTGTTTAAGTGGGCTTTAAACTAAAAAGTGGCTGTGGAGCAAATAAAATGGCTACATGAAATTGTACACTCACATATTAAAGAGAGCACAGAAAGAAAATCCTGGAAAGTCACCAGAGAAATATTGGGAAGAAGCCTGGGAATGAAAACGATGGTTTTAGATGTCTATTTACTAATATGCATAGTAACACTGAGTGAACCTGACATTTTAAAAATAAGCACCTCATTATGTACCAAGAATACTTGACTGATCAGATTATAGTAACGGAAGCCCATCCCTTGTTCAAAAGAAACAAATCTGCAGAAAGGGTCACCAAGTAGCACTGTAAGTCAAGAAAATCCATACCTGAGGGAAATCTAGAGAGGTAAAATTGAAACATGGTCAGTGTTTAGGAAGGTTATCTCACTGTGGAAGTGTACAACTGTAATGGGAATGCAAATTTGGAAGATCTTCCCTGCCCCTAGGCTAAAGTGCACCTGAAGCCTGGGATGGGAGGCTTGTTTTTCAGTAGATACTTCTTGATTGGCCAGTGGGTCAATAAGGTTGTTACATTCTCTGAGCCAGGAGGCGGCTATATAAGCCCTGATGTGTAGCTTTGTTTTGGGGGCTCACTTTGAGAAGTGTTCTGTGATTTGATCTGTATTCTGGGAAGCCGTTGTCCAGGCCCCCCCCCCCTTTGAAAAACCCAGATGTGGAAACCCAGATGTTGACTGGGTATGGATGTAATGGTTGGACAGTTTGGAAATCTGTCTAACTTGATCTGTTTCTGTCTTGATAATTCTGCCTGTATACTTTGAAGTTTGGGGTGCTGACCTTTTCCCCTGAACAAGGTAAACGATATATGTCTGACTGATTAAAGTAAGCTTGTTAACCCATTTTGAGTTGCTTTCCTTTAACAAAGCAGATCCAAGAACCTGTGGTAGCAGCAAACCCTGAGGACGTGCTTGGGGTGCTTGCTGCTACAACAACAGACCTGTTTAGCCAGATGGGAAGGGATAATGATGAGTTCCTTATAGTACTAATAAAACTGGCAGAGTCAAGAAGTGGTAGTTGTGGGAGAATGTAACTCCTTAAGACATCCATGACAGTCTCATTCTGCTAAAAGCAAAGCATTTGATATATTCCTGATGAGCCTCCCTGAAAACGCTCCTCAGGAGGTAAGAGAAGTGGGAAGAATTATTCTGAACTAAAAATCACAGAATTGTGGAGGTCAGCTAGTCAGTCCATCCCTACCTGAACATATAATTATAAATTATATAAGCAAATGTGGACTAAAATGTAAATTTCAAAAGATAAGCTAAAGATGAAACACCACCTCCTAAAGTTAACAGGGAGCTCCCAAGTTTGGAGGGCAGCAAGTTGTTCAGGTCTGCTTTTCAGCAGCCCTGCAGAGGATGAGTTAAGTAGAGCTAAGCCTGCTGCATTAAATATTTCAAGGGAGAGTGAAGAGTGAAGGATGGAGCTGAGGTGCACCTGGGGGGACTGGTACAATCACAATAAAAGCTTGCATTACACAGGCCTATATGGTCTACAAAGAACTCAGTGTATTCCTACAGTGGATCCTCATCTCAGCCCTGTGAAGTGACTGCTATTCTTGTGACCCACATTCTACAGACGAAGAAAAGGATTACACTGCCAGGAAGAGCTGAAGCTGGATCTGAACTCAGGTCTCCCCAACTCTAGGCCCAACAATCTGAACTAGCTGCCTAGGTGACAGCAATGGCCTTGACAGAGACAAGAGAGCTCAGAGGAGACGTAGGACAAAAGATGATACAATGAGCTCCACTGACTGCCCCTTGTGCACAAAAATGAAAAGGGCAGCAGGGCTCCATCGCATATGGTGCTTGTAAGTCCCAATGTATTTTCTTGCTTGTTCCTGTTTGCACTGTTGCTTTACCTGAGGACATGACGGCCACTAGAGCTCGTTTGCATTCAGCTTAAGGTGCAATCATTTCCACTCCAGTGCTTCATTTGAACTCAGCTATCCTTCTCTAGTTTTGTATATAAGTTTACACCATTCACATCCCCAGTTATGATTATGTTTGTCATGCTCTGTCAAAAGCCCATTCTATTTTTTTCTTAATAAAAACCCCCAGCATTAGATGCCTGGGAATCTATGCGATGTAGAACAATGTCTACCAAGTATCTTCCTTTTCCTACCTCTCCCTTTTCAGCCCTTGGCATTGTGCTTCCCCTCCCCCTAACCTACTGCCCTTTAGAATCTTAATTCATACAAATGCAAAGGCTGTTCATGATCAAGATCATTATAATAACATGAACACTGCTGAAATGGAAATTACAGAACCCAGGTGGGGGAGAAGTGAGTATGTCATCTTAGAGTTGGAGTCTGTTCACTTAAATTTGATGTGTGAGTTTTCTGATGTGTAAGGGAAATAAGATTAATGACTCATAAATTAGGCAACTGAAAATAAATTGTAAAACAGTAAATGGTAACATTCAATTGCACAATGAGAGCAAGACAATCACAGTTCATGTGAAAAAGGCCTGGGAGCTCTAGTGGACTGGCAAGCTCAGTGAGTCAAGGGTGTGACCCAGTAGGCTCCCCTCCCCAACCCCCACCACCAAATGAAATCTCTGGCTCCTTGATACAGGCACAGCACAAGGCCCACAGGAGTTGACAGTACTGAAATACTGGGTCCCAGTCAGACCACTTTTGGAGTATTACATTCAATCCTGGGCAGCATAAGTTGGGGTGGCTAGGTGGTGCAGTGAATACAACACCAGCCCTGGAATCAGGAGTACCTGAGTTGAAATCAGACCTCAGACACTTAACACGTATTAGCCGTGTGACCTTGGGCAAGTCAACCCCAATTGCCCTGCCTTTCCCCCCTCCAAAAAAAAAAAAAAGAATTAGACTTATTCTACTTGATCCCATAAGGCAGTAATAGGTAGAAATTAGGGGGCAACTAGGTGGTACAGTAGATAGAACACTGTGCCTGAAGTCAGGAAGACCTGAGTTCACATTTGCCTCAGACATGTATTAGTTGTATGACCCTGGGCAAATCATCTAACCTGTTTGCCTCAATTTCCTCAACTGTAAAATGGAGATTAAAACAGCACCTAACTTGCAGGGTTGTAAATAACTGTAAAGCACAGTGCCTGTAAAGCACACACTAGGCACTACATAAAAGCCTATTCCCTTCCCTACAGAGAAACTGGAGAGAGGCGGATTTTGATAAAATGTAAAGAAAAAATTCCTTAGAGCTGTCTAAAAGTGGGAATAGGCTGCCTTTTGAAGTCAAGTGTTCCCAACTTGGCAAGCCTTCAAAACAGAGGCTGGAGCATAACCTGGAGATGTGCTGTGAAAGAAATTCTGGTTAGGTAAAAACTAGACTAGGTGACCTTGGAGGTCCCTTGCAATTTTTAAAATTCTATGAGATACACTTCATCAGGGAAGAGAAAGAGGCAATATATATTCACGGCATACAGTGCAGGTCAGGACATTGTACTCAAGCAGCTCTAGGGAAAGCCTCACCTTATTTTCTCTAGCAGTAATGCCCAGGTACTTACTTAATGCAAGTATTAGGCTAATTAAGCTTCTCCAATGTCAAAATGATTGTCATGGTGATTTAATAGGAACTGAACTTAGCCAAAGCATTTTATCTGCTTCTAGACATAAGTTTTGGGGGCATTCCAATTCCTCCTCCCTCCAGCCTACTTCCCTGTCCATTAAAAAGCCATAAATGGAGAAGAATTCTATAACTACTCATTTTATGAAAAGCTTCAAAGACAAAGCTTCAAAGCTAAAAGCCCTAAAAACAAACAAACAAACCCAACAACTCTATGGGAAGAACAGGAGGGAGCCAGTAGGAAAAGAGAATAAAAGTCAGAAAGACATTTCTCCAGAAATTTAAAAATCTCATTTTGTGAGAGGATGGGGCCAGATTTCTCACTGCAAGGAGCTTAGTTGTAAAGCTCTTGCCATTTGACCACAGTGGTTTCAATCCACTTGTCTTTGAAAATATAAGTCTACTCAAACTTCATCTAAGTTGGAATCTGTAGTTAAGCTACTTGAATTAAGAAAATTAGTATGTAGGCAAGAATAACTTAAGTTACTGAATTAATAATTCAAGTGGTACTAAAGAATACAGAAGAGAAGAGAGATTTTCTTTCCTTTTAAGGAAGGAAACCTTAGGAAGCAAAAGGCAGACTGTTTACTCTCCCTGGGGTAGGGCAGGGGGAGGTAAAGAAACTGATCAGGTGGCTTAGGATTGTAGCCCTACTCCAAAATGCTGAAACAGAAGAGTCGATGATCTTTTCACATTTTGAACTATAATGTAATTCTACCATTCAATGTAAGGAAGACTATTCTGGAGCTGGTTTCTATACCTCAAAGGAATGTTTTTTTAATGACCACTGAGCATTTCGGCCATTACTTTCTATCATACCTTTCATCCAAGAAGCTCATAATGTTTAAGCACACTAATTATCTTTGTAAAATATTCAGTCAGCAACAGCTTGTTTCACAGTTGGGGGAACTGAGGCAAAGAGAGACTAAGACTCATTCATCATCAAACGTGAGTCACCAACTGCAAATTCAATCTCCAGTTCTAAGGACACTCCCTTCCTCTTCCTGAGTTCTTGATCAATTCTGGTGAGAAGCCCAAAGAACTCTAGGGCTGGAGACAGAGCTCCTTATCACACCTGGACACATGCTGTAATTCATCACACAACACTACATATCCAAATGTGAGCTAAAATTAAATAATACTCTTGTACGTGGCATTCTTCCAATTGCCTGGCTTAGAAACTGTTCCCTGAAACACTGTTTTTACTTCAGTGAACTCATCATTCTCTTTAGAGCAAAGTTTGAGAGTCAAAAGGTTTGTTGCAATGAACAGAAAGCAGTGAACGTAAACATGGGAACTACTCCACAAAGAAAAAACTAAAATGTGCTTCAAGAAATTTCATGCTAGTTCAGAAATCAATATACCATGCAATTCATCATTCAGGATCAGATTACGAACATTTTTTTCAATACTGAAAACAATTTTCTGGGTAAATTTGCAGATCTCTGAAGCAGCCTCTCCTTGGCTCCTTTATACACAAAGCGAAAAGGTAACTAAAGTGATGTTGGATGTTAGTTTTTCATCTTTCCATTCACTTCTTCAACCACTAAAAGGAACTATGAATAAATAGCAAAATAACCAAAAGGACAGCCTAGGGACTCCGTAAGTCTCTGAATGATCCAGAGCTGTCAATAAGTGGTCAGAGGGGTCAGTAATAAGATACAGCAAAAAGTCACCTCTTTTTTTTTTTTTAAATCAACTTGTAGAACTATATCTCACACCACCTAGTATCTTACCAATAGGGGAAAAAAATAGAAGTCTGAAATACTACACAGTGCTGCATCACTTTGAATTTCTTTTATGCCTTGGGTTTCTGAACAATGCTGATTTTCTAGATGATCCAACTACCCCATTTCTCTCTGAGACAAAGGTAAAAGGTACTAAAGACAGAGTGTTTTGGTGAAGGGAGAAACTAGATCCTACTGGTTAATAATTAGGTAGTATAAACCTGTAAATATCTAAAGAATTCTAGATCTATTTTATCTCTTAAAACTGCTAGTAAGAGATTTTTGTGGCTCAGAAGAGAAGCTTGTTAAGCATTTTCATTACCTGCTTGATACTCCAGAATGAGGTGGAACTCATCTACTTCTTGCATTGATTCCGGGGGAACAACTATATTGTCATCAAGAAGTTGATGCAGCTTGGGGCCAACTGGACCACAAAGAAGAACCTGGAGAGAACCAAAATGAAGTCTATCAAGATGTTCTTTTCCCAATAAATTTAAGTTCTGACTGCTAAAGCACACACAATTCAATTCCTCTATTAAAACATCATATCACAATTTAATCTGCATTAGGAAGGCTGTGGTTTGGAGGGGAAACTAAGGACAGGGAATGTTATCATTAGAAGAGCTGACTCTCCTAGACTGTTCTAAGGAAAGGGGTGCCAAAAGTTACAGACACCAAGGGCAGGTGGTAAATCAAGGGACTGGAAACACAGATGGGAAGTCACAGACTCCACAGATATAGGTTTGGTGTTAAAGTAAGAGCTCCATTGTACCCCCAAACCCTGCTCTTACTCTCTTCATTTTCCTAGGCCACTAAAGATGCGTAGGTAAAGCAGAGAACACTAAATCATACTACAGTTCTGAATTTCACCAGGCACACCAGCTCAAAGGCACTAAAGGAAAACAGATCTGTTTGAATTTTAGACAAGTAGAGAAAAGATGCCTTGGCAGCATAGTATAATTAATGACTGGTTGGTCTAGCTTATATAATTCAAGTAGGTTTTTTTTTTTTTTACACATATGTACTAATCTTCAAAGTAAGGGAATTATCTACATGTCAATGCAGAAAATCTAAAATCTGCTCTAACCTATGCCTCCCCTTGCCTTTTTTATTGTAAACCACCTCACACTCACAACTGCCAATGTACCTCAGTTCTGATAAGCTGCTCCCTCTGCTACTCCAGTCCTGGGCCTCTCTCAAGCAAATAGAGTGGAATTCTTTGGTGGCTGTGCAACACAGACAAATGTCCGTTAGAATGAGCAATGACTGAACAAGGACTGTGTCCAAAAGGTGATGAACAAATAAGTATCATGTTACCTCCTTCTAAACTGCTTCAAAATAAGGTTAGAACCTGCCATATGGCTCACCAATTCTTTTAATCAATAAGTGCTATATAGCATTTTCATAATACTGTATGCTAAGAAATAAAAGTTAGGCTTCATAGGATTAAAATATGCTTTTCTTTCTTCCCTCCTTTCATTTTACCCATGTATCAACACTGAAGACATCACTGACCCCATCTAGGCATCACTCTATAGCTTGGCCCTATTCACTGACTGAACTGTAGTCCCTGCACTGATTTCTATGCCATCAATTCTCTGGCAATCTGGTTTTGTTTTTGATCACAAGGAATCACAAGTTACCTACTCTTACAGAATGATATAGCTATTTGTTCTCAGTCTCTGAAATTTGCAGAATTACAGTTTCCAAGTTAGAAGGGAGGTCCAACCCAAACCTCTACAACATTTGTGACAAATGGTCATTGAGACTCTGGTAGATGACCTGCAGTGCCAGGGAACCCACAACCCACCAAAATAGCCTCTTTCATTTCTGAATAGCTCTGATTGTTATGAAGCTTTCAGTTACAATGAGTTGAAATCTGAAACTGATAAACATTGTTCCTAAGTCTGCTTTCTTAGATCAAGCATGATAGATCTAATTCTTCTTCTACAACAATCCTTCAGTCACTTGAAGACAGTAGTCACATTCCTCCATATTTTTTCTTCTCCAGGACAAACTCTTCCATTCTTTCAAAAGATCTGCATATGGTGTGGCCTCCAGGGCTTTTGCCATCCTAATGTTCTTCTTCCTGATATCCTGTCCTTCCTAACATGTGGCATCCTGGACTGAACATAGTATCTGAGATGTCATCTCATGAAGGCAAAGTCCAGTGGGACTGTCACCCAGCTTAGCCTGGATACAATATTTCTGGTAATGAAACCTAAGATCACACAATCTTTTTGATCATCATGTCACAACAGCTACTCACACTGATCTTGAACTCCACTAGACCGCCCAGATCTTTTCTAATAGGTCTAACCTGTTTCATACTCTCATGAAGTTGATTCCTGACTACTTTTGCAGGCCTTTCCACTTATCTTTATTAAATTTGGTTTTATTGAAGGTGGACCATTCTGACTACTGATCACATGTTAGCTAGATTCCCAATTTTTTCTCATCTATAAATGGGATAAACATATCCTGTGTGCCTTTGTCCAAATCAGGGATGAGTCTTTAGAAGAGAAGAGCAGTACTCCATTAGATACTTCAAACCAAGGTGATATGGATCCATTAATAATGATTCTTTGAACTTGGTCATTCAACCAGTTCACAATCAACCACACTGTATTATCACTTACTCGTATCTCTCCATATTGTAAACAAAAACATTGTAAAACACAAATGCTTCTAAAAAAATATCATTGGGTGGTTTTTTTTTTTTTGCAATTATGTAAAACATTTCCATATTAGTCATTTTGTACAAGACTTGAATGAAAGAAAATGAAAAATAGCATGCTTCAGTCTGTATTCAAATAATACCAGTTCCTTCTCTGCATGGGGATAGTATGTTTCATCATTAGTTTTTTGGGATTGTCTTGGATCATTGCACTGCTGAGAAAAGCTAAGTCATTCATAGTTCTTCATCAAGTAATACTGCTATTATTGTGTACAACATTCTCCTGGTTCTGTTCACTTTAGTATGCATCAGTTCATCTAAGTCTTTCCAGGTTTTTCTGAAACTATCTGACCTGTCATTTCTTAAAGCACAGTAATATTCCATTACACTCATGTACCACAGCTTGTTCGGTCATTCCCCAATTGATGGGCATCCCGTTCCCATTCTTAGTCACTACAAAAAGAGTTATTACTATTTAATAAATATCAAATGCTTTTTTGAAATTAAGATATATAATGCTGACAAACATTCTCCTGATCTAGGCTAACAACCCTGGCCTAACCGGTCCTTGATGATGCTACCCTAGATCTCCGTGAATACCACTACCCTCCCTAAATATCCACAAATGATTCCATTAATAAATACATTCTAAAATTTTTCTATGAATCAAAAGTAAAGCTCGCTAAAGATTAAAGACTACCTTCCTTTGCCAGTTTTTGAAAATTGGGACACGCTAGTACCACAGCAACTCTATCACTTTCCTCATCTTTTCAACTATATAAGAGCATTCTATGATGACAACCATCAGTTTAACCATCGATCTCGGCCTCAGGACGTGAGCTCCGTAAGCATGTTTACCACTGCGCCTCCTCACTAATCTTCAGCTCCAACTCACCGTTGAAGCAAAGATGCATCAGTTCCGGTCCACAGATTATTCCTCTTGACAGACTCTTAATTATCCTTGTCCGATCTACTCCAAACAATAATCCTCTTCACTCTTGAATCTTTCTCTTGCCCCAACACGGTTTTTTAAAAAAAGAAAAATGAAATAATAGTTCTTTCTTGCCTCAGCTCATTCTGAACGTTACTGACACTGCTTATGGAGGGCTAGGTGACTTTATAAGTTCAGCTTCAGTTACCTGCCCTTGAATCTATCACTCATACCCTTTTTTTTTTAAACCTTAGCTAGGTGAAGATTCTCTCTATTATATAAGATTCTCTATATATCTATATCTATATGATATATATATATTATATAAGATCTCTATATATAAGATTCTCACAGTTTCTCTGGAAAATTCCTCCTTTTTCTTTTCTGTATTTGTATATTAAGAATATCAGATTTCAGTGTTCCTTTCCTTATAAGTGTACAATCTTAACAGAATTTTAGCAAAGGAGAGCTTACCTACAATTTCTCTGAACTGTTTGAAATTCATTCTCAGAACCAGGGTGGGTGAAAAGTTATGCCTAAATTTCCTCTTTTTCTACTGCGAACTCTTCAGATGGAGAATCACTTCTTCCCAAGGTTCTCATTATATTTAGTTCAGCAATCAGTTACTTCTTATTGCTAAGAAGCAGATCTAAAATAGCAATTCCTTCTACCTTTTGAAAATGAAATTATCACTGTTGTAGTTCAATTGTGTCCAACTCTGCGACCCCATTTGAGGTTTTCTTGGCAAAGATACCGGAGTTGTTTGCCCTTTCCTTCTCCAGCTCCTTTTATAGAGGAGGAATTGAGGCAAACAGGGTTAAGTGACTTGCCCAGGGTCACATAGCTAGTAAGTGTCTGAGACTGGATTTGAACTCAAGAAGAGGTGTCTTCTTGACCCTAGATCCAGTGCTCTATCCACTATGTGATCTAGCTACGCAAAATCATCATTAAGGAAAACCAAGAATTTATCAGGTGCTCTGGATAGATATCTAGATAGCTGAAGTGTCCCAAAAGCCTCCATGCCACATAAATGCTTCCTGAGCTCCCTTCCTTATCTATATCCTTCTTTTTGCCAATATATAAATGTCTTGATCAGCAGATTACCAGTCCCCTCCTTCCCTACTGCTTGTTTCTTTTTCTTCTAACTAGTACTAATTAACTGTTCTGTTGAAATAACCCATGAATTCATATCATTATTCTCTCAAGTGCTAGATCATGCTTATTACTCAAAGAAAGCTGTCATATTTATTCCCTACAAAAAGGGCCTCCCACATGTACTAGAACTATGAAGCTTCAGTAGTCCTTCCTTTCTTCACTGTCACATTATTTCACCCTTCAATGTCTTGACATGGATTCAGGTTCCCCATTTTGAGACCTTTTGTCCCCTTCATCTCTCTCTGTTAATCAGTCCACCCACTTTCAGAGGCATCACAGCAAGCTAAATGCAACATTCTGAGTATCTTTTCAGCACTCTAAAATCCCACAAAATTGATACCAGGCTCAGGGCATTTCTGAAGGATGTTCCTTCAAAAGTAGCTTTGGGCACACAGAGAAGGAGGGAGAGGACCCCTTTCAAATTCAAAGTTGACTCTTGAGAAAGTAACTTCAGTGATTTAACTCTTTTTTGATCCAGAACCTTCCAAGATGCCCAAGCTCAGAAGGTCAGCTGGACAGCTTTCTCATGATCCTTGAGCCTGAGAGTAACTTCATGAGTCTGAGTCTTCACCTGAAAAGCTGCCAACCAAATCCAAGGCGTGTGTATGTAAAGGGGTGGTCTTGAGTTACCTATTGCATACGGCTTCACATCTGTGCCATTCTCCTGCTTCTGTAAGTTCAGGGATATTCTTGGTGCTCTATGGATCTAGTCCATCAGCTTTTATTCACTACTTACTGACAGAGAGTATCTCCTAAGTATATAAGATTTCCACTTAACTCCCCAAAGGCATAAGTGGAAAGGGAAAAAAATGACCACCTTATAAGGCTGATGGCTCTAAATGCCATTTTCTTTAACCAGATTCATTTTTTTGCTATTACAGTTGTGCTCCCTAAAACTAAACACATCTAAGACTGAGCATGTAATTTCTCACCCATGTCACCTTGGAATCAGGCACCTTGATTAATCAGTCTTTCTTTGTTCTTCACTTATGGTCCAATTCCACATTTTGTCAATCTGATCCTGCTTCCCAAACCTACTGCCTTAATTCAAGTTTTAATTATTTTACAGCTGAATTCTAGGTAAAAGTTATCTGTCGGTCTCCTCTAGTCTTCTTGAATTATGATAGCTCTCCTCTGGCTTTTCTGGCTTTGCACAACAGCCTAACAAACCTACAACAAAAAGGAAGGTGGAAAGGGTCCCATCCCAAGTCCTCGGTAGTAGGGATGGAGGGGTATAGTCACTGTGCTCAAGGCAAGAATAATCTTCCTCTGATGGCCTTATTTTGAACTCTGTACTAGTTTCTAAATTCCTCAAGTCAAAAAGACTTCAAGAAATTTCACCAAACGGATCATCCTACACTCATTTGACTCTAATTGCCCCTTTCCTGACAAACATACTTGCTTAAAACCTTCATACTGACTGCCAACTCCTGGTCACTGAAGATTCTATATCCCTGTTCCACATCCTCCCATTCAGAAAGTATGTGTTAAGCAGAAAGGAAAGCTATGGGAGTATGAAACTATTTGCAATACTTAATCACAAAATTATGGAAACACTTGTGAACAATATTAAAATTTTCATAGGGGAATTTAACTTACCTTCAAATCTGAATTTGCTGCAAGCTTCTGCCCAATTAAAGCGGCATTTCCTCCAACATAGTGCTGCAAAATAATTCATCTCTATTTGTTAAACTGTTTTATGTTACTAATTTTTACCAACTTTCCCTTTTAAAAGGCGTCAGTAAATTGCAGGGAGGAGGTACTGGGGAGGGAGCCAACCAGACCTTCCTGAGTTAGACCCTTTCCTAGAAAAGCAGCTCTGAGCTTTTCTATTGCACCACCCAGGCTGATCCATGAAGTGTCTTGATCACAGAATTAAGCAAGTTGCCCCAAATCACTGGACTAGGATAAACCCTGTACTACATGGATTTTTCCCTCACAGCCTTGAAAACTAGCATTATCCAGGTTCTTTGGCAACATCCTTGATGGTACCCTTTGCTGCCCCTTTCTAGTCCCACTTTAGAAGCATTAGGCCAGACCACAGTGAAAAGGAGGCTGGTGGGCTTCCCTAGTGCAGAGGTCTTAGTGTCAGCTCTATATGGAGTCTGAGGGGCTGCCGTAGCTTGTCCACAGTAAGAAGGTTCAGTTCTCTGTCCTGAAAACTTTATGTTTCTATGCAGCCCTCACTTCTCTGGGGTCTCCAGGAAACCATGGGCCTTCCTCTCTGGGTCTTTCCTTAAACATGCCAAATAACAGAACCTACTGTTTTCAGTATGGACATGTCCAACTTATTTATGAAGCTCTTACAGTCCCAGGATCAGACCCTTAACAGGGAAATTATATACTTGACAAATGTGCGGAGGCAAAAAAACTGGGTTCAGATCCCACTCTGATGCTTATTAGCTGTCTGATCTTAGGTAACCATTTAACTCCTCTAGATTTCAGTTTCCTCGCCTATAAAATGAAGAGATTGGAAAAGAAAGCCTCTGAGGTGCCTTTCAGCTCTAGATCTATGATCTTGTGAGGATGGACTGGAGAGAATGAGAGCAGAAAGACAAATTAGGAATGCACTGCACATTTCAGGTATAAAGTTAAAGGGCCTGAACTAGAGCAATGGCTGTGAGTGGGGAGTGGGGAAAGATGTGAGGAATCGAGTCTGCAGAACTGAAAAGATGTAACAATCAGTGGGATGTGAGATGAGAAGGAAGGTGAGGATGTGAGTGGAAAGATGGTGTTGCCTTCAGAAGAAGGTAGAATAGTACAGAGAAGCAGTCTGGGGGCAAAATAATGAGCTCTATTTTGGATATGTTGAGTTTAAGATGTCTATGGGAAATCCAGGTGGAAATCCATCAAGAAGCTGATGAGGGGGACGAGGGGTGATCATGGCATCTACGCTGGTGAAGTAGTACTGGGACGTCCCCGATGGTACAAAATGCCACCGCAAGGCTTATGTCACCACCAAGATGGGTGCAGCTATTGGCTTGGTGGCATCAGCCTACAACCTTGTGTTTGTCCCACCTGAATCAACTGCTGAAGGAATTTTAAGGGCTGGGAAAATGACGTTCTCCGTGGCTGCTGTAGGTGCCATATTTGGGATCACTTCCTGTGTCAGTGCTCAAATTCGTGAAAAACCAGATGACCCCCTGAACTACTTCTTTGGAGGCTGTGCTGCCGGCCTGACCCTTGGAGCCCGAATGCACAGCTACACAACCGGGGCAGCAGCGTGTATGTACATGGGCACTGCCGCAGCCCTTTTGAAGTTGGTCAAACTAGAAGGTTAGAAGCTGGTCAGCGGGCCCCGAACCTAAGCCAACAATACCTTTGTCAGGCGTTTTGTAAAAAAAGATTGATATATCATAACCCTGCTCAGCGTTTACCCAGACAGTTTCCTCGTTCTCCCCTGATGTTAAATTAAGCTTGGAACAACTTGAAAGAAAAAAAAAAAGAAGCTGATGAGGTAGGCCAGATGAGAAATCTAACCAGTGAGATTATCCAGGAAGGCCTCATGAAAAGGTTGGTATTTGAGTTGGGCCTTCAAAGGAAGGACTTTGACAAATAGAAGGAAGGAGGTTGAGCCAACTGCAAACATAGGGGGTCAGTGTGAACAAAGGTTTGGAAAAGGGAAAGGAATGAAGAATGAAGGATAGTAAAGAGTCCATGTTGGTTTCAACACAGTCAAATATGGCTCATTTATGAAGGAGACGACTATAAAAAGAGGTCAGAAAAGTTGGCTGAATTGCAATGATGGAGAAGCTTTAATGCTAGGGTAAGTACATTTCATTTGGTAGACAGTGGGAAGGAAGCTATAGCATCAGGAGATAATGCTGTTGTTTAATTGTAAACTAGATGAGTATTTGTCAGGGTTATTGTAAAGGGCAGTTTTTCTGGCTGAGGACAGGTTGGAATAAATTATCTCTACTGTCACACCTAATTCTTGGTACTCTCTAAGCCTAGAGCTATGGAAGAAAATGACAGCAGCAGTAGTGAGGATGAATTGAAGAAGATACTGGAACCAGAGGTACCAGTTAGGAAGCATTATAAAAGTCTAGGCAAGAAATGAGGCTTGAAGTAAGGTAGTGGCTATGGAAATGAAAGAGTAAATAGAAATACAGTATTATAGATTTAACAAGTGTTTTGACATTGGAGGGTGAATGAATAATCAAAGATGTCTTCAAGGTTTTAAGTATGGGCAACTGAAAGAATGTTGATATACTATATATCAACAGAAGTACAGAAGTTAGGGAGAACAAATTTAATGGTAGGGGGAACATGTGATTTCACTTTTGGATGATCCATATCAAGTTTAACATCTGCAAGACATTAAGGTGGAAGCAATCTAGCAGAGGCCTGGAACTGAGGAGAGCTTGAGAACAGATCAGGTTTGGGAGTTATCTGTAGAGAGGTAACAACAGAGGTCTATCATTTAGCTTTCTATTTTCCAAGTTGACCAAGTCCACATCCTCCAAATTATTTCCTCACAGTGAAATGAATTTAAAGCTCCTTGGGGGTAGGGATTGTTATGTTTTTGTTTTTTTATCTCTAGTACCTAGAACAATGTTGTACATTGACTAAATACTTTTAAGTACTTGCTGCAAAGAACTGAAGGGGTACTTAAAAAAAATTATTCTAAATGTAATAATAGGAAGCATATATGGAGCACCTATATAATATGTATGTAATAATGTAGGAATGTAATAATATATAGTAGGAAGCATATATGGAGCTAGGCACTGTGCTAAGCATTTTACAAAAATTATCTCATTTAATTCTAATAACCATCAACAAATAATCAAATATTCATAGGTGATAAAGAATAAAATCTTACATAAAACCCTTATTCATTTCACTCACCCTCTGCCTTACTCCTTTTTACCAAGTTTCAATCAGATATGGAGTAATCAGGAAAAAAAACAAAACCATCTTTTTTTTTTAAGCAATCGGGGTTAAGTAACTTGCTCAAGGTTACACGGCCAGTTATTTCTGGGTGTGGTGCTAAGTATCTGAGCCCGGATCTGATCCCCAGGTCATCCTGACACTGGAGCCCATGCTCTTACTTGCTGAGCCACCTGGCCGCCCCAAAACCATCTTTTCAAGGTGGAATTCTTCCCCTTTTTTGTCACAGCCCCTTTTGCCAGGCAGCCTGGTGAAACTTGTGGACCCCACCTCAGAATAATGTTTTAAAACATATAAAACACACAGGATTACAAAGGAAAGCAATTATACCAGTATATAGATAGTTATATATAGTTATAGATATACAACTGATACATAGTTCACAGACTGTAAGTTAAGATCCTCTGTCATAGAGGATCTTAAAAATCACAAAAATTAGCAGTGGATGATACAGATTCAAAATGGGAGCAAGGATTTCCTAACCCATGTACCTATTTAAAAATTTTGATTTAGAAGGGGACCAAAGAAAGCACCTAGTCACACACCTTCACTGAAGCCCAGAAAAATCAAGTGCTTTGTCTTGGGTCACACAGCAAGTTAGTTGAGGGAAGGGGAACTAGAACTCTAGACACTTTACTATTTCCCTACTACTCCCACAATTTACTAAGTGTACAACCCTCCATTTGACATGACTAGCTTTTGAAATGACAGTAACTATGGGAGGATATAAAAAAGGGGGAAGGGGAGAACAGGGGGAAATCATATAATTAAAAAATGTGAAGTCAAAATGATAAAGTGAGCAGCAGTATGGTGTCAGCATTAGCCATCAGGAAACCAGAAATTAGACTAAAGGATCTCTAAGTTAATTTCCAGATCTCACGTTTTATAATTTAATAAGGAGCTTGCCCTAGCTTCAGAGAAAATCTGACATAAACAATTTTTTTTTCCAACAGAAAGTAAGATGACTTTCACAAGAAGCAAATTCCCAAGATGCCAGGACAGTAACATACCCTTCTTTTATGAAAAGAAATATACATTGCTTCTGAAAGCACCAAACAAATGACAAACTTCTACCTACCCAACCCTAATCACACCAAGAGGCTCTTGTCCAAAGATTTCACAAGGGTGAAAACCCCTTGAAAAACAAGAAAATAAAAGATTATGGGATCTAGAGCTGGAAAGGTCTAGAGATGATTGGACCTCTTTAATTTTTCATGTAGAAACTGAGGCCAAAGGAGGTGATGTGAGTCACAGATGTTCACAAGACCAGGAGTGGCAGATTGTAGCCTAGTGCCACGTGGCATGACTCTATCCCTAAATACGCAGTTCTCACGCCTCTCCTTCCAGTTTCTGGGAGGGCCATACAACTACAGTGTCACAAGGTGCAGAGCATACACCTTAAGAGCGGTCTTATTCCTGAAGGAGAAGGCTCCACGGAGTCAACTTTATATAAAAAGAGACTTCTATAAGCTGTTGTCAGTTACAATAAAACAAGGTCAGAAGGGGTTAGAAACCAAGTTTTGGTATCTTATGTACCTGGTGGAATTGAGCCATAGTCTATCAATATATATCTTTAAAACAGAAATCTAATGAGTGACAGATAATGAAGCTGAATCAGGAAAGTCAATGGAAAGAGAACAATGGGATTTATAGGAGATACAGGCATACTTCTTCAAACGGAATTCCTTACAAGTGTATCAAGTATTACAAATAAGTCCTGAGATCAAGAGACATGAGGCATCTTTCTAGCAACTACTTAGCTGGAAGGGACCATTCACTCAAACAACCCAAAGAAGGCACAGACCTGGGCTCCTGGGAGGGCGGATGCGATCTGGGAGATGTTGTGAAAAGCTTCCTCATCACTGAAGAAGCGCTCAGCAGCTGCTCCCTTGACCATGAAATGAATGAAGGCTTCTTTCAGATCTTCCCTTGAATGTAAGACACTATGATCTTCCCCATTACCAGGACTGAGGCCAAGTGCTTGTAAGAGTTTCACTCCTGAAAGGACTACATCCACACAGGCATTGACTCTGAGAAAAGGAAGAAAAAGATGTTGCAAAAAGAACTGTAATACCTATTATTTGAAAGTTTTACAAAAGGGAAGCATTTTAAAAGTCTCTTTCTTATATTTAGAAGATCTGAAAAGGATCAGACCTTTAGATTTTACAGTACATATATAGCCATCTATTTGTAACTGGGCAGATAATACTATCCCTCAGCATTCACTCTATGTCTCCAAAATCATAAATCTCCTTGCTGCCCTGGAAAACTTATAGTTTTGACCTCCCTCCAGTCATACCTCCCAGGCCGCTTTTTAGGAAAGCACCATGATGCACCTCACTCCCAACTCTCCTGTTATCTCCTTTCTGGGCGGAGAAGACTCCTTTTCCCCGGGGGACCCTTTCTGCCCTCTATCCCTCTCCCCTTTGAATTCTGAAACCAGTGGATGGAATGTATCAATCAACTACCCAAAGACCCCATGCACCATTACGACAACTTTCCTAAAGAGTCCCCTCCCTGGCCAATACTCCCCTTGCTGTCCTGTCTCCGTCATCAGAATGTAAGCTCCTTGAGACAGGGACTGTCTTTGTTTTTGTAGCTGAATCTCTGACCCTTGACATACACTTTTTCATTCATCCAAATCCCCTCAATTTGGGACAAGTTTCACACGAAAACAGGCTGTCAGCAGAAATGAACTAACACCTCATACATTCATTCCAAACTGCCTGAGAGACCCTACTACACACAAGGCAATGTGCTAGCCCACTATGGGTAATATAAGGATAACAAGGTCAGAGATTTAAAGCTGGGACAGACTGTAGAAAAATCCTCTAGTACAATCCCTTCATTTTTCCAGTTATGGAAGAAGCAGCCCAGAGAAGAGGAAATAACTTGTCTTGATCACACAAACAGCTGATCCACAATTCACACCCAGGTACTCTGATTTCAGACTGTTCTCTTTCCATTATGCCAATAGCCGAATGAGAGCTGCTGAATTTTGCTGAACACCAAAACCAAATATTTAAGATCTTCATAAACATACTATGGTTAGAAACCCACAAACTCCTAGTTGCACAGAGTCTGTCCAATTTCAGTTTCTATAGACCTTCTACTCCCTTTTCAAGGCTACTTTTTCAAGAACAAAGATTTAATTATGACATCTGCCAAAGCGTCCCCTCAGAGCTCACTGCCCTCCACCCCAAGGTTGGTAATGCATCTTCTCTAATGTAGTTACAATGCACCTCCCCAACAGGAATCTGAAAATGGCTAGGAAGCACTGAGGAGGCTAAACTCGTCTCAACTCAGACAACTTAGTAATAAGTATAACCGCACATCACAGGCTTTAATCAAGTTTTACAGCTTCAGACACTAAGAAAAGTGTAAACTTGCTAATAAAAAAGATACTGTAGCTATTTTGGTGCTTATGTCCCTCCCTACTTAAAACATTTCTTTTTCAGAGACTAACTGGACAATTCTTCCTTGCCCTGAGAATTAATACATATAAGCTTACTCATCCAATCTTATTTCTGACTACTCCCCACCACACAATTTCTCATTCCATCATGCTGGTATCCTTACTGTCTCACAAGGACGTCACAATAATTCCCGTCCCTATCTCTTCATCCCCTCCAACATACTCTTTGCCTACTAAAAATTTAACTATCCCCTTTAATGCTTAACACATTCTTTACTTTTATTTTAATGTAAAATTAAGGGCCTGTGTATAGTACACAATTCTGGGCAAAAGGCAAGACAAAGTTTCTATAAGGCAGTGTTTTTGTGCTGACAGAGCTTACAGTTTGGTACAGGGATAAGTAAATAACCATAATACAGAGTAATACTATGTTCAATACAGAAAATTACAACAAACATCATGGACAAAGTACTACACTCCTTGTTCCTGGGGAAACAATGACAAAACCTACCCTAAAGGATCAAATACAACTGCAACTAGATAAATTAATACAAAATAATTTTAGGTAGAGATATTTAGGACAGGTGTTCTTAAACCTGGGATCCATGAACTTGTTTTTAAAAAATATTTTTATAACAAGATTTAATCTTATGTATTCAAAAACATGGTTCTGAGCAGTCTACAGGCTTCATCAGAGTACCAAAGGGGTCCATGACACACACACACACAAAATGGCTAAGAATCCCTGACAGGGGAATCAGCAAAGATTTCTTTTAGAAGGTTCCATCACCTACCTTTGTTCTCTGAATTTTCCCAAATGCCTTTTCTTTTATCTTTTTCCTCCCTCCCTCACCCTGCTCCTTCCTTGAAGTATTCTTAAGTGTTCTCACTTAAAGGTTCTCAAATTGCTTCACTTACGGTAACCTAGTCTGCAGACTACAAACTCCTTGAGGATAAACACCACGACTTATATTAATACTCAGTTCTCCTGAGCAGCAAATACAGAGCTGAGTACAATAGCGTCTACTTAAAAAAAAAAAAACAAAAAAAAAACACCACCACTGTAGAGCAGGGTATCACACACACACAATCTTTGTATTTGTGTGTAGGACAAATCATCATACACCATAAATCCTTAATAAGTGTTTGCTGACCAATTAAAATCTTGGGCTCACTGATTTGGCTCTCTCCATCTCACCAAGAACAGGGATGAAATGACAGAAAGATTCACATATACTTCTCACAAACATCTCACCTCTCAATCGATTTTTGGCAATTTATTTTCCAAACACAACTCTCTACCAACCCAATTCCTTTTCTTGGTATTCATTCTACTCGGCTTCTGGAGCATTTGATACTTGAGTACTTCTCTCACAGACACAAACTCTGGTGACTTGAAATCTCTCCCTCCAAAATTACCAATCCTCTCTTAATTGCTAAATCTAAGGGACTCTTCTCAATCCTGATCTTTCTTTGATGACTTTGCAGCCTTTGAAACACCTGCTCAGCTCCTTTCAGATGCTCTCCCTTCTAGGTTTTTCTGACATTATTCTCTCCTGGTTCTCCTATCTGTCCTATCTCTTTGTCCTTGGTCTCCATGCATGCCCATTAATTGTGAGTGTCCTCCAAGGCTGTCATGAGTCCTCTTCTCCTTTCACTGTATATAATCTCACTAGATCTCATCATCTCCCATGGGTCCAATTATCATCTCTATGCAGATGATCCCTGATCTGTGAAGGGCACCACAATCCTTCCAGTCACCCAGGCTCACAACTTCAGTGTCACCCTTGATTCAACGCTCACTCATATCAAATATACAAGCTGTTGCTAAATCTTGTAGTTTATAGCTTTACATCTCTCATAGAGATCCCCTTTGTTCCACTCATTTTAATTCAATTCAAGAAATATTAAGTGCCTACGACATGCCAAGCACTCTGCTAACTACTGTAAGGAAGACAGTCTTTGTTCTCAAGGAGCTTACTCTCTAAAGTGTATAGCTACACAACTCCAGTTCAGGCCCTCATTATCTCCTGCCCTTTCAGAAGACTTCTGGTTGGCCTCCCTGGCTCTAAGTCTCTCCTCAAGCCAACCCAGATAACGATGGAATTTCCATAAGCCTAAGTGAGCCTGTCAGAAAGTCCTGTTTGGTACTGAAAGCTTTCCACTCCCTTCCTACCTTTCCAATCTTCTTATACCTGATTTCCCATTATATGATACAACTACCCTTGCTTACTGGGTCTTTGCACTGGCTGACTCTCTCACCCCTATCCCTTAGTTTCTCTGGCTTCCTTCAAGATTCAATTCACACCTGACCTTCTGCAAGAGTCATTCAATGTCCCTCCAGTTGCTAGTGCCTTTCCCTTTCACATTACCTTTGTCTACTTCGCATAGATCCTACACATACCTAGTTATTTATGTGCTATTACCCAATTGGAATGTAAGCTTCTTGAAGGCAGAGATCTCATACCCTCCACTTCCTATGTATCACCAGGGCTTGGCACAGTGCTTGGCACATAGCAAGAGAGTAAAAAATCGTTGCTTACTGACTTCAATAAAACATTACTCTCTTGTGTCTCCTACAGTCTTGCCTCCTTTTTCTCAGCCTCCCTTGCTAGATAGTCACACTTCCATCCAGTCAGTAAGTGAGGAGCTCCTCAAGACTGACAGACTATTCTCTTAATCTTTCCCTTGGCTACATTACCATCTCTTTTCAAGTCTCTTTATCGAAGTCTCACTGAACTCCAATACAACCCTATCACGGTCAGCTAGACACTTCTACATGAAATGTCTGGTGGGCACACGAAACTCAACATGCCTTTTTATAGATTAAAAAGCTGAGTTAAGCAATTTATACAAGGTCAGACATTAAGTGAGAGCCGCAACCAAAACTCAGAAGTCCAAGACTCTTTCCAATATAGCATGTTGCCTCTCCCCAAACCCACCATTTTGATGAATTAACTTCTGTATTCTCAGGACACCTGATGGCAAAGCTTAAACCCTTTATGCTGCTCTCATATTAGGGGGCTCCAGTATCTATACTGACCCTCTCTCAAATACCCTAAGTTCCCAGTTTCTCAATCTACTCAGTGACCACCACCTACTTCTTCACTCTAGCTCAACTACACAGAGCCAGTATGTGTCAGAAGGACTTGAACCCAGGTCTTCCTGACTCCAAGGCCAGCTCTCTCCACTATACCACAGCTGCTTCTTCAAAGCAGGACAGGCCCAACCCAACCTTCAAAAAAAAAAAACTCTTCTGAAACATTTTACAATATTTCTGCAATACCTGACAAAACCTAAAAGGCTAATTTCACAATGTAACCCTACCACAGGAAACTGGTTTCTCATATGTATATAATTCAACAATTAAGTAAACACTAAGAATGAAAAAAAAAAAAAAACCTAGAGTCCCCATCCTCAAGGAGCTTACAATTTAATTGAGTGGGAGTTAGTTGGACATGACATTTATCCACACAGTGTAAGACAGAATAGGGGAAATTGCTCTAGAAGAAGTTGAGGAGAAAAGCTCACCAGATCACTGAGATACAAGAGACCGCTGAGGTCACCAGACCTAACTTCCTCAATTTACAGATAAGAAAACAAATCCGAGAGGCGAGTAACTTGCCCAACATCACAAAGTCTGTCAGACTTTGGATCTGATGCATCCTCCGACTACAAATCTAGAGCTCTTCATACTGCGCAGCCCTATCTCTTCTGTCAATTCTTTTTCAAATTACCCAAGATGACAAGAACCTACACATGATGGCAATTTCCAGGCTGACCCAGGAATCAGTGGCAATCAGTCCAACAAATCCATGCTAAGGAGGTCCCGACTACAAGCTCCCTGAGGAGCTTGGGGTAGTGGAGAGAAGTCCTGTCTTAAAGTCAGGAAGACCTGGATTCATGTTCTGCCTGGCATCCTAGGTGTGCTGATGGAAACCCACTTAACCTCTCAGCGCTCCCAGACAGTTCTGAGATTAAATTATAGTTAGCTGCAGATCAAAGAGGGATGCATAGCAGGTAACAGATTCAGATACCTGTCCCCACCCTGCCCCTCTAAAAAATACAAAGCACTTTCCTTACAATTTGAAGAATGAAGTTTCTTTAAAAAAAAACAAAACAAAACAAAAAAAAAACTGAGGTGCAAAGAGCTTAAGTATCAGTCATGATTTAAAGCTGGATCTGCAGACTCAAAAGGATGGGTGTGGGAGGATATGCTGAAAAAAAGCAGGTTGGAAGTGAAGGACAGGGTTTCAAAAGTTTTTATTTCCTCACCAATAAGTATTTCAAACACACTTTTTGAATGACAAATGGCATGGAAGCTATAATTTATAACACCCAAGGCCAGCTCAGTAATCCTGTCTAGGAGGCACTTTACTTAGGTTTCTAGAAGCAGATTCAAAGTCAATATTAAAGCTATGACCCTAACCCACTTCAATTATGAGTTAAACTTTCACAAGTCTATATAAAAGATTTTTGAATGTCAAGGTACCATACAACAAAGACAGTGGTATGACTGAAGGATGGGAAATTGTGTCTGCAAGTGAAATGCAAAAAGGCTTTCCTTGTCACATTATTAGTGTGGGAGGCAAGTAGTAACATTTGAACAGGATTTTAAAGAATCACAGAATTTTCAAGCTGGAAGGAATTTCAATGGCTTGTACCCAAAAGAAATCCCTATTACTTCCTTACTACAACGTTGTTCATACTTCATTTTCGAAGAGGACCAATGACATCACAGAGTGAATTGTAGGTGAACTGGATTTAAGTGAGGCAGTTGTACAAAGTGGTCAGTCTCTCTCTTCCAGAGTAACAGAAAGTCAGTGGCAAGATAAAAGTTAGGATGACTGGCACTGGGATGCAGTGGATGACCTTGGTGTCTTTGATGTTTGACCAAGTGAGTTTCACAGCACCTGCTTCAGCTGCCTTCATGGCCTGAGAACAAATCAGTCTCATCCACCCACTCTGCAGGTAAAGTCTTCACATGCTTGGGATAGACACTGCCCTAACACAGCAGTGCGTTTGTGGCCCATCAATCTGATTTAACCTGTCTGTTTACTGGGGTATGGCCACTGCCCATGCTTCTTGGAGGCATAGGTGACACCAAAAGTGTATGAGCAGGCCCCGCAGCCATCCCCTCTGAGATGCCAGTCCTCCCTCAACACCCCATCACCCATACATATACACTACAACATTACCCAACAACTCATTTCATTTTCTTGAAAGCCTCTAATGAACCACCCCACTTTTGGACAGCTCTAATTGGTAGGATTTTTTTTTTCTATTGACAGTCTGAAGATTAAATTTTGCCTCCTTGTAATTTCCATCCATTGACAAATCGTAAATTCCTTTTCTATATGGTTCCCCTCCAAACTGAAGCCAACTGTTTGTTCTGTGTCTTTGTTCCCCAGACTATAGGCCCAGCTAGGTGATGCGGATTCAAGTTTCTTTACCAGCTCTGAGGGGCTCTTCTGTGGTCTCACTCCATCTTATCAATGTCCTTTAATTAGGAGCCCAGAACTGCACACAATCCTGGGGCAGTCTTAGGTGGCAAAGTTATACCTCTGTTAATGAAGCGCCAGGCCCTACTACCTCGTTTTGAGTTTGTCACAGCCCCCTGGTCTTCTTTCAAACTCTGATCTACTTTGTCCCCCACCCATGACCAAGGAGATTTTTTACATTTCTAAGTGTTTAGTTTCTCTCATTTCTGGGGAAAGACAGAGAAATTTTCTTCTATCTTCCTCTAAAATGAAGCCTATCCTTCGGGAGGCGCACAGGATCACAGGCAACCCCCCAAACCAAACAAGCGCAGCTGGCACAGGACCGGCCCACAGGGCGCTGTCTTTGACGGGGTTCCTCCATGGGCAAAGCCTTCCCTCCTCCACGGGGCAGCTCGCCACCAGGACGCACCCCCCCACACTACCCCCTCCTACAACTTCCCCATCACGCCCCCCGCCCCAACCTCTCTCACACACTCACTGAAGGACCAGTGACACCTCCTGCGGGGAAACTGGGCCCCGGGGGAGGTAGTGGAGGGGCGCTTCCTGCATCCCCCACCTTCCCCTAACCCTGAAGGGGGGGGGGGGGGGGGGGGCGGTGACGGCCGGCTGGCGTCCTCAGGCCCGCGCCCCCCTCAAACAAGGGAGTGTGCCCCGCCCCGCCGCACTCACCCCACGGCCACGCGGTTCCACGGCCGCGCGGGGCGCACGATGAGCGCCTCCCAGGCCGCCGCCAGCCGGCCCTCGGCGGAGGTACCCCAGGGCGACGGCGCCCAGGGCACGGGACCCCAGAGCGCCCGAAGCGCCGAGCCAGGCAGCTCGGGCTGCAGCACCAGCACGCAGCCCACGGCCAGCGCCAGGAAGCCCGCGCACGCCGGCCCGCTCCACACGGCCATGACGGCGGCGGCCGCGTACGGCGCTCCTCAGTCAGGCTGGCGGCCCGGAGCGGCGCTTCCGCATCCTGCCGGCGCGCCCTACACGTCATCGCGCTCTACGTCATCACGCACGCTACGTCAGCGTCCAGGCCCTCCGACCGCGCGCGCCCCCTCGCGGCCGCCGTTTGCCGTTGTTCGGCCGGCTTGGAATGCCCCCCTCCCCAGGCCAGCCTGGCAGCGTTCCTCGCAGCCTGCGTCTCCACAGCTCTAAAACGGGGCCCCTGAAAGGTCTGTGAGAGCCTTAGCATCCCTGCTGGCGCAGCCCTCTCACGTCGCAGATGAGGAAACTGAGGCCCAGGGAGGTCAGCAGTGTCAGGGGGCGAGGTGGCGGTGGTCGAGCCTTCCTCGGCTCTGACCTCTGACCCTGCTGACCCTCCCTCCCGGGGCTGCTTTGGCGACCAAGGCCTGTGCTGCCGACCCAAAGAGGACGAGATCCCTCAGTCCACGGAGCTCAGCGTCCACGCGCGGGATGCCCACGCGCCCCGCGAGCTCCTCTCCCACTGATTCACCTCTAGCAAAGTCATAAGTTTAAAAACTCCAGTTCTCACTGGGGCCAGTGAACTTGCTTATTATTTATTATTATTATCATTATTACAATATAATTTTGTTTTTTGTAATCCTCTGCATTTTATTTCACGCACTCAAAGATTCCATACTAAGGAGTGTCCGTGGGCTCCAGCCAAAGGTCACGGAGATTCACGACACTCAGAAGATAAATGCTGCTTTAGAAGCGTGTCCGTGGACTTGGCCACAGAGCGTATTAGCATCAGCTGGAAGATCTGGGATCGCTGCCTGCTCCAGGGGCTTGGCCGTGGGACCCGGGGCAGGTCACGGCTGCAAAATGGGGACAATGATAGCACCTGACTCCCAAGGAGGCACCCTCAGGATGATGCTTGTGCAGAGGAATGAGAGCAGTGTTTGTGAGCGCTAAGCCCCGGGCACAGAGTAGACGTGCCAGACTAACAAATGCCTTGTTACTATCATCCCGGACCACAGCTTTCACTCAGTTCCTGACCAGAACCCCTGAACAAGAGAGAGAAAGACATTCCGGGATTTCAGGTCCTGGGCCTGGTGCGCGTCCCTGGTCTATAGAATTAGTGGGTTGCACTGAGGAAGGTGGGGTGCGAAGGGAATAGGTATTTATGAAATGCCACGTATGTGGCGGGCACTTTGCGAATAGTACCCGATTCTCGTCTCATTCGTAGTTCTAAAGTTACTATCTAATGAAGTTGTAGTAGCAGTACTGCAACCCCGTAGAACACCTGCTGTCCTCCAGAGGAGGTGGGAACAACTGCCTCCTGTTGCTACCCACCAAGTTGCTTACCACAGTTTGCCTTTCCCCAAAGCACCCATAGTGTTAAGGGCCATTACACTGAATGGGAATCATCCCTGTCACCCCCCCCCCCAAAGGAATTGTGCCCACAGTGGAACCGTTCTCAGCACTCGGCCTCCACCACTCATTCTCTCCCCTCACCTAACAGAAATTTTGCTAGTTATGCATCTGCCAATCACAAGCCCAATCAGCCCATCGATTCCTGGTAACCCTACTGGGTCTTCATGGCCAAACAGACACTCTGTCCTGGAGTTCCGGTGGAGTAGAACTATTGGACATCCTGGTCTGTCAATCCTGCCTAGGGTAATTCCCTTGGTCAATGCAGACATAATAGATTGGGAGATGCCATCATGCCTCTTGGAATGCTTTTTGACCTGGAATTATCTAGCTATTGACAAAGTTACAGACACAAGCAGAAAACTCCTGGCATGTGCTACTGAATAATCTCTGCTATTCAGTTGGCATCTCCAGTGGCTCTGACTGCTTGGGTTTGTTACCCAAATCCACAGTGCTGTTGGATCAGATGCAGCTGACCACGCTAATGTCTGCCTGCTGGCGACTTGCCCAGTCATTCTTCCCTATGATCTCCTGATAATGCCGGTGTGGTGCAGCAAATGCTGGCTATGTGTGTGGTCTGTTTGAGAGTTATGGTGCAAATGGGGATTCTGGAGCTAATTCAAATTCATTAACTTTTTTTCTGCTTTCTCTTTTCAGGGATCATGTAGGTCAATCTTCTAACATTGCCCTAACTCTGGGCCAACTTGTATATAATCTAAAGAGGAGGGGAATAAATGGAATGGGGATTCCTTGGGAAGTTGTGGGTTCCCCCTTACATGAGGTTTTCAAGCAGAAAAAGGATAGCTACTTGTCTGAGATGTTGAGAGGGGAGTCTCATTGGAGTATGGGTTACACAAGATGACCCTTCCAATCTGAAATCACTGAACGATACCGTGGCACCACCCACCATATAGCTTTACTTGTGTAGACACACAGGTCCATATGTGTCAGCACAGGAGAGTAGCTACTTCTAGTTAAATATATATAGGCTCCAGAATCAGAAGAGACGTCAAATATGTGGAAGGCTCATTCACCATCATGCAGGAACTAAATTGTTCCCTGTCTCACCACATTCAGTCAGCCCCTTTATGTTTTACACTTCAGGTCTCTTAACTGTGTCTCCGGGCAGTACTTGGCTCCTTTAAGGGCTGAGTACACTCAATCCATGCTGGCTAGTTCAGCAATCAATGGACAGAAAATATGCATGTTTTATTAGACCCCTCCTGGGAAGGTGTTGGAGAGGGGTCCCCTCAGAGGTAGCTATACCTGGCAAACAGGACATTTAGCATAATAGATCCAGAGGTAGAAGGGAGCTCAGAGGAAGGAAGGAAACAAACATTAAGTGCCTATTATGTGCCAAGAGCCACATTAAGCATTTTACAAATATTATTTAATTTGGTTCTCACAACAACCCTGGGAGGTAGGTGCTATTATTATCTTTATTTTACATTTGAAGAAACAGATACACAGGAAGTTAAGTAACTTGCCCAGGGTCACACAGCTAATAAATGTCTGAAGCTGAATTGGAACTCAGATCTTCCTGACTCCAGGCACAGATTGAGTCACCTAGCTGCCTCTAGTCACTAATAATGTCCAGCCTAAAAGATACAAAAGCTCAAAGTGGGGATATGTGTCTTCTAATATTTGAGGGATTGTCAAGTGGAAAAGAGATTGGACTTGTTTGGTTTGGCCCCAGGTGGCAGGACCAGAAGCAGTGGGTGAAAGTTGAAAAAAGGCAAATCTAGGCTTGCTATCAGGCAAAACTACTAATAATGACAGCTGTTTTAAAATGATTGGCTTCCTTGAGAGCTTTCAAGAAAGGTGAGGCATTTGTTGGTTAGTAGGGATTCCTTTTGACTTTTCATTGGAATGGATGACCATTGAGAGCCCATCAATCTATCACATTCTCTAATGCTGTGGCCAAAGTGTCTTAAGTGTCCTCCCAAGCACTTCACGGATTTACCAAGACAGATACTTTTCAGGTCTCCTCTGGGTCAGGAGGCAGAGATAAGGAGGGGGGGCATCCCAGGTTTGGGAGACAGCCAGTGAGAAGGCACAGAGTCAAAAGATGTAGTGTCTTATTTGAGGAAATGCAAGGATGCCAGTGCAGATGGATCATAGAGAATATGGAAGTAGTTTGATGTAAGAAGAATGAAAAGGTCTCTACTGTCTTGGGGACCATTCCCTCACCCTCCAAAAGCACCAAATCGGAGACCTTTTTACTTGAGACTTTCCCTGGCTATTGTAAGCACCTTAGAATCTGACTGCCATGTCTCTTTAACTCTGGCGTGAATGCTTTAGAGAATAGGGTTGATAACCCAGCTATTGTTGATTTTGTGATAGGACACTATCAATATTCTCTTTGTCTTAAGGACTGGAGCAGCATTCACAGTATTTCATTCCATAAGATTCACCCCAGGGCCACACAAAAAACAGGGGACCACAGCATGGAAACAGCAAAATCCACCGGTAGCCAAATCCCCTAGAGGTATGATGCTGCTACTCCCAGATGTCTCATCTGACTCTCTTCCTCGTCTTATCAACAGCAAAAAGCAGCTCTGCAGAATGAGGGTCAGATTTCAGCTCATTCTGCTTTTCTAAGGTGGCTTCAGATAGCCTCAGAGGAAGGGGGAGGTTAATGCCCTCATCGAGATTACTAGCACCAGCCCCTGCTTTACTTCACCAAAGATCTGTGACCCTGGCTCTTGTCTGTAATAATGGTTACTTCTGCTACTAATGGCTGTGGCAAACTCTTTTCCTTGCTTTGTTACTGTGTTGTATTTGTTTTATTTTGTGCCCAGTGCAGACAGGAGGCCCCTTAAGAAACATCTATGTTGGTATTAAATATGCTTAAAACAAGGGTAAGAGATATATTAAGGCTCTGAAGGTCTGTTTTGGTATGTGGCGTCAGAGCACAGGTTTTCAGATGTAATAATTGTGGGGTCTGTAGTGTTCCTAGATACCCTCCCCCACTCCAGCTGCTAATGCATGCCTCCCCTTTCTCCCCACAAATGACCTTGTATTTTCTTTGTATAAATATTCTATATGCTTATGTGAGCACGTGTGGTCTCCCTTGGATAGAATGTGACAATAGTGACCATTTCATTTTTTACCTTGGTATTCCCAGTGGCTAGCACAGTACCCAATATACTCTGGGTGCTTCATCATACCTGCAGATTAATTCATTTTTCAGGGACAAGGAGATCTGTTTAGGTACCTGGAGCCTCTCAGGTAATCAGTCAGTACATAGGAAAGGAGCAAGCACCTCCTAGATCCCAGGATTGAAGAATGTAGAGTTAGAAGAGGGATGATTTAATCTAACTCTCACTTAGAAAGGAAAATACCGTGGAATGCATTGGACTGAAGTTTCTTTATGTTTGACAGATAGAAGGTTCTTTGTCGTACCGAAAGACTCGGGCTACTTCGTTTGTGCCCAGTTCTCCCGGAAAAGCAATTCTCTGGAGGTGAATCCGCCAGAATAGAGACTGATGCTTTTCTTTCATCAGCTGAGGATGGAACTTGTGATCACAGGTTCTTGGGCAAGCAGAAGGTGTTAATGAGTATTTCCAGGAGTGACAGGGAGGTGCTGCATAGCAACTCTGCTTTTGCATCTATTCAATTTTTTTCTTTGAAAGGGGACTCCCTGATTTCAATTCAAATGAACAAACATTTATTAAGCACCTACTGTGGACAAAGGCTTTGTGTTCAGGGATGGGAACAGAGAAGACTGCTTGTCCCCCAGTGTTTTGTGGTCCTGAAACTCCAGCAAGATCCACTTCAACAGACATTTTCCTCTTCTTAGACAGGTGGATTATGCATGTTCACTCAGGCATAAAGTCCCATTGATGCAACCAGACCTCTGAAGAAAGGTTCAAGGCCCTTGATTTATTGAGCCTGTAGAGAGAGGTCTGTGAGATCATTTCACAATGGTCATCAATCCCAGGGCCTTTTTTCAAAGGAGAGCAGCTATGTAGGCTGCTTCCCCTTTTAGGATGAGGCGATATTCATTTAAGCTATAGCATGGTAGGCTAGGTATAGGGAAGGCCACCCAGCAACACTAGTGAGGAATTAGAAGGGATTTTTAAGGAAGGGCACCAAGTCTCTGCTTTAAGAACATCTATATTTTTTATTTCTTTGCTTTAAGCACAAACTATTAGATTTAAAGCATTCTTTTATTTCCTTTATAAGAATGCAGAAAACAGCATAAAGGACTATATTTGAATAAAAACAGAATACAAAACTCTATTTCTTGATGTAGAGCCAGAATTTACACTTTAAAGTGTATACTTCTTAAGCTCCTTTTACATATGCTGTCTCACTTGATCCTCACAACAATCCTGTGAGATGGGTGCTATTATTATCCCCATTTTACAGATAAGGAAACTGAGGCACAGAATGGTTAAGTGACCTGTCCAGGATTACACAGCTAGTAATTGTCTGAGGCAGGATTTAAACTGAGGTTTTCCTGATTTTAGGTATCCCATTTTCTCTACTGCATGGTCTAGATGCCTCTTTTGCTGAGATGTCTTTAAAGGGAGGATAAATCCCCTCTCTAAATGGAATGAGTGACACCCATGCCTGAGCCTCACCTATTCTCTGGAATGATTTGGAAGTCCCTTTATCTAAAATGAAGTAAACCAGTTCCCTTAGCAAGGTCCTTTCTGATTCCATGAATCTCTGATAAGTGTTTATTCATCTGTCCCTTTGGTTTACAAATATTACAAATGTGGAGACCGCAAATTAATAATAGTAATAGTGTGTCACATTTAGATGGTACTCTGCAGAGTAATAATCCCATGAAGTAGGTGACACACGTGTGATTGTCCCCATTTTAGATATGAGGAAACTAAGGTAAGGAAACTCTCTTCAAAGAGATTAAGCACCTTGCTCAGGGTCACCTCACTGCTAAGTCCTAAAGCTGATATTTGAATGGAAGTTTCCCCTGATTCCAAGTGCACTTTCCACTACAACCAGCTGGATTTTCCTTCCTTTCTGTGCTTAGAAAAGAGTCCATGTATACCTAGCAGCTGTTCAATAGAGAACTGATTTCAATAAGAATTTATTCAGGTCCGAGTATATGCCTTATATATTAGATATGATATTACATATACATATATAATACATACAGAGAGATAAAGAGGGATGTAGTATATAGATCTAAAATCAAGGAAACCTCAGATCAAATTCTACCTCGGACATTTACTAGCTGTGTGACCCTAGGCAGATCACTCAACCTTTCTGTGCCTCAGTTTCCTTATCTGTTAAATGGGGATAATAATAGCACCAACCTCACAGGGTTGTTGTGAGGATCAAATGAGAGAACATGTATAAAGGGCGCACATGTGCGCACACACACACACACGCACACACACACCCATGGTACAGTGGAGAGAAGGTCAGGCTTGAAAATCAGGAATTCTGGGGCAGCTAGGTGACACAGTAAATAGAGCACCAGCCCTGGAATCAGGAGGACCTGAGTTCAAATGCAGCCTCAAATACTTGACACACTAACTGTGTGACCTTGGGCAAGTCACTTAACCCCAATTGCCTTGCCTTCCCCCTCTAAAAAAAAGATTAAAAAAAAATCAGGAAGTGTAGTGTCTGACATTTAGCTAGCTATGTGACTAGGCAAATCAATTGGCGGCAACTAGGTGACTTAGTGGATAGAATATTGGATTCAGGAAGACCTGATTTTAAATCTTGACTCAGATACCTACTAGTTGTGTGACCTTGGGCAAATCACTTAACTTCGAGCCTTGGTTTCCTTTTCTATACAATGGAGATAATAATAGCACCTGCCTCACAGGTTGCTGCTGTCATTGTTCATCCTTTGTTTTCTGAAGAGGACAATGACACCATGAAGTGATGTCGTGACTTGCCTATGACTTGTATTTAAGCGAGGTGGAGTTCTACAAAGGCCTTAGCCTTCCAGAGTCATCAAAGACCAGTGGCAGGACAAAAGTCATGATGACTGGCGAGGGCCTTGGGGTGCAGTGGATGACCTTAGCATCTTCAATGTCTGACCAAACTCTTGGGGTGCAGTGGATGACCTTAGCATCTTCAATGTCTGACCGAACTAAGCTTAGCTGCTTTCATGGCCATTGGAACAAATTCTTCTCGTCTGCCCATTCTGCTAGGGAAGCCTTCACTTGCTTGGGGCAGACATCCTCCTAACTCGCTGACAGATCTGAGGCCCATCAGTTACCCTCAAGCTGGTTTAGCCCCTTGGCCAAGACTGTTTACTGGTGTGTGACCACTTCTCACATTACAGCTTTTTGGAGCCACAGGTGAGAGATGGGTGAAAGTGGACACCAAAGGTGAAGGAGCAGCCCTCACACCAGAGGTGCTATTTCCCCCTAAACACCCCATATACCTCAACAGGTTACTGTTAAGATCAAATGAAATGACATATTCAAGGTGCTTGGAAAACCTTAAAGAGCCATATAAATGCTAGCTATTTTTATTATTAATTAACTCTACAATGCCTCAGGAATTGGCTAAGACCTAACTACCACTCAGTAGACCCACTCAGACAGATATGGTTGATTATGCTCTGGGTTGATAAAGAGATTTCTGATGCAGGGATGTCCTCACACTCATGGAATTCTATACCCTTTCATCACATACATTACTAACAACACATTAAAAACTGTGGGAGACAGAGAACTAGGGGAGATGATGCCCAAGAATGAGAAAGCAAAAGAAAGTTTGTGATAAAGCGCAGAGTGTATGCAAATTTCTCCAGGAACACTGGTGTAGCACTGGGGCTGGGCACATCAAATAGGTAAAGTGAATACTTGGTGACTAACTGACAAT
Organism: Petaurus breviceps papuanus; assembly: GCF_028583685.1. NCBI lineage: Eukaryota > Metazoa > Chordata > Mammalia > Diprotodontia > Petauridae > Petaurus > Petaurus breviceps. Next base: position 7,312,375 of record NW_027187353.1, on the reverse strand, counting down.
ATCAAATCATGGAATATTTGTTTCATTGAGTTTATAGAGGAGACTTGGTTTGACTAGCCCCCTAAAGGAGATGAAAAATTTGGATAAGGAAAATGGGGTAAGGAATCCTGAGGTAGAATGATATAAAATGAGTGAGAGCTGGGTGGGGGACATTTTCGAGACTGGACAGCCTGGAAAGTAATGAGATGAGTTTGTGTAGTTAAATGTTTATGGTGTGTGTGTATGTGTATGGGGTAATTAACGGAAGGCCTTGAATAATAGGTTGAAGGGCATTCAGTTTAACCTGAGAGCAAATATGGAACCACTGTAGGTTCTTAACTGGAGACTAGTGTGATGAAAACTGTTAATTGGTAGAGATTTCTTAGTCTCCAAATATGTGCTATTTGAGATCCCGTTCTTGAGATTTTCCCTACTGTTGCTAAAATTCTGGGCAGCCGCCCAACTCTGCTGGTGTTCTTCGGTATGGAAGGGTGGCCACCCCTGACCAAGTTCCCCTCTGGGCTCTCTCTTTCCTCTGTTCCATAACAGGCTCTGTTCCTGCTGCCTAAGGATGGAGGCTCTTCTGACCCGTCCATCATTCTCGATTGTTTGTTGGCTCTATAGAGGGTGAAACCACAAAGCTCATTTTCACTTGTCATCTGACAAAACACCTAATGATTCTCATTCCCACACTCTGAGACTCTGAACAGAGGAAGTCGATCAGCAAACAACCTCCCACTAAGATCCTTAAAGGCACCCTGATGCTAAGAATATTAATAACCTGGTCGCCTGACTTTGGAACATCTCAAAACCTGTACATCTGACATTGGGGCCTCCCCCATGGTGCAGATGGAAAATCTCATTCTAAATGACCTCCCCAAAGAAGTGGCCTATGGTTGTTCACAAATCTCCATCTGAGTCTGAACGCAGAATAAGAAGTGACACTCATCATCGTTAAGTTTGCTATATAACACTTTGTATAGTGCCTTACACATAGTAGACACCCAATAAATAATTATGAAGTAAATGAGAGGTTTCTGTATTCTGGGCACTAGGGATACAAAGCAATCTAAGACCCTGCCCTTACAGAATTTATAGGCCTTTTGGAAGAGGAAGACTGAGTCCTAAACCTGCCTCAGACACCTACTGGCTATGTGATCCCAGAATGCATATGGCAAGTGAGAGAGAATAAGGAGTTGAGAAGGAAACAAGTTGTGAGCCTGGGTGATTGGGACCATGGTGGTAATGCCATCAACAATACTAGAGTATTGAGTTTGTTGAATTTGAACTTGTAGAGACAGGAGGCAGAGAAAACACTCAGGAGGTTCTTGCAGTATTCTCAGCAGTGACACACTTGGGGTCTGAAGTTGATGACTAGGTCCAGGAGGAGAAGCAGAAGGAGGGATCAAAGATGCTTCCAAGGGCTAAACTAGAAGCAATAACTGGAAGGTGCAGAGCAACAGATTTTGACTCGACCTATGGAGAACTTTGCTAACAATTAGAACTGTCCCAAAGTAGAATGATCTGCTTTCTATCAGGGGCTTGCTGGCAAATATTTAACAACCTGCTCTTGGGGGGAAGGGGAGTGCTTATGACACAGTTTAAAGTTTAATCTGCTTTATTGACATTTTCTCCAATCAAGCCCCAGTTTGTAAGTGTTTCTGAGGTATAAAGGCTCATATTGAAGCTATCAGCTTTAGAGTCCTTTAGATATGCTCCAATTTACCCTGGCCTGGAGGTAATAAGCTCTCTCAGTGGGGCAAGACCTCACCAGAGGCCTTTTTTTCTGTGGGCTGGAGATTTGTTGGAGATGTTGTAGGAACGACTTTAGTTCAGTTTGGACTAGATGGTCTTTGAAGTCCCTTCTAACTTAGAAATTTTCTGTGTTAGGTGACCCCCTAAGGTCCTTCCTACCTCTAAAATACCTGTGATCCTATAATCTAGGTGTTCTTAATCTAGAAGGGGTCCATGGACAGATTTCAGGGGATCAATGAAGTTGGATGGGGAACAATGACATCTTTATTTCAATAAATCAGTTTCCTTTGTAATCTTATGCATTTTATATTGAGCATTTAAAAATTATTCTGAGAATATTTATAATTACTATACCAAGGCACCAAGGTGGGAGGTGGGGTGCTGTGCGTAAGAGATGGGCCAGAAGGTCAGTTTGATTGGACTATAGAATACAGGAAGAGGCATGATGTGTCACAAGCCTGGAAAGGTTTCCTAGGGATTTCAATTCTTCAGTGGAGTTAATTCAGGCCCTCTCTCTCTCTCCTGTAAAATAATGAGGTTGGAGTGGATGACCTTTAAGGTCTTGGTCAATTCTAACACCCATATACAAGAGAAGGTTGTATTTTAGTCAACAGTCTTTTACCAAGACTTTACTTACTCTGTGCCAGGCTCAGTGCTTCTACTTAGGTCATCTAAAGAATCTGCCACAGGGGGCAGCCAGGTGGTGCAATGAGTGAAGTGCCGGCCATGGAGTCAGGAGGACCCCAGTTCAGTTCCGGTCTCCGACATTTAACACCCACACACAAAAAAAACCTAGCTGTGTGACCTTGGGCAAGTTACTTAACCCCAGTTGCCCTCCAAAAGGCAAAAAGAATCTGCCGACTCTAAATTGACTCCCAAAGACACTTGTTAGGAGGTCACTTGGTCTCAGAGGGTACAGTTATTATTATCTTTTAGTTTGTTAGAATAAAACCTTTCCCTGCTACATGGTAGTCACCTTGCTCTAAAGGATGATATTGTTACCAGGCTGTTGTATATAGAAATTAGACACTCTACCCCTCCCTCCCAATCAGTTCTTATCAGAGGTTTATATGTATTTCTGACATAATGGAAACTCTGTATCTGTTTTTCTTTGTTTTTCCTTTGTTGCTAGGGGTGGGAAGAAAAGTTGAATAATTAGTACCTAAGTGCCAAAGTAGCTTTAAGACCCCCAAACCCAATGGAGTAAGGAGTCTTCCTGATGGTGTGAGAGTCAGCCTGGGATTGTAGAGTGGAACGATGAAGTTTGATCATCAGGAACCTCATCATTTCAACTTTCTTTTGTGGGTCATCTTCCTCCCTTAGATTGTAAGCTCCTGGGATGGCTAGGTGGTGCAGTGAATAGAGCACCGGCCCTGGAGCCAGGAAGACCTGAGTTCAAATTTAGCTTCAGGCACTTAACACTTATTAGCCATATGACCTTGGGCAAGTCACTTTACCCCAATTGCCCTGCCTTCCCCCTCCAAAAAGAAAAAAAAAGATTGTAAGCTCCTTAAGGGTAGGGGTTTGTCTCTTTTTAAAATATTTATTGACTGACTGATTCAGAGGTTTCAGTGGCCAGTCCTCTCTCAGCCAAGGGCTATTCTGTTGGGGAAGACACTTTTCTTGACTGGGGCCAGAAGGCAGCTAGGACCCATAGGCCAGAAAAACTACCTAGCAGACCTTGAGAACAATCACCAGAGGTACCAGCCCTGGGAATCTAAGTACTCAATCTGGGACTGGTTGGATTTTTTTGAGACACACTTCTAAGGACCCCCATAACTTGGCCCAAACCTATCTTTCTGACTATACTATGTTACTCCTTTTCCTGTACTCTACAGTCCAGGCAAACTGTCCCTCTTTCTTCCTCATATGTGACAGTCTATCCTTTCCCCATGCTTTGTCATTGCCTGTCTTCTGTGCCTGGAATGTGCTGCTCCCTCGCAATCAGGATGAAGCTCAAATGCCATCTTCTACGTGAAACTTTTCCTGATCTCCCCATTTTAGTGCTTCCCACCTTAACTACCTTGTATTTTCCTGCTTGGTATTCACTTTGTATTTTTTCTGTGTCTGTTTACATGTTTGCTATTTCAAACCCCAGAAAGTTCCTTGAAAATTGGGATTGTTCCTTTCTTTGTATTATGTCCCCAATGCATAACACAATACCAGGTGATACTTAATAAATGCTTGTTGATTGACTGCTTGATGTTATATCTGAATGAGGATATTCTCTTTTCCTTTATAATACACTCTAGAAAACAGTTGGTCAACAAGCCTAAGTGCCTAATATGTTCAGGCTGCTGTGATAACGGCTGGAGTATGAAGACAGTCCCTGCCCTCAGGCAGCTTCCGTTCTAGTAGAGGAGACAACATGCAAACCACTATGGACAAACAAAATACAGAGAGGACAAATGGGAGTAATCAACGGGGGAAGGCACCAACCAGCCTGAGAGGGAATCTGGAAAGACTTCTTGCAGAAGGCAAGCCTTTATTGACACTTGAAGGAAACCAGGGAAAACTAAGAAGGAGAGATGGAGAGGAAGCGAGGCCTAGGCATGGGGACAGCAAGTGAAAATGCCCCCAGGGGGGATAGGAATGGCAAGGAGGCCAATGGCACAGGTTCCCACAATCTCATCATCTGAAATACAGAGAGACTGGGTCAGAAGGGAAGAAAGGTGTGAGGAGAAGAATTGGGCTACCAGTGAAGGCGCCAATGACAAAAGCAGGGGAGAGGCTGAGAAGGCCAGGACCAAAGGCTGACTGATTGATGTTATTTACCACTGACTCTGTGGAAACATGGAAATCTCTGGGGAACGGAGGGAGGGCAGTCAGGACACATTCCATATCATGTCTCTTCCTGTATTTCACACTTCAGTCAAAATGAACTTCTGGTCCCTTACAGGGGGACCCCATCTCCCATCTCTGTGCCTTGGTATGAGCTGTCTCCTATGACTGGACTTCACTTTCTCCTCACCTTTGTCATTAGAATCATTATCATTCATGAATCTGTCCCTGGCCCTTTCCTCTACCCCCTCCCCCACCAGTGCCTTAGTCTCCAAATTAACCTTCTATTTATTCCATATATATATTTGTACGTATGCATGTTACCTCCCTTGGGTAGAATGTAAACTCCTTGAGTACAGGAATTCTTTCACTTTTGTCTTTTTCTCCCCAGCACCCAGTAAAGTACCTAACACATTGTAAGTACTTAATAAACACTTGTTAGTTAATTTACAGCCAGGGGATCTCAAGTGGTAGATTAATGTTTCTCTAAAATGGCTAGTGCACTTACGAAAGCATAGAGAATCTTAGCACTTGTTAGAGGACTTCGAGCTAGGGAGATTATCTAATCCAAGGGCTCTTCACCTTTTGGGGGTTATTGACTCCTTTGGCACTATCTAGTAAAGACACCTTCTCAGAATAACATTTTTAAATGCATATGTTAAAGTATAAAGGATTATAAAGAAAACCAGTTCTACTGAAAAACAGTTACCAGAAGTCAGAGGGAGAAATTCATGGGCACCAGAGCCTCTGATCCAGTCCCACTCTCTGATTTCACAGATGAAGACAGTTAAAGTGAATTGCCCATGGTCACAGGCTGTAAGTTGGATTTGAACTGGGTCTTCTGACTCAAAGCCAGTGTTCTTTCCATGACTTTTTTTTTTTTGCAAGTAGCAAGCCAGAAAAAAAAATGTAACCTGAGCTCTTCTCACCTTCCTAGGGAAGGGCTCCCCAGGACAAGGATTCTAAATGCATATCCTTGGCCTCAGAGGTATAGTACTGAAGTTCAGATACCCTGCAAACCCCAGGTCCATGTGCATAGAATTTGCTCAGTTAAGCATTTGCTCAATGAAATAGCAAGTTGTCGAATACAGGAACACGCTTGTCTTGGGGTGGTGACACTATGGGTTCGCACAGACCCATCTGCTTTCCCGGGCCGTGCAGACAGGCTGCTGGCGAAGGCCTGGGCTAGCTGCTCAACCTGTGATTTCTTCAAAGCTCTGTGTGCCTGGGATTTCTAGATGATTTTTTCTTTCTGCATTCATTCACAACCTTCTTGGTGCAGCCTGTGGTGCTGTGTGTGGCCACGAGGGGGCGCTGTGCACTCGCAGTTCTCTCCTCTCTGCAGGGTCTGCAGGGGAAAACCCCCTATTATTCTGCCAGCTGCAGGAAAGACTCCAACCTGCTGAGCGTTAGGAACAATCAAGAGAGGAAGACAATGAGGGCAGGAGAAGAAGGGAGTCATGTCTTGCCTCTTAGAAAGGCAGCCTGAGTCAGGCTGAGACAGTGCAGCCATGAGGAGGGAGGTGGGCTGGGGGCTGGAAGGGGAGGTGCATCACATATTTAGAGTGAGCAGGGGGGATCTGGGGCAGGCTTGCTGGGGGGAAGGGGCTGATGGAGGGGCTCCCACGCTCCCTGTAACCCTCAGCCCCAGGCGAAGGAGACAGCGGGACAGGCCTGTTTCCTCTTTCCTTTCCCTTGGAAGAGAAGGGGGGCAGCATCTCAGATCTCAGTGAGTCTGTGGGAAAGGCCGGGGCAGGCTCAGCCAGAGGCAGAGAAGTGTGGCTGCCCCCTGTTTCCATGGAAACAGACCACTGCTCCCTGAAAGGAGGGGGTGGTGGTGCTAGGCAGGCTTCTTTCTCCCTGGCCCGGGGCAGCCCAAGGCCACAGGCCAGGCAGGATGATGACAAGGTGGGGAGAATAAAGCATTAAGAGAGTTATGGTTGTGGGAGCCTCCTATCTGTGGGACTCCAGGGCTGCTGCATTACTATGGTGGCGCTGTTTTTATTTTTTATTTTTAAACAAACCAAAAAATTCCTGCTGTTTAAAAGAAATGTATACTGTAAAAGATTCCTTCTGTCTCCCACTCCTCTTCCATTCTGTATCCTCCACACATCCTGGCTTTCCTTTATCCACAGCTTCAGCAAATGGAGATCTTGAACCAAGCCCCATGTCAGGCTCCTTACAAGCTTGGCATGTGTCCTGGTAGGGATCCTGGGCCATCATGCTCACTGTCCTGTCCACCCTGAGAGGCATGAAAGCCAGAGACGATCAGGGAGCCAGGACTGGATGGGAGAGGAAGCACCCCACGTGTATGTCTGAGTACGTGCCTGAATGTTTATGGATGTAGATGTGCTTCTCTGTTTATGGGCGCGTCCATGTTTATGTGTGTGTGTCTGTGTATATGTGACTCTGTGGATAGACATGCATATATGCATGTCTCTGTATTGGCTTATCCTCCCTCTTGAATATGAATATCTGGCCCTGTCTCTACTTCAGCCAAGTCTATTTCAGTCAATACCTGGCAAACAGAAGGTCTCCTGTTCACAGGTTTTCTCTGAGTATGAACTGTGAGCCCTCAGAGAGGAACTTGTCAGTATGTTGAACATGGCTCTCCTTGGGGAATTCATTGTTTAATGTGGGGGAGAGGGGGGAGCAGAGAAGAGGGAAAAGAGAGCTCCTGCAGTAACGGGTAATGTAGGCTGATGATCTAATCATGAGTTTTATTTAATGCTTATACATCATTTACCCTGTTAAGTACTCCATTATCTGCGCATCCAGGGAAGGCTACCTGTCATCAGTGACACACTCAAGTGAGTGCTCAAACGCTCCAAAGGATCTGTGATCTCATTAATAATTAATAATAATTATTATTATTATCATTATAGCATTTATATAGCACTTTAAGCTTTGCAAAATGTTTTACATATGTTATCTCCTTTGGTCCTCTCTACAACCCTGGGAGGCAGGTGCTATTATTATATCCATTTTACAGAAGAAAAAATTGAGGCTGAGAGAGGTTAAGTGACTTGCTCAGGGTCACACAGGTAAGTAGTATCTGAGGTTGAATTGCTGTGGGTCTTCCTTCCAACAGATACAATTTCTCTATGCCTGCCTATCCAGTTTGACTCTTTATATCTTCCTATGTTTTCCAAAGGGGATCTATCCAGTGTGCCGGGGGCCTCCTCTTTCCTGTGCCATGGAGAGGAAGAGAGTCGAGAACCTGGACTTGTCCTTCATCAGCTCTCATTCTTGTCACATGGCCAGCCCATCTCTTTTTTGCTCACATGATCCTTGGGTAACCTCTTGTGTTGCATTCTCTTTTGTTCTCCTTGATTATAATGAGTAATGCCCTTCTTCATTGTGCACTGGTTGACACTTCTTTACAATTCCTCAGTGCCTGTAGCATTCCATGTCTGTAAGCCAGGCATTGGTATAGTGTTGATATTAAAAAGATAGGTCTTTGTTTCAGCAAGAAGTCTGGGCTCATTCAAAGAAGTGGTACCTGACCTGTGTGATTAGATTGTAGCAGTTAGAAAACCCAGAGAATGCTTCTGTCTTTTTATATGCCCATCAGCATGTATCCACATGCCCAAATATATGTAATATATGCGTGGTGCCCCGAAAGTCTTAGTGCTGTTTAAACTATTAAAGCTTGAAACTACACTAAGACATCTGGGACTCTCCCTGCCTCTGATTTACATGTGTACATGCCATATATGTATACATATACACATGCATGTATACACATATGTACCCATATAAATATATGGTACAGACATCTATAAGTACATACACACATTCATATCTTAGACAGACACTAGAAATAGACAATGACCTGGGCACCGGACTGAATAGGAGGAGGAGTAATGGTTGGATTGCCTTTGGCAAATTGGGCAAAGCTTTTCATGAAGCCCAACACAGGCAAATGTGACTCCCAAATGAAATACTTTGGAATTATGGTGCCTCAGCTCCCAGAAAATATCTCAACGTCAGTATGAGAACAGATTAATTTTGAGAACTCTTCTCCCCACTTTTGTCCTTCTTATTCTGGGAGTAGCTTCCCATTGCAGGTGAAGAAATTACACAAGGTAGAGAAGTAATTTGACTGTAGAAAATTTGTTGGTTATTGGGTTAGAACATGGCATCCTCCCTTTTAATCAAGGGTGCTCCCTACTGGGTCACAGTATGTCTCACTGAGGCATTCATGAATCCCCAAGCTGCTTCCCAGCACACACTGGGCTTCCATCTAACTCTGGCAACTAAGTTTCTCTTACTTTTCCATTCAAGATTTGTTTTCAGGGGGAGCACAATACTTTGCCCAAGTCCCGAATGCAATGAAACATTTGTCCAAACCAACCCAGATCAATAGCCCCCTTCAAAACACTGTGGTTAATTAAGACAAATTCCTCTACTCAAGTCTCTGATTCGTGTCAGTTAGAACAAACGCTGCCCAAGTCAGTTCAATAAAGACCTTGCTCTGAAGGGAGGGTAGAGTTACCACAGGAAAATTAAAACAATTGAAAACTACCGAAGCTCTGTGAGAATCGCCCGCCTCACTAAGAATCCCTGGCAGGACCAGTGACCTTCAGTTCTCTCTCATCCCACAGGCTCCTTCATTCCATCTTTGTGATGGCTCTTCCTCCACTCCTACTTGAGATTACTTCAAATAGCATAGTGCTGCAGGAGACTTCCCTCTCTCTCATCCGCCACAGTCTTGTGATTCTATGATATTCCAGCAGAGACCCATTGGCAGACTAGGGGTTATCAACAGGTTCAGCTACCTTCTAAAGACCTAACCTCCTGAAGCATTTGCTCTCAATGTGACTGTTCTTTCACAGTTACGCTCTTGGACACATCTCAGTCTCTCTAGACTCTGACACCTTGATCGGCAAAATGAGAGATAATCACTTAATCCCTTTGGGCCGAAGTTTCCTCATCTCTCAAAAGAGGAGACTGGATTAGGTGACTCCCAAGGTCCCTTTTAACCCTAGGTTGTGGGATCTCATATTCTGTGGGTAAATAGTTTCCAAGTCCCTTTCAATGGTAGCGTTCTAATTTATGTTGCCTTTGTATCTTTACTTTGAAGGATCATATAGTTTTGTCAAATGGATTGTGAGTTCCCTTCCCAGGAAGTAGAGGACATGTCCTAGATTTCTTCTGTATCTCCCTTGGAGTCTAGCACAGGGCTAGGCACTAGAGTGGGAACTCAATAAATACCATTTGAAAGAAAGAATGAATGAAAATGATCAAGTTGTGTGGTCATTTGTTCTTTCACTTTTGACAAAAGCCCCTAGACTGTCCCAGAGCCAGGGGCACTTGAGCAGGGCTGAACTGACTATAAGAACCTAATGGGGTTCATCTGTTCTTCAGTCCTTTTTCTTTTATGTCTGACTCTCCTTGACCCCACTGGGGTCTTGGCAGAGAGGAATTGTTTGCCATTTCCTTCTCCAGCTCATTTTTCAGATGAGAAATTGAGGCAAATAGGGTTAAGTGACTTGCCCAGGGTCACACAACTGCTAGGTAAGTGTTTGAAGTCAGCTTTGAGCTCACAAAGATGAGACTTCCTGACGCCAGCCCCAGCACTTTAACCATGGGAATAACTTCTAAGGAGGAGCTTTTCTGTACTGAGGTCAGGGTTGCTTCTCTGCAAAGTTGTGAAACAGGTGGAGTTTGTCATCTACACCTTTCCCCCTCTTAGGCTTTCTGCTGTTGAATGTTTGGGGCCTTGTATGCTAACCTCCTCCCTCTCAAAATGGGATCTTAGAAATATTTCTGAGACGTTCATTGTTATTGTTCTTGGCAAAGATACTGATGTGTTATATCAGAAGAACTAAATCATGGAATAGGCTTCACGTGTGAACCAGGGCTGGTGAGGGGTGGTGGGCAATGAGAGAAGGGGTTCTCATCACAATAGGAGACAAAGCCCCTGTTTTAGGATTGCAGATCCAGGGCTAGAAGAGACTTCAGGAGCTGTTTGGTCCAGGGCTTAGAAATCTTTTCTATATCACGGACCACTTTGGCAACTGTTAAAGCACATGGAGCCCTTCTCAGAATAATGGGTTGGTTTTTTAAAAATTGTAATTGAGGAAAATGATAAGTATCAGAGGTCAGTGAAAATAAAGATGTAATCCCTCACTCTCTGAAATCTGTCCACAAACCCTTTGGTATTCCAAGAACCCCATGTAAAGAACTCCTAATTTAGCCAAACCTCCCAATCTGTAGATGAGAAAACTGAGACCCAGAAAGGTGAGATTATTTGCCAAAGGTCACACAAGTGGTGAGTATCAAAAATGGGATTAAGACAAAGGAATGAATCTCTAAGGTTAGGATTACAGGCATTAGCAAGCTATGTAGGTAAGTATTTAAAGCATTATAGAGACCTTCCCAGTGCCCTTGGAATCATATCAGTGTGGTGGATTACCTACCTGCCTATCTGTGGCTGTCAAGCCCTGAATAGGACCACTATTTTGCCTTAGTTGACCTTGGGTTAAAGCCCATAGAAGAAGTTTGGTGAGGGTGCCAAGGATAGAATGGGGAGCCCACACACAGCCAGGAACTCTGCTAGTTCCAGAGCAGCTCCTGAAGCCCTTTTTCTTTCCTGCTCCCCTTCACAAACTTTCTTTTTTTTCCTTTTTGGAGGGAGGAGGGCAGGGCAATTGGGGTTAAGTGACTTGCCCAAGGTCACATGGCTAGTAAGTGTTAAGTGTCTGAAGCCACATTTGAACTCAGGTCCTCCTGACTCCAGGGCCAGTGCTCTATTCACTGTTCTATCCAGCTGCCCCCTCAAAAACTTTCAAAGCAAGCCAAAGATACGTTTTAGTTCTATGGAACAGAAGAGGGAGAGTGTTCTCATCCCCTGAGCATGAGTTGCTCACATCTTTTTGTAGAGATTCATCAACCAGCAAATGTCTACTGATCATCATCTCTGCACAAGACCCTATGCTATTTACATGACTGCACAGAGAAGGACACTCAGCTCCTGCCCTTTGGGAGCTTGGAGTTCAGTTAGAGACACAAGAAAAAAAATCAGCACCAAGGCAATTATGAACTAAGTGGGCAATGAGAGATGCCAGTCATGGTTCACAGATTCAAGAGCTCTGGGCTGGAAGGAGCCTCAACAGCTATACCTGAAAAATAACCTTCCTTGTAACACACTGGACAAGTAGTCAGTCGGACTTTGCTTGAAGGCCTCCAGTGGGGGAATCACTGCCCCCCAAGGTGTGTTCCTCTCTTCTGCTCGGGATGAAGAAGATGGCAAGGAGGATCAGAGTGGTCTGGAAGGCTTCCTGAGGAGGCAGAATCTGCAGGTAGGTAGGACTTTGATGGGCAAAGAGAAGAGGAGAAGCATTCCAAGGTGGGGAGAATAGCACAGGGGTGAGAATGTGAAAGGAGACACTGAAGGAGATTAGCGGGGCTGCAGTACAGGGTTCATGAGTTTGCGAAGCATCCCAGAAGTTCAGTCTCAGCCATTTGGCCAAAGCACAGCTAAATGAGAATCCTCCCTCCAACATCCCTAATCATCAGTCATTTCCTCGAAGATCTCTAGGCAGGTTGAGGGAGGATCTTAGTTCCAGGCTGAGCCTTTCAATCTGGAGGCAATGGGTAATGACTGAGGACTTCTGAGCAAGAGAACCAGTTGATCTGAGACGTACTTAAGAAGAGTTGATCTGAATGCGTGTGCAGGATCAGAGGAGGGAAAGGTCAAAGGTAAGAATGGCTAAGAGGTTATTTTAGGAGACCCGGCCTGAGCTGATGAAGGCCTGTACTATGGTAGGGGAAATAGAAATGGAAAGAATGCAAAAAATGAGAGGGAGACTCCAAAGAAATAAACCAATAGAATCTTGTGACTGATTGGATGTGGGGTTAGAGAAAGAGGAGTCCAAGAGAATTTACAATTTTTAAGCTATAAATCAGGGATTGACTTTTTTTTGTTTGTTTTCTTGAATGTCTGAACTTAAGAGAAAATATTAATGCAGATTAAACTTAAAAGTATATCATGTGTGCATTTGTGTTCCCCCCAGCTGGTTGTTAAACATTTATAAGCACACTATTGCCTAGAACCCATTCCTCTTTTCTCTTAAGTGGGGGGCTTAGAACCCATCTGGGCTGCTTGACTACTTCAATAGCTTAGATAGGAAGTAGGTCACCTATTTTTTCCAGTGTGATGGAGGACCACCACCAGGCCTTCCCATCTGTCCTTCGTCTACCGTGTTTCCCCGATAATAAGACACTGTCTTATTATTTTTTTGGACAGAAAAACACCAGAGGGCTTATTTTCAGGGGAGGGCTTATTTTAATGAACATTGACAGCAATTTTAATAAACAGGTAAATGTGAACAAAAAAATGTACCTTTATTCAATAAGCAAATCACTGGGGAAGAACAGGATGACGCGCTCACTGCTGCAGCTCTGATTGGATGCAGCTCGGAGCACGGCATGCGTTTCATGGGGGGGGACGGTGCATACAGAGGGTACTGTAATGTAGCGTGTAGTGCAGGGGATCACCTTCACTACATTAGCAATCTCAATAGGGCTTATTTTCGGGGGAGGGCTTATTTTAGAAGAATCTTACACAGTAAGGGGAGGGCTTATTTTCGGGATAGGTCTTATTATCGGGGAAACACAGTACCAGTCTTGGACATAGAGTATGGTGTTCTCTCTGAACCATTTTCTGCTTTAGGACCATAGGATTTAAAGCTGGAGTCCAGTCAATGCCCATATAATCCAACCCATTCCATTTTGACAGACAAGGAAACTGAGATTTAGAGGGGCGAGATTACTTCCCCAAGGTCATGCAGGTAGTAAAAAGCAGAGCCAGGTTCTGAACTCAGGTCTTCTGACTTAAATTCCAGAGCTCTTTTGACTGCAACCCTCTACCTGGGACAAAGATACAGTTCTAGGCAAAGGAGCAGAGATGCCCACCTTTCCCTATCATGACTGTTGTGCCAGGGAGCATGGAGGGGACTTAATAGCCATTGGCCACATGACCTTCAGCACCAATATATCTTTACATACTCCTTGCTTCCATTCTTTCATCTTTCCTTCTTCTTAGGAAGCAAGCAAGCAAACAAAACCCATTTGGTTTTGTGGGGAGGTGAGCCACCTCCTCAGCCCAAGCAGGGTGCTTCTCAGTATTTACAACATGGCCTGGGGGCTCCTCTAAGGCATAAGACAGGGACATCTGTGCTTCCAAATACCTCTCAACAAGGGCAACCTTCCCCTCCCCTCTTCCATTGAAACTCTCAGCAAGTCGCTCTTCCTGAACGGAAATAATGGGGCAAAGCATACAAAAAGGTGAAAAATCAGGCTCTCAGCATTTAGCTGCGGCTTATTAATATGGAGATGACATCACTGACAGCCAATCCTAGAATGCCTTTTGTGTCTAGAGTTCTAATAAAGCCAATTCGTCAGAATAATTTAACAAGGCTAACGGAATGCTGCACCTAGCCCAATTCCTCAAGTCTCTCCCAAAGTGTAGAAAAACATCAGTAATAAAGCCACCCACTCAGCCTTTCATGATACCAGGAGATCTCTAGTAATAAACTATCCCACTGGCTTTATGGGAAATTTGGGGGCTGAGGAATTGGGGGAGGGTAGGAAAACCAGGCATGAGTCAGAGAGCCTTATCCTAGGCTCCAGCTTTGTCATATGCCAAGGAAGGTCACCGTGGCATCCATGGGGATGTCAGGGACTTGGTTAAGGAGCTGAGACTCCTTTTTTTGGCTCCTCTGAGTTCAGATCCCTATAGCAGAGCAAGGCTTCATTGTCCAGTAGCTATAAGAAAGTGCCCACCTCCTTGATGGCAAAGTATCTAGGGGTGGGGTTAAAATATTAGAGAAATGTGGGAAATGCTATATACCATATGTGTAAGGAAGAAGCTGAGGGGATTCCACCACTGGACCACAGAGTATTCCATGTAGTCTCTTAGAGTCATACAGTCTTTAAAAATTAAAAAATATATATATTTTATTTTTAATTTGTGGAATAAAACAAGTATTTCCATAGCATAGTATAATAAAAAGATGATTGCATATGAAACTGCAAATCTATTATATAAAACCTGCTCTTCATTTTATTATTATTTATTTATTATTATATATTATATATTATTCATTTAATGAAGTTATCATGTAAATTTCTTTTTTTCCTTCCCTCCCCCTACTAAGAGTCATAGATTCTTAAAGGTAGAAGGGTCCTCAGAAGTCAGTCCAGCCTCCCACCCAGAGCAGGAATATCTCAGTCACAGTGACATGTCCCATCCTTTAATGGAGGAGAATGCAATTTTAGAGCTGGACCTCAGGGGTCCCCTGGTCTAATCTGTTCCTGAAAAAGAATCCTCATTACAACCTACCTGAAAAATGGTAACCTAGATGTTGCTTGAAGACCTCCAACAAAGGGAGAGCATAAGGCTGCCCTTTTGACTTTTGGATGGCTCTAATTGTTAAGGTTTTCTTGATATCAAGCCCAATTTAGCATCTTTTCAATGTCCGACCAATACTCTTGGTTTTGCCCTCTAGCGTCTGACAGAACAAGTGGAAACCATCTACCTTTCAGATACTGAAAGACAGCTGTCATGTCTCATCCCCACATCCCCCAACCCTGGGGTTTTCTTCACTCTCAGCACCCCCATTTCCTTTACTCTGTGCTTATATGCCTTGATGCCTTTCACTATCTCACTTTCCCTCCTCTGGACACTGTTTGGCTTATCAATGCCCTTCATAAACAACAGTGCCCAGAAATGAACCCCTCCCTCCAAATATAGTCTGATGGGGACAGAGTGCAGCTGGACTAGCCCCTCCTTTTTCCTGGAAGCTATTCTCCTACAATTGCATTAGCTTTTTAGCTGCCATATCACGCTGCTGACACATGGAGCTTGAAGCCCATTAAAACACCCTGGTCATTTTCAGACAAACTGCCGTCTAACCACGACTTGTCATAATGTTCTCTTGCTCTCTCACCAAGGGCACAAATCTGTGAGATGCTCAATTTGGCTTAGGAGTGTAGTTTGTGGCCATGGTACAATTTCCCCTCTGTGTGAAAATCTGGGTTTGTAGAAATATTGTATTTTTGACCTTGGATGCACCATGTTCTAATTAATACAACGAACTAACTGTGGCAAGACACATGGTCTGACAGCTGAGGTCCTGGTGGATCTAGTGCCGGGTCTAGACTTAGGAAGACCTGAGTTCAGATTTCACTTCAGACACTTAAATCACTTAATCTCTATCTGCCTCAGTTTGATCAATTGTTAAATGAAGATAACAACAGCACCTACCTCACTGGATTATTTGGAGGATCAAATGGCATTCGTAACAAAATATTTAACACAGTGCCTGGCACATAGTAGGCATGATATAAATACTTATTCCCTTTCCCTGATACAAACCTGTGGAATGAAAGGTATTCACTGAAGTCCCTGAGAACCCTCCCAGATAAGTTAAAAAGCACAGCTTATTCATGAAGAGAATCTGAGATAAATCAACTGAATATTTCTCATGGATTGGGTGGGTTACAAACCAAGTATACGCATTTCCATCCTGGCTGCACTCCTTTGGATTTTTCCATCATGCCCTCAGGAACCTCTTTTACCTGCAAGATTGCCTCATCAGTACCCTATTCCCTGGGCTCCCTCTGATTGGAGGACACATTAAAGAGTTCCTCCTTCAGCCCTCACTTAAAGAGGGGGTTCAGACCAGCTGTGTCTTCATTCCCCACCCCCAACATCTACAGTCCTTTGGGCTTCTCTGCTATGCTCCCAGCTGGGTACTCCCCTCCTCCTTTTCTACTTGCCTTTTGGAAGTCATCTTCCTCTTAGCTTCAACTCTAAGCTCCTTGAAAGCAGGTCCTTCCTTTCTTTTTCACATTTGTAACCCTAGCTCTTATCACTGGGCCTGGAACATAGTGGGAACTTAATCAGGATCTATTGACTGACTGATGAGAGGATCTTCTTAAAACCTCTGAGTCATCTTTGGTTCTTTTGGGTGTTTTCCTCTAATTTCATAACCAAATAGTTGACAAATCCTATTGATTTGAGCTCCCAGATGTCCTTTGTCTTCATCCTCTCCTTTCATTTCTACTGCCACTACCTTGGTTCAGGCTCTCATCATTTCTTGCCTGAACTATTATAAGTCTCCTACCTGGTCTCCTAGCCTCTGATCTCTCCTCTCTCCAACAATTTTTTATATTATGTGGCAAATAGTGCTTAATAAATGATTTTATTCATTTGCTTATTCATTCTTTTGTAGATTCATTCATAGCTGACAAAGTAGTGTAATTAACCCAACTATGGCAGTCCTTGGCTCAAAAATCTTCCTTAGGTCACGATTTCCTGTAGGCTAAAAAACACATTTCTTAGCTAAGTGTTCAAAGACTCTTACAGTTCGATTCCTGTTGTCTTTCCAGTCATACCCTTCATTTTCATGCATGAGCTATTCCAGGCATTTTGGACTCAGTGGCTTCTCCAGGCATGTCTTACTTAAGTACTCTTATCTCTGTGTATTTCAGCAGGCTATCCCCTAATCCTGGAATAGACTCCTTCTACATCATAGAATCATAGATTTAGAGCTAAAAAAGACCTTGGAAGCCATCTAGTCCTCCCTCCCCCAACATCCCCAGCCCTCCACCATTTTCTAGATGAGAAAGTAAGGCCCAGGGAGGTTGCTCAAAGCCATACAAGGGATGAGTGGCAGAGCAGGATGCGAACCTCTCTCCTCTGACAGTTTTCACTATACCACATAGTGGTCAGTCTGCTTAAATATTTCTTTCTTCAATGCCCAACTTAGGTGACAGCTAGTCTTTTCTAATGATCCCTTTCTCTTTCTGTCTCTCTTCTTCTCTCCTCCTCTTCCTCCTCCTCCTCCTCCTCCTCCTCCTCCTCCACCCTTCTCTTTCCCCTCCCTTCCCTCCCCCTTCCCTTCCTTCCCCCCTCCTCCTCCCTTCCCCTGCTCTCCCCCCTCCCCCGCCCCCTCGCCT